>NC_137125.1:31462673-32062673 GCF_949319135.1 Squalius cephalus
ACATATTACAGCATTGTAATCTTGACATCGCAGCCTGTTCATTATAGCCTTCATAAAATATAATAATAAAATAGTCAACCTAACATATAAAAATTACACTGCTCTAAATAGTCAGTAGTACAATTCTATGGAGGTAGATTTGTGTCTTTATTATTCAATCAAAAAAAAGGTTGCTTCAATCAAAAAATATATTTTCAATCAAAAAAACCCGTTTCAATCAAAGAAAAAAAGTGTTTGAATGCAAAAATATATTTGAGACTCAAAAAAATGCATTTGAACACTATTTTTTTTTGCTTGAAAATGTTTTTTTTGATAGAAGTGAAGGTTTTTTTGTTTGAAGCAACTTTTTTGATTGAAGTATTGTTGTTTTGTGTTTGGGCCATATTATGGGTAGGACATTTGTGTCTTTATAATTCAATCAAAAAAGAAGTTGCTTCAAACAAACAAAACATATTTTCAATAAAAAAATCACTTCAATCAAAAAATAAACCTTTTCAATCATAGAAAAAATGTTTTTGAATGCAAAAAAATATTTGAGACTCAAAAAATTGCACTTGAACACTTTTTTTTTTGATTGAAAATGTTTTCTTTGATTGAAGTAATCTTTTTTGTGTTTGGACCATGTTATGGGTAGGACATTTGTGTCTTAATTATTCAATCCCAAAAAAGTTGCTTCAATCAAAAAAAAACATTTTCAATAAAAAAAAAAATAATTTCAATCAAAGAAAAAACTGTTTAAATGCAAAAAAAAAAAAAATCATTTGAAGTGTTTTTTTTTTATTGAACTTTCTTTTTTTTTGAATGAAGTGAAAAAAGTTTTGAAGTCGTTTTTTTTTTAAATCATTTTGACACAAAAGTGGGGGCGGGTGCTTCCCCATTGGTCAGACATGTTTGAGTGACAAGTGTCTACACCAACGACGTCTTTCTGACAAGCAAGTCATGGTCGCCACTCGCCAGCGAGCCAGGAAGCAGTGGTGGAGTTGTTGGTAAGTAGATAAAACCGTATTAAAATGATTGGTGTCACGTTATTAGCCTACTCTGTTTGATATTTCGATTAAACATACAGCTTGCTAACTTAGCTCACGTTGACTAATTTGTGTGATGGTGTTAGATATCTGACGCCTCATATTGTCAGGCAGGCTAGCAGGGTGCGCTAACGGCTAATTGAATTGTTTATTTCACTTAAGTAACGTTACAGAGGCTTGCTATGTGCTTGTGCTATATTGTGTTATAATACGTAACGTCATTAGTGGTCAAACAACAGTCCACAGGCCAACTGTTGCCCACAGCGCTGCCTGTTTAGCAGCAACAGGTCATGCAGAGCCTGAGTCTATCTTCTCACACAGCCCACAGGATTACAGCTATTTGACCGTCCCGCTCTCTCTCTCGCTCACGGGTAGTGGTCTCCCCACCATCACAGTCAAATGCTCGCAGACACAGAGGCAGATGCTGTTATTTTGAGAGCGGGGCTTACATATGCCGTCCCGTACGGAAAATAATGTTGCATACCACCGGTAACATGAATATATATTCCGTTGCTCGGTGCGCAAACTAGCTGTGTCAGGCATTATTTATAAGTAGCCTAATGTCCTGCACAACTCCACATGGAAAACTGGCAGTTCAATGAAGTGATGCTTATTGTCTGACATAGTGTACAAGTAGTTACTAGCTTAAAGTATTGTGCCAATAATGATCCTTCTGGTAAATTTGGCATTCAGTTGAGACACAAAAGCTCTTAGTTTAATGAAAATCCTTGGAAAAGAAGACAAGATGGTTTGTTTAATTAGTATTCATTTATTTATATTTCTAATATCATATAGTATTGTCCTGTCAACCCATTACAAGTCTTGCCTTATTCAGTGTTGATTTATTGACATGTTTATGTAAGATGTTTTATTAGAAGGTGTGTGAGTGAAAGTTGTCTGAAGTTGTATTTTTCTATTTTATTGCAATGCTGATTGATAATGTAGGACTCTGGTCCTGGCTTGGCCTAAGTTTTGGTGTCTCTAAATGCTGTGCTCTGTAGGCATGACACATTAATTTCTTTATGTGATACTTTATTTTTTGCATCAAATTATTTGAAGTATTGATAAGCAGTATTGATATCGATACAGGTATTGCTGCACTCTCAATTATAACTGCTCAATAGTGTCGTATGGTTACTTTTATTATACAAGCCATCAATTTTGATGGCTTGTTAGTGTAACCGTTAAGCATAATGGCATTAATGCTATATATAGCGTACATTTAGCCAGATATTTTTTTTTTTTTTTTTTTAAAGTAGCTAACTAGCTAAAGCCTTAAGTAGCTGAAATTAAGTTGTCTCATGTCTCTGTCTGCAGCAACACACACACACACACACACACACACACACACACACACACACACACACACACACACACACAGACAACGATAGCTACCTACATTAACTGCAACATCTTTCCAGGCAGCAGATGGACTAATTGTTTTTCCTGTTGATCAAATTATGTTTTTTTAGGCCAAGAACTCCACTAAAACTTTTTGGAACAGGATTGCTTAATAAAGGTAAGAATGGATGGGTAGATTTTATTTATGGTTTTGCTCTTTTTATGTGTCCGGTGTATTGTAGGTCATAACCATTTTCACAACAGCCATCTTTTCTCCCTCCCATTTAGAAAGACCAATACTACACATCACCTCTGCTGCTGATTCTCCATTTTGGGGTTGTGCTCCCCATTATCTATTGCAGGTAATGCACTGACTATCTCATACAAGTACACTTATACATGAATTTCAAAATTGCTCCTCTTATAATGCTAAATGTTAATTTGCAGGCATCCGATGGCACAACAGCTCTTACTGAGGTTAAGGGATAGGTTGGTTTCTGTCATCAATAGAGTACCCATTGATTTTGAGTACCTCCTGTTTGTGTGCACTCAAGAGTTGCAGTTTATTCAAGCTGGCACACAATACATGGATATTCCCGCAGAGCTGGCTGATGGTCTGCAACAGTTGACTTTAGTGCTCAGTTCACATCTGTCACAGAATCCTGTTCCTCCACTATTTAATGATGTAGCCACCACTTGTTGGAGTGGGAATGTAGGACGGCCAGAACTACAAATGAGTCGTGACACACTACAGACGTTGCTGGATACCTCTTTACCTCTAGTTCATTTAGTAGAAATGCATGGCATTTCACGGTCAACCCTTTACAGAAGAATGAAGGACCACAACATGTCAGTGAGGGCATGCTATTCTGTAATTTCTGATGAAGAATTAGACCAGAAAGTCAGGGCTATTAAGGCAAGGATGCCGCATGCAGGCTACAGAATGGTCAAAGGAAGTCTCCAAGCAATGGGCCTTCGTCTTCAATGGAAAAGAGTGAGGCTGTCTTTGCAGCGTGTAGATGGTGCAGGTATCATTGCCAGGATGATCCAGCTTCGTTGCATTGCTCGACGAAGCTACTCTGTCCCTGCTCCCCTGTCTCTCGTCCATGTTGATACAAATCATAAACTGATAAGGTAAATTAATGTCTTGTCTGGCAGAACTTATATTACGTTTGTATGACGTTGCTTGTTGACCAATTTACTGTGTTGTATGATGTGGGAGTTTTACATACATGTAATACACAATGAATTATATATTTTTTCAAATGCATTTTTTAAAGGTATAACATCGTCATCTTTGGAGGAATAGATGGATTTTCCAGGAAGGTAGATATTTTATTTTCTATTCATTCACAACATACGTTAAACGTTGTTTATTTATGAACAACTCCAAAACATACATGGTATGCGTCTACCTCTTTCATAGATTTTGTATCTGGATGCAGCAGCTAACAACAAAGCAGCAACTGCTTTTGGCTTCTTCATGGAGGGTGTTCAGAGAAATGGATGGCCCTCAAGGTATATATTCAAATTGCAGGAGAAATAAAAGAACGACGTGCTGCTGTACATTATGAAGTTATGTCATATATGGGGGGGAAAAGCATTTGCTTTTCTTTCAGAGTGAGAGCTGATCAAGGGGTGGAAAATGTCGACATAGCCAGGTGCATGTTTACTGTCCGAGGAACAGGCCGTGGAAGCTTTATTGCAGGCAAAAGTGTCCATAACCAGAGGTAATTAAATGAACTTGTCGCATCTACACTTGACATCTGCTTTTTTGATAATCCTTCTCAGAGTGGAGGAGTAAGCAGTGCTCTGCTGCTTAGCAACAATAGACCATTTTTTATAGCAGCTCCTTTGAGAGAACTGAAGGTAAACTTGTATTGTATTAATGTGACTAACAGGAAGCATTAATTACATTATCAATTTGTGTCAATCATGTGTCAGTCTGACCGGATGTTGGTTTACCCTCTTCTGTCAAGATGGCTGCTTTCAACAAGCTCCATGGTATGCTGGTTATAGTTGGCAGTCATCTTTTACATTGAACAGTGGTCACAAACCTTGGCACAGATTTCAGCTTGCTCTCTCCTATACTCTCCATTCCTGATTGAAATTTCCTGGTGTGAACTGGCGGACACACACACACCGGCATAAAAGTGGCTGCACCACTTAAAAGCCATAAATGCCATTTACTTATGAACAGACAGCACCAGTGTTTCTTATTCTAACCATTGTCTGTCTGCCTTTTTTCAGGGTGGAACGCTTATGGAGAGATGTTTGGAATTCTGTAACATCAAAGTACTACAACGCACTACACAGCTTGGAAGAAGAGGGCTTCATTGATCTGTCTAATGCGATCCACCTCTTCTGTGTGCAATATGTGTTCGTACCTCGTCTGCGGTCAGATCTACAGCATTTCACAGACAGTTGGAACAACCACCCGATCCGCACAGAGGCAAACCTTACACCTCAACAGATGTGGAACATTGGAATGCTCCAAGCACCTGTGCCTGAGCCAAATTATGCAGAGGTGGGCATGTAATACTTGATTGGCATGGCAGTTTTTCCCTTAAGCACTTTGTCTATTATCATTAATTTGTTTGTTGGGCCATGCAGCTGCAGCACATAGACCATCAGGAGGAGGTATCTGAAGACACTGACCATGGGATTGTTGTTCCTTACATTCCATCCCCCCTGTCTGCAGAGAATCTTGCTCTGCTGCAACATGAAGTTAATCCTAACTCTGACTCCTTATCCTTTGGTCAGGATATATACCTGCGTGCTCTTCAATTTGTAATGAGTGAGTGACGCTCCACACTATTAAATGCTTAATGATTATAGCAAACATGTTTTGAAACAATACAAATACACAGCTAATCATTTCAATGTTATGATTAAAAAAGGGGCACTAAGAAAATGTCTTTACTTTTTACAAATTCCTAGAAATAAATTTTAAACATATTTTTCTAAATGCGTTCCAAAAACCAACCCAACCTTTGTATGTTGAAACCCACAGCCCATGCGTAAATGGACAGACACCACTCAGCTTTGAATGAAGGTAACTAACACATGGTTACTCACATTCTACACTACAGGCATTTAAGTATTTTCTGTCAATGTCCAAAATTTAACCTATATATAATAATCTAAAACCTGATTACTATAACATATAAAACTATTTGTTCTGCTAGACCCCTCCCCCTTTCAACAGCATAAAGAGCAACAGTATAACCCACTGCAGCCCTAACACGCCTGGGGCTTCATGATGGATCACTACACCACCTTACAGATCACCTCCACAAGTTCATCAATGTCCTCTTCTGCCTCCCTGGCTTCCTGTTCCTGTTAAAGAAGTCCTACACCACTTCCTCCACCGACCGAATGAGGTCTTAAAAGTATTTTGAGGTCTATAAAAAGTCTTATAAAAGGTATTGAAATAAACTTTTGCATTCCTGCATATACCCCGTATAATAAGTTTGAAAATACATTTTAAATATGAAATGTTATTGCATGTCTGTTATATTGATTTATACGTGAATTTTTGAAATGTGAAGCAGTTGGAAAACATGTTTTTAAAAATTGTTTATGTTATTGCTAGTAGTTTTATTTTTGTTGTTCATAATAGCACAGTATTTGGAAGTGGTCATTTTTGATCAACAATGAATACGTCCAAGGATCTTTAAACCCTAAAATGATAACTAGTGTTGGTCTTTGATTTCCACATTGTGATGTTTCCCCAAACCATATTTTATTTGCCATAAATCAGAAAGATAATGTATGGAATGTGTGTTGTGGAGCTCTCAAAGCTGCTGATCCTGCTGCTGCTAGCTGTCCATATGAGAAAAACATTCATAAATTATGATTAAATGATAATTAGAGCATTAAAACATAATCTTCAGGAAATGGTGATTTTGAGGAAAACTTGCAATGATGTAACAGAATATGTTTCATATAAAATGTAAAATTGTTTCATATAAAATTCCCATATAAATATGTAATTATACAGCAGGGGAATAAACGTAAGGTGACAGCACAAACAGCTGGTTTTACTGAACATTTGTTTTATATAAAGATTTTTAATTATCTGTTTTCGGTAAGTAGAATCATAACAATATGTAGGTCGAAACAAAATCCCTCTCTGATCAGCTGTGTACACATGATGATACAGATCAACCTGACACGTAAGGGGCTCTTCAATTCAGTGGTGCATTGGTAGCACACGTCTCTCAGCTGGGACATGTGAGTTCAAGTCTCAATCTTTGCATTTTCCTTCTGTCGCTTCCACGTCGATTTGCCGGCGTTTAATCATCTGAAAAACGACCTAAGAAAAACTTTCATTTCAGCCCCTCTATTGCCTCAAATAGACGACAGGATGAACCTAACTCCAAGCGACGCTGAAGTTAGGTTCCGATTCGTCAGCTTCCGATTCAACCCGATTCGGTTCGTAATGTACAACATTAATCAGACGTGAGAAAGACATCAAAATGTTTGCTGGGTAATCATATCCGTATGTACACACATCTCTAAACATGAAAAATGCATAAACAGAAGGAGCATCAGACCCTCGCATCCTGACGAGAACCACTTTAATTCAAATTATTTTATTGCTGGAACAAAATACAGAACATTAATGACCTTACAGTAGATCCTGAATTGTCCTGCCGCCACATAGGAAGATTTGAATAGCCTAATCAATTAAGTTTGCTGCCTGCTTGTTGTGTGTAAAAACGATCGGTGAAAAATACAGTATATTCAATATAACAAAAATATTTAAAATGACAATTATCATATGACAATGAATTACATTATCGGCTCAAATAATAATAATTATTATTCTTATTATTAACAACAATTCTTATTATAGTAACAAAAGACTATAACTTTAACAAGATTTTTAACACCTCTATGGCACTTTCTGGTCTCTTCAGTGGTCAACACCTAATGTCAAATGTCAGACTTATACCCACCCTTCTCTGGGAAACAAGCAGAAATGCAAAGAAATACATCCCTCTTTAAATTTTGCTTTGTATAATTTTGAGCACAGTGTATCAGACACATGAGAGCAATAGCAACTGTCCAAACATTCAGAGCTTTTGAGTGTGTTGCCAATTGAAATTCTGCTGTCATGTTATCAGTTTCTGCTTGTTTCCCAGAGAAGGAGGGGGTGTCAATGCTGGTATACCATTAATTGTACAGTATATTTCAGAACGTTTCTATATGCAAGACTGATTGCAAGAAAATAACAGAACACCCAGCAGACAACAGGAGACATTTTGCAGGAGTGGTGATTACTAGTAGTCTGAGAGGATCAGGGTTGAACTAAAATTAACTGACTAAACACATCAGGTTTAGTAAAACAAAAAGTTAAACTCTATCAAACCTGGAACCATATCGGATTGCAATTTCAAGGTTGGACTTAAATGCATCACTATCTTTCAGATGTGCTGTGGGGAATGTTATAGTGGTGCTGCATGCACTCACAACAGGGTAGCACACTGTGTGCTTTGGCATGCGTTCAAGACAAGTGTGATCGAACAGGACTGTGATTTTGAAATTCTCCCTTTCTGAGACCAGCATGTGTCTGTGAGCCTGCCCCGTGAGCCACTGCATCACTCGAGGAACCGAGAGCGGTGCTCCATTGTCTTCTTCATCAGGCTGACTGGTGTCCCCATCTTTAGTTAAGCATAGTCAAATGCAAGAAAATGGTGAAAAAGTTTCATATTCAGTTTGATGGATGACATTGACATTGGTGCAGCTCAGTTGATTTGAAAGCAAAACGTGATTTTAGAAAAATTACCAAAAGCGGGGGGGAGTAAGCTGCACTAGTAGAACAAGCATAAATTGCACAGATTGTAGGTCGCTCATGTAGCGTACCCAGACTCCCCACAATGTCTGTGATTTACTTGCATATGACCTTAAACCAGCTGCTGTAGACATGGAGTAGCTCTGCTACCAACATGTAAAAATGTAATGCCAATACATACCCTCCAGCTCGAGAAGGAAATCTTGAAAGAAGTTCAGTATCTGCGTCTCTGTCCTTTGTTTTACTGAACCTGTCTCGCTCATCACTGGAGCCAGGCTGGAGATGATGTAATGTGAATCAACCTTGAAACATAAAGTACATTGGGCTGGTTAGTTTGGATTGCATCTTAGAAGTCAAGACAGACAAGAGCATAGCTAAAACCAATTATATTTAGCACAACAAACAGTATGAGACGTGATATTTAAGTGGGAGTCTAATTCTAAAATTTCATGCATTTCAGACAAACGGAAAGTCACTTGCCGTTAGATCACGAGTAAAATAGTGGGGCGAGGAAATAATGAACCACTTTAAATTGAACAGTAGAGTTATTATAGGTCGGAACCACCAATCAAATCAAAATCCCACTCCATAAATTGTCTAAGAGGGGGACTAAAATGGCTGTCTCTCAACTGAAGGTAACACAGAAAGCCATCTCCAAGTGTGGGGTGTGAGACAGGTTTTGGACTGGTTTTGGACTTAGGCATTCATGTTACTATTTTATAAATGTGGATTCTATATGCAGATTTTTATTTTACTGTGTAAAGCACTTTTAATCACTTTGTGCTTAAAATTTGCTATTTCAATACAGTTGCCTTGCCTTAGGCTCGTTAGCAAGACTGTGTTTTATGAGCACCCGTCTTGTTTATTTTACCTTGTCATCATCCCCAATCACGAAAAGATTCCGACATTCCTTGGGTTTCCTTTGCATGACTGACAGTAGTTGGTAGAGTTCAAGGCCTTCTTGCAGTTGTTGAAGCATTGGTGTACGCTTCGTGGTGGCATGTAGCAAAACAGCTCTAACAAAAAGATAGACATTGGACATTAACTTTAGTGCCTATCTTACTGCAGACCTTTTGAAAATATTGCTGAATCCCAGATTTGTGTGTCAAACGATTGTACGCAAGGTTTAAGCACAGATTTGTGCGTATGCACTGGCGGTGAATGAGGCCCAATGACTTTAACTTGTCATCTGTAGACCATGGTTGGCTCACTGCACCTTGGTAAAAATCCATGAAACGTTTGGTGAGCTATAGAAAAAACAATGCATACCTTACTATGCTGTCTTTGTGCTCCAAGGTGATGGGGCCCGTATATCCACAGTTAAGAATTTCCTCTGTGTACTGTGTCACGTCAGTTGCATTTTCAATCTGAAAGCATATTTTCCAAACATAACTTCCAGAAAAAATATTTTTCACACAAGACTTTCATAATGGGAAGGATATGCGCTTGAGATTTCAACACACCATTTCGATTAATGTGGACAACTCTGCATCATGCACATTTTCTTTTGTGATGTCCTTCAGTGTCCCGGTCACCAGATACTGGTAACACCACTCTTGAAGAAAGCTTGGAGGCGGTCCACCTTGGCCAAGGCTCACTGCAAATATTTCACCAGCAACTCTGGATATAAGAGGGGGAAATAAAAAAGTGATGCTATGACAAAATTATGTATTGACCTCCCTGTTCATTCACACCATTACCATGGATATATTTTTTTCCTCTATTATCTAAAAACTATGCTAGAGAAAGTTGATTGTTGAAAATACTTCCATGTACGTATATTCCTCCAGCAACAAGAGTCAGTTTGCCATTTAGGCCAACATCCTCTGTTTACCCCATGTGGTGAAGGCTGAAGGAATATAATTTAAATATGAAAGTGAATATTTAGGTTAATTTTGACTAATTTATCAATCCATCCCAAAGATCACATTCTTCAGACTAAAACCACCTTGTGAGATCACAGTGACCTTAACCTTTGAACTCCAAAATCTAATTAGTTCAGAGTCCAACTGGACCTTCTGGTCACATATAATCAAATTCTGCCAAGCTGTTTGTCCTGAGATATCCAGTTACAAAGAGTAGGAAGTACTACACAAGTCCTTGCTTGTGTTGTAGGAACTCTCAATGTACGTCGCTTTGGATAAAAGCGTCTGCTAAATGACATCGTAACATTGTACTAAGCCGGATAAGACAAATACAATGCACGAGGTGAAAATATAAATTCATTCCTATGTACCCAAGTCCCTGTGACATACCAGCATCATGTCAGGGGGGTGCACTTGTACACCAAGGTGCCTCACGTTACAGAATCAGGAGATAAGTTCCTGGCTGGAATGGCCAGGAGCCAATATTTGGAATGGTTACTTACTATGTACCCAAAGTCACAGAGTCAAAGTGTCTTAAGACAAGATATGTAGAGGTGTACCACGAGCAATATCTTTTTAATGTAGTCTATTCCTCTAGCAGTGAGTAGTTGTACACACCATTATAGTATACACCATTGTGTAAATGCAAGTAAATAAGTAATACTGTTGATTAATATGAGAATATGAATAAGAGTAACAAACTTAAAATAGTTTTTGTCCAGGTCAGTGATGGAGTATTTTGGGATCTTCCCCTTCTTCCCCCCTTCAAAGAGGCGCGTCTCTATCCCAGCAACCATCTCTGTGGACATAAACAAACCAGAGAACAGCCTCAGTCACAGGGTTTTATTGTTGATTTGGAAGTATTACACACTTGTGACTGGCTTACTACTTACCAGACAGGAACTCCTTCCTTAATGCCCCAGTGTCGATGCCAGCTTCTCCTATGAAGGTAATTTTCAGTTTGTTCGCTGGGCCTCCAGTCTTCTGGCGCTGCCAAAGCTTTAGACCTCTCTCCAGCATGTTGTCCCTCGAGACACAAATGTTGAAGGTCTTCCCCGTCTCAACTTTTGAGTCAACCCAACGCAGAACATCTTCTTCACTGTTAAAATAAATTATTACATCTTAAAAATCTAAAGATATTTTGGCAGCAAAATCAAAGTTTCAAGATCCCTTTTCTTTTTTTTTACCATGAGATGTCATCTATTGGATCTTGTGTTGGTTCTTGCAGATCATGGGGACTTTCAGGTCCAGCATCTGGGCTCCATACAGGACTACAACTAAGAATGGAAGTTACAATGAATTCCATCTAATCACAGCAAACTAAAAAATGTGATGTTATTATATGCAAAGGACATACACCACTTGTCTGTTTTATTTATTTATTTATTTTTTTACTCTTAAGCACATTGAGTCTGCACCTGTCGCACGAAATGTGCTATATAAATAAATGTGACTTGACTTACCTTGTTCCACAGATACTGGCGTGGAACTCAATGTCCTGGCTTGGGAAGTATTTGTTGCATATCGGGCATTTTGTCTTACTTTGCTAAATGGGAAGATGTATGGACAGGATTAGTTCCAATTTTTATAGCAACCCTCTCAGCATAAATGGTAAATAGTAAATGTTCATTTGATCATTTATGGTTTCACTCAAAATCAGGAGTAATAAAAATATAAAAGATTATATTATTATTGCAATAAATATTATTCTGTCCTACATATAACCATACCTTGTTCGATGGTGGCACATCTAAAGTCGCAGGAACAGAAGAATCAAGCTCCTCATCTTCTTGCTGAAAATGCAGCCAAACAATGTGTCAGATAACTAGATAACACTGATTGACAGTTGTCAGTCATTTAACATTTAAACAGGCCAAGATTTTTTTAATCTAAACAGCAAAATTCATTTTTTTAAACCAGGTTTTCTTATAGTTATGGTTATTTTCACTCAGACTTTTGTGGATGCTTAATCAGACACTCGGCTTTGATATAATATATGTATTTTTAATATTCAAATTCATGTTTCCAGGGGCTTTTTTAATTTATTATGACTACACTTTATTTTCTCATAATGATGTTTCTGTTTATCTTATGCCAATAACAGACATAGATGATAACAATTAGAGAAGAAAAAAAACACTAAAAAAAACACCATTTCGATTTTGGGACAGTTTACATTCACTTCGGGATGGTTGAGACCGTTTTTCAGGAATGTCCAGGGACAGTTTTAAAAAAAGTTAGTCTGGAGGCCTGGTGGCAACATTCACCTTTCACTTGCATTAAGTGGAAAAATGTGACAAGAAAGGCGTCTCACCTCTGAATCACAAAGAGCTGTCCAAGACGTCCCTTCACAATCACCTTGCACATGAAGGGCAAGCATTTGCAATGGCATGACCATTTTGCACTGTGTGCATGTAGCCTTTGGCATGAGACTGAACTCTGGAGCATCCACTGGCAGTGGTGTCAGATCAATCTTCTCTTGGAGAGGAGCAATATATAACATAAACTTCCCTCCTGCGGAGGCGCTTCTAAGAACAGAGCCAGTGTATCCCTCTGACTCTAAGGCGACAGCGGTCATTCTCCTCCTTCCATGTCCACCTGCAAATTCAAGTTTTATGGGAATTAAAAGTAGTGCCAACCAAGTATATTAACATCAGTGTGCTGAGCATGGCATTCAGCCAGTGTAAGTTGACCCATTCATGGCATACTTGTAAGTGAAAAATAATGACATGAGGAAAAGTATTATCGACTGTAATGATAATGAAATCGAGGACAAAAAGTTAAAACGTGCACAATCAGGTGTTCTGCATTATAATAATCTACAATGTCATGTTTCAGAAAAATATATTAGATGTTTTTATGTTTAGATACGAGCCTCTATGACATCTCTTCTTGAGTTAAGCTCTAACATTATTCACTAAATTTCCCATATCTCCTTGCGGCAAGTTTGGTTATCACATTATGATCACTGTACACATGGATGTGCCCACTTAAAAAAAAAACAAAAAAACTGTCAAGTCAGTATTTTCGAACAGCTTATTTAGGGAAACTCTGGAAACTCCTTTTGAACTCGGAAAAGCCTTGTGTAGTGCAGGGCTCCACACTATTTAAAGATTCTATTCAAATAGCCTTATGTTAATCTAATGTCTTGTTTAACATACCAGCTGCTTTGTATAGAAGCCATCCTCCTTCAAGACTTGCCATTTTCGGGTAGGTGCTCTCCAGTTAAGTGGACAACTACAGTAATAAAGACAGAACATTTCAGGAAGGTATATCTGTAAAAATCGATTGTGGAGAAGGCAATGATAGAGGAGGTAGGGGGAGATAAAGAAAGATGCTGCTCCTCACCTCTTCATGGCTTAAGTCTTTAGTGATCGAGAGAGTCCTCTTTCCCAGCCCTGCCTGTAGTAGCTCCAGTTCATCTTGTGTGGTCGGGGTTGTTTCTGCTTTGTCACTCAATAAGAAAAAAGCCATGTCAAATCCTTTCCATGGTTTATGTTTCTTGTCTCTGTCTTTGTCTGCAGATTTTCTTTTGAAAAATCCAGGGAATGATCTGCAAAAAAGTAAAAAAATGTGAGACCCTTGTTTGTAAAATAGATTTGTAATATTTTACAAAAAGGGGTCAGTAAAAAATTAAATTTGCATGGGATGGCTGTGTATGTGGAATAACATTTCACAAATCCCCTACAACCTGCATGTCATGACTCGGTCCATGTTATAGTTCTGTTTCCTGTGTCATCTTGTTGTATTGACTTCTCCTCTCGTTTCAGATTCCCCTTCCCTCCTCGTGTGGTTTCGTCCTCCTCCTTGATTGTCTGTCCCCACCCTCAATACTTTCACCTGTTCTGTGTGTGTGTATATATAGTCCCTGTGTTTCCCCTGTCCGTTGCCAGTTCGTCTTTTTGTCCCCGTGCGTTACTTCATAGCCTTTATTGCTCTGTAGTATTTTCTAGTTCCTTGGTATTGACCCCTGCCTGTGTTCTGGTTGACCTCGCCTTTGCCTGATCCCTGTCTGGTTTGTTTGCCCCCGCTGATGGATTACTTGTGTACCGAACCTGTTTTTCCAGTAAAGACTGTTACCCTGCCTAACGCTGTGTTTGAGTCGTGCATTTGAGTCAAGACTATTGTTGCTACACCCTCAGCTCTGATACCGCATGGCTGACTTGAAAAATAAATGCACTACTGCTGGCTGGCTACACTACCTGGACATCTCGTTTTGTACAGTTGAAGGAGTAGGCATGTCCTGACTCCTCTGCCTGGGTTCTTCTATGGTGCGATTAAGCACTGACAGAAAAGTCTGCGCAGCGGCAGTGGCTGCCTGCTCGTCATACTGGGATGAGAGATTAGATCCTAAGTTAACCACTGTTATCAACAATAACACCATCAATCACTTTAGATGAAGCAGGTAGAGTCTAAAAAGACTAATATATATATATATATATTTTTAAAAAGATTAAAAAGTGTGAATCCAGTTAACAGCAAGTGGAGTGTAACCTGAGTATGTGATAATCGCCTTGCCATGAAGACATGCACAAGAGGTGATGTGTAGTATTGGTCTTTCTAAATGGGAGGGAGAAAAGATGGCTGTTGTGAAAATGGTTATGACCTACAATACACCGGACACATAAAAAGAGCAAAACCATAAATAAAATCTACCCATCCATTCTTACCTTTATTAAGCAATCCTGTTCCAAAAAGTTTTAGTGGAGTTCTTGGCCTAAAAAAACATAATTTGATCAACAGGAAAAACAATTAGTCCATCTGCTGCCTGGAAAGATGTTGCAGTTAATGTAGGTAGCTATCGTTGTCTGTGTGTGTGTGTGTGTGTGTGTGTGTGTGTGTGTGTGTGTGTGTGTGTGTGTGTGTGTTGCTGCAGACAGAGACATGAGACAACTTAATTTCAGCTACTTAAGGCTTTAGCTAGTTAGCTACTTTAAAAAAAAAAAAAAAAAATATCTGGCTAAATGTACGCTATATATAGCATTAATGCCATTATGCTTAACGGTTACACTAACAAGCCATCAAAATTGATGGCTTGTATAATAAAAGTAACCATACGACACTATTGAGCAGTTATAATTGAGAGTGCAGCAATACCTGTATCGATATCAATACTGCTTATCAATACTTCAAATAATTTGATGCAAAAAATAAAGTATCACATAAAGAAATTAATGTGTCATGCCTACAGAGCACAGCACCTAGAGACACCAAAACTTAGGCCAAGCCAGGACCAGAGTCCTACATTATCAATCAGCATTGCAATAAAATAGAAAAATACAACTTCAGACAACTTTCACTCACACACCTTCTAATAAAACATCTTACATAAACATGTCAATAAATCAACACTGAATAAGGCAAGACTTGTAATGGGTTGACAGGACAATACTATATGATATTAGAAATCTAAATAAATGAATACTAATTAAACAAACCATCTTGTCTTCTTTTCCAAAGATTTTCATTAAACTAAGAGCTTTTGTGTCTCAACTGAATGCCAAATTTACCAGAAGGATCATTATTGGCACAATACTTTAAGCTAGTAACTACTTGTACACTATGTCAGACAATAAGCATCACTTCATTGAACTGCCAGTTTTCCATGTGGAGTTGTGCAGGACATTAGGCTACTTATAAATAATGCCTGACACAGCTAGTTTGCGCACCGAGCAACGGAATATATATTCATGTTACCGGTGGTATGCAACATTATTTTCCGTACGGGACGGCATATGTAAGCCCCGCTCTCAAAATAACAGCATCTGCCTCTGTGTCTGCGAGCATTTGACTGTGATGGTGGGGAGACCACTACCCGTGAGCGAGAGAGAGAGCGGGACGGTCAAATAGCTGTAATCCTGTGGGCTGTGTGAGAAGATAGACTCAGGCTCTGCATGACCTGTTGCTGCTAAACAGGCAGCGCTGTGGGCAACAGTTGGCCTGTGGACTGTTGTTTGACCACTAATGACGTTACGTATTATAACACAATATAGCACTAGCACATAGCAAGCCTCTGTAACGTTACTTAAGTGAAATAAACAATTCAATTAGCCGTTAGCGCACCCTGCTAGCCTGCCTGACAATATGAGGCGTCAGATATCTAACACCATCACACAAATTAGTCAACGTGAGCTAAGTTAGCAAGCTGTATGTTTAATCGAAATATCAAACAGAGTAGGCTAATAACGTGACACCAATCATTTTAATACGGTTTTATCTACTTACCAACAACTCCACCACTGCTTCCTGGCTCGCTGGCGAGTGGCGACCATGACTTGCTTGTCAGAAAGACGTCGTTGGTGTAGACACTTGTCACTCAAGCATGTCTGACCAATGGGGAAGCACCCGCCCCCACTGCGGTACGTTTGTGTCAAAATGATTTAAAAAAAAAACGACTTCAAAACTTTTTTCACTTCATTCAAAAAAAAAGAAAGTTCAATAAAAAAAAAACACTTCAAATGATTTTTTTTTTTTTTGCATTTAAACAGTTTTTTCTTTGATTGAAATTATTTTTTTTTGATTGAAAATGTTTTTTTTTTGATTGAAGCAACTTTTTTGGGATTGAATAATTAAGACACAAATGTCCTACCCATAACATGGTCCAAACACAAAAAAGATTACTTCAATCAAAGAAAACATTTTCAATCAAAAAAAAAGTGTTCAAGTGCAATTTTTTGAATCTCAAATATTTTTTTGCATTCAAAAACATTTTTTCTATGATTGAAAAGGTTTATTTTTTGATTGAAGTGATTTTTTTATTGAAAATATGTTTTGTTTGTTTGAAGCAACTTCTTTTTTGATTGAATTATAAAGACACAAATGTCCTACCCATAATATGGCCCAAACACAAAACAACAATACTTCAATCAAAAAAGTTGCTTCAAACAAAAAAACCTTCACTTCTATCAAAAAAAACATTTTCAAGCAAAAAAAAATAGTGTTCAAATGCATTTTTTTGAGTCTCAAATATATTTTTGCATTCAAACACTTTTTTTCTTTGATTGAAACGGGTTTTTTTGATTGAAAATATATTTTTTGATTGAAGCAACCTTTTTTTTGATTGAATAATAAAGACACAAATCTACCTCCATACAATTCATACATTCACAGTAAGCACCGCTCCACTGTGATGTTTCCAAGCACATTTTTGCGCTTGTGAAGAGGATGATTTTTTCCATCGATATTGGAACATGAGTGAAGAACAAAGCCTATAATAAAGAATAGTTTAGCATCCAAATACATCGCAAATGTTGAAACAAGAGGGTTACGTGAGCCCAACACTGCTTTCTTTCATTTTTATTTTTACATTAAATTTAAAGGATTTGTTGTGGAATATTTTGAGTGTATCATAAAATCAGAATAAGGTAAGTCAAGTAATATTTTTGGTCTTTTATATATATATATATATAAATATAGCTGCGAGCAGTGATGAAGGGCCAAAGCCGGCGGTACCGCCACCCCGGTGCCTTTAGGTAACTAAAGGCACCGGGGTTGCGGTGCCACCGGCTTGGGCCCGTAATCGCTGCTCGCAGCTATATTTAGGGCCCGAGCACCGATGGTGAGAGGACCCTATTGTTTTTGCTCCGTTTATTAGGGCCCGAGCACCGATGGTGAGAGGACCCTATTGTTTTTGCTCCGTTTATTAGGGCCCGAGCACCGATGGTGAGAGGACCCTATTGTTTTTGCTCCGTTTATTATTATTCTTCTTCTCCAAAGTGAATCGCTTTTTAGAGGGCCTAAACATGCTCGAAAACTCATGAAACTTTGCACACGCTTCAGAAGTGGTGAAAATTTACGTGTGATATGGTTTTCAAAATTGTGTGGGGCAAATTCGGTAAATTATTGCCCCCACATTTTGCCCCGGCTCTACGTTTCACGCACAGGTATGAAATTTGGTATATACATGTAATGACCCAATACCTACAAAAAAGTCTCTTGGAGCATAGCCCTAAACACAACAGGAAGTGAGCTATTTTGAACTTCCTCCTAGATTTTGGGCATTTTTCATAATTTCCTGATGTTGTACTTTAACGAACTCCTCCTACAGATTTGATCTGATCCTCTTCAAATTTGGTGAGTGTAATCTGAAGGCCTTTGCGACGTTAAATTGCGAAGATCTTGAGTTTTCGTTGAAGGGTGTGCCCTCGGCGGCCTGACAAACATCTATCTATAAATTACAGGAACGTCTGTCTGTCTGTCTGTCTGTGTGTGTGTGTGTCTGTTCCTCGCATGTCTCTCGAACCGTTAGTCCGATTGATTTCAAACTCGACAGGTGTCTTGCCACGGTCACGAGTAAGTGCAGTGCCAAGTTTGACATTCTTTGGATGAGAAATGCAAAAGATATCGTTAAATATATCATTTTTAGAAGGTTATGGTTTAAAAATAAACATTCTGACATTAGAGGGTTGTATCGGTCAAAGAAGCCCCAAGAAGGTTGTGGTTTAAAAATAAACATTCTGACATAAACACTCAGTCAGCTACACTGTTTACTTCTGAATATTATAGTTTGGTTCCCGAACGTGATAAATCCATCTATCTATAAATTACAGAAACGTCCGTCTGTCTGTCTGTGTGTTATTCGCATATCTCTCGAATGTGAGATAACCACTAAATGTGTGAAAACCACTATTTTCTGTTTCAAACTTTCACATAGCATCTTTAGGTTATAACAACATTGAAAATCAAAATCTGGATTTGAATTTTTTAAGATTTATTATAAAAACGGATTATTTTTTCCCAAAAATGCAATAAATTCATGACTTTTTTTTTTTTTCAAAATGCAATTAATCCATTGAATCAATATAAAAGTTATTTTTGATCATATTGCCATCGCAAGAAATATCTCCTGAACTTTTTTGACGGCGATCAGCTCACAAAAACTGATTTTGCACGGGCACTTTGCACTGCTCCCTGAATCGAGGTGCTTATTCATTTGTGGATGTAAACTGAATCTGTAAGTCAGCTATGCTGTTAGTGTTTACTTCTGAATATTATATTTCATTCTGGTGCGCTTAACGTTGTCGCTACTGTGTAATAGTAGCCTATGCTATTCACCAACTAAACATATCCTATTCAATGCGTTCAGTCTCTTTCACGGGCATCATTTGTAGTTGCCTATTCACAAACTGTTTGTTCATACTGTACAGCACCATATAATCAATACCCACATTTTTAATAGTCAGTTGCTGTCTTAGTTCCTACAAATTAAATGTTTAACATCCCAGTAATATTCTTCTTCTTAAACTGTTACAGTTTTGATCTGATCCTCTTCAAATTTGGTGAGTGTAATCTTAAGGCCTTTCCTAAAGGCGCCCGGTGGTGGCGGCAGGGGTGCGAGGGCCCTTTTCATCGCTGCTTGCAGCTTTAATTAGGGCCCGAGCACCGATGGTGAGAGGACCCTATTGTTTTTGCTCCGTTTATTATTATTATTCTTCTCCAAAGTGAATCGCTTTTTAGAGGGCCTAAACATGCTCGAAAACTCATGAAACTTTGCACACGCTTCAGAAGTGGTGAAAATTTACGTGTGATATGGTTTTCAGAATTGGGGGGGGGCAATTCGGTAAATTATTGCCCCCACATTTTGCCCCGGCTCCTGGTTTCACGTACAGGTATGAAATCTGGTACATACATGTAATGACCCAATACCTACAGAAAAGTCTCTTGGAGCATAGCCCTAAACACAACAGGAAGTGAGCTATTTTGAACTTCCTCCTGGATTTTGGGCATTTTTCGTAATTTCCTGATGTTGTACTTTAACGAACTCCTCCTACAGATTTGATCTGATCCTCTTCAAATTTGGTGAGTGTAATCTTAAGGCCTTTGTGACGTTAAATTGCGAAGATCTAGAGTTTTCGTCGAAGGGTGTGCCCTCGGCGGCCTGACAAACATTCACCCAATTTCGGCCTTCTGGTGATATATGCATGATCAGATAAGTTCAATATTAATGTTGCTTGCAGTTCCGATGTTGCTAGGCAACCACAGACAGCCTGCAGTAACTCAGCCATACAATTTCCAATCTGTCCCAAACTTCACATGTTTGATAAGAGTCCTGTCCTGAACACATGACCATGCTCATATTTGGTTATAGCAATAGCGCCACCTGCTGGTAGCAGGAAGTGTGGCAAATACAAAACATGCTCGAAAAATCATGAAACTTTGCACACGCTTCAGAAGTGGTGAAAATTTACGTGTGATGTGGTTTTCAGAATTGGGGGGGGCAAAATGGCTTACTTATTGCCCCTACATTTTGCCCCGGCTCGACGTTTCACGTACAGGTATGAAATTTGGTACATACATGTAAAGACCCAATTCCTACAAAAAAGTCTCTTGGAGCGTAGCCCTAAACACAACAGGAAGTGAGCTATTTTGAACTTCCTCTCAGATTTTGGGCAGTTTTTGCCATTTCCTGATGTTGTACTTTAACAAACTCCTCCTACAGTTTTGATCTGATCCTCTTCAAATTTGGTGAGTGTAATCTTAAGGCATTTCCTAAAGGCGCCGGGTGGCGGTGGCAGGGGTGCGAGGGCCCTTTCCATCGCTGCTTGCAGCTTTAATTATTAGGGCCCGAGCACCGATGGTGAGAGGACCCTATTGTTTTTGCTCCGTTTATTATTAGGGCCCGAGCACCGATGGTGAGAGGACCCTATTGTTTTTGCTCCGTTTATTATTATTCTTCTTCTCCAAAGTGAATCGCTTTTTAGAGGGCCTAAACATGCTCGAAAACTCATGAAACTTTGCACACGCTTCAGAAGTGGTGAAAATTTACGTGTGATATGGTTTTCAGAATTGGGGGGGGCAAATTCGGTAAATTATTGCCCCCACATTTTGCCCCGGCTCCTGGTTTCACGTACAGGTATGAAATTTGGTACATACATGTAATGACCCAATACCTACAGAAAAGTCTCTTGGAGCATAGCCCTAAACACAACAGGAAGTGAGCTATTTTGAACTTCCTCCTGGATTTTGGGCATTTTTCGTAATTTCCTGATGTTGTACTTTAACGAACTCCTCCTACAGATTTGATCCGATACTCTTCAAATTTGGTGAGTGTAATCTTAAGGCCTTTGTGACGTTAAATTGCGAAGATCTAGAGTTTTCGTCGAAGGGTGTGCCCTCGGCGGCCTGACAAACATCTATCTATAAATTACAGGAACGTCTGTCTGTCTGTCTGTCTGTGTGTGTGTGTGTCTGTTCCTCGCATATCTCTCGAACCGTTAGTCCGATTGATTTCAAACTCGACAGGTGTCTCGCCACGGGCACGAGTAAGTGCAGTGCCAAGTTTGACATTGTTTGGATGAGAAATGCAAAAGATATCGTTAAATATATCATTTTTAGAAGGTTGTGGTTTAAAAATAAACATTCTGACATTAGAGAGTTGTATCGGTCAAAGAAGCCCCAAGAAGGCTGTGGTTTAAAAATAAACATTCTGACATAAACACTCAGTCAGCTACACTGTTTACTTCTGAATATTATAGTTTGGTTCCCGAACGTGATAAATCCATCTATCTATAAATTACAGAAACGTCCGTCTGTCTGTCTGTGTGTTATTCGCATATCTCTCGAATGTGAGATAACCACTAAATGTGTGAAAACCACTATTTTCTGTTTCAAACTTTCACATAGAATCTTTAGGTAATAACAACATTGAAAATCAAAATCTGGATTTGAATTTTTTAAGATTTATTATAAAAACGGATTATTTTTTCCCAAAAATGCAATAAATTCATGACTTTTTTTTTTTTTTTCAAAATGCTATTAATCCATTGAATCAATATAAAGTTATTTTTGATCATATTGCCATCGCAAGAAATATCTCCTGAACTTTTTTGACGGCGATCAGCTCACAAAAACTGATTTTGCACGGGCACTTTGCACTGCTCCCTGAATCGAGGTGCTTATTCATTTGTGGATGTAAACTGAATCTGTATGTCAGCTATGCTGTTAGTGTTTACTTCTGAATATTATATTTCATTCTGGTGCGCTTAACGTTGTCGCTACTGTGTAATAATAGCCTATGCTATTCACCAACTAAACATATCCTATTCAATGCGTTCACAGTCTCTTTCACGGGCATCATTTGTAGTTGCCTATTCACAAACTGTTTGCTCAAGCATAGCGTTTTCTCGGAGTTCACTGTGTGCTTTTTACCATGCACAAATAAAAATGTCACTGAACTTTTGCTGTGTAATTGTAACAATGAGCACACACCAAACCAACAATTACTAAAAACACACACAAAAACTGATTTTGCACGGGCATTTTTTGCACTAGTTCACCCAATTTCGGCCTTTTGGTGATATATGCATGATCAGATAAGTTCAATATTAATGTTGCTTGCAGTTCTGATGTTGCTAGGCAACCACAGACAGCCTGCAGTAACTCAGGCATACAATTTTCAATCTGCCACAAACTTCACATGTTTGATAAGACTCCTGTCCTGAACACATGCCAATGCTCATTATGATTATAGCAATAGCACCACCTGCTGGTAGCAGGAAGTGTGGCAAATACAAAACGTGCTCGAAAAATCATGAAACTTTGCACACGCTTCAGAAGTGGTGACAATTTACGTGTGATGTGGTTTTAAAAATTGGGTGGGGCAAAATGGCTTACTTATTGCCCCTACATTTTGCCCCGGCTCGACGTTTCACGTACAGGTATGAAATTTGGTACACACATGTAAAGACCCAATACCTACAAAAAAGTCTCTTGGAGCATAGCCCTAAACACAACAGGAAGTCAGTTATTTTGAACTTCCTGTCAGATTTTGGGCAGTTTTTGCCATTTCCTGATGTTGTACTTTAACAAACTCCTCCTACAGTTTTGATCTGATCCTCTTCAAATTTGGTGAGTGTAATCTTAAGGCCTTTCCTAAAGGTGCCGGGTGGCGGTGGCAGGGGTGCGAGGGCCCTTTTCATCGCTGCTTGCAGCTTTAATTATTCTTCTTCTCCAAAGTGAATCGCTTTTTAGAGGGCCTAAACATGCTCGAAAACTCATGAAACTTTGCACACGCTTCAGAAGTGGTGAAAATTTACGTGTGATATGGTTTTCAGAATTGGGGGGGGCAAATTCGGTAAATTATTGCCCCCACATTTTGCCCCGGCTCCTGGTTTCACGTACAGGTATGAAATTTGGTACATACATGTAATGACCCAATACCTACAGAAAAGTCTCTTGGAGCATAGCCCTAAACACAACAGGAAGTGAGCTATTTTGAACTTCCTCCTGGATTTTGGGCATTTTTCGTAATTTCCTGATGTTGTACTTTAACGAACTCCTCCTACAGATTTGATCTGATACTCTTCAAATTTGGTGAGTGTAATCTTAAGGCCTTTGTGACGTTAAATTGCGAAGATCTAGAGTTTTCGTCGAAGGGTGTGCCCTCGGCGGCCTGACAAACATCTATCTATAAATTACAGGAACGTCTGTCTGTCTGTCTGTCTGTGTGTGTGTGTGTCTGTTCCTCGCATATCTCTCGAACCGTTAGTCCGATTGATTTCAAACTCGACAGGTGTCTCGCCACGGGCACGAGTAAGTGCAGTGCCAAGTTTGACATTGTTTGGATGAGAAATGCAAAAGATATCGTTAAATATATCATTTTTAGAAGGTTGTGGTTTAAAAATAAACATTCTGACATTAGAGAGTTGTATCGGTCAAAGAAGCCCCAAGAAGGCTGTGGTTTAAAAATAAACATTCTGACATAAACACTCAGTCAGCTACACTGTTTACTTCTGAATATTATAGTTTGGTTCCCGAACGTGATAAATCCATCTATCTATAAATTACAGAAACGTCCGTCTGTCTGTCTGTGTGTTATTCGCATATCTCTCGAATGTGAGATAACCACTAAATGTGTGAAAACCACTATTTTCTGTTTCAAACTTTCACATAGCATCTTTAGGTTATAACAACATTGAAAATCAAAATCTGGATTTGAATTTTTTAAGATTTATTATAAAAACGGATTATTTTTTCCCAAAAATGCAATAAATTCATGACTTTTTTTTTTTTTCAAAATGCTATTAATCCATTGAATCAATATAAAGTTATTTTTGATCATATTGCCATCGCAAGAAATATCTCCTGAACTTTTTTGACGGCGATCAGCTCACAAAAACTGATTTTGCACGGGCACTTTGCACTGCTCCCTGAATCGAGGTGCTTATTCATTTGTGGATGTAAACTGAATCTGTAAGTCAGCTATGCTGTTAGTGTTTACTTCTGAATATTATATTTCATTCTGGTGCGCTTAACGTTGTCGCTACTGTGTAATAGTAGCCTATGCTATTCACCAACTAAACATATCCTATTCAATGCGTTCACAGTCTCTTTCACGGGCATCATTTGTAGTTGCCTATTCACAAACTGTTTGCTCAAGCATAGCGTTTTCTCGGAGTTCACTGTGTGCTTTTTACCATGCACAAATAAAAATATCACTGAACTTTTGCTGTGTAATTGTAACAATGAGCACACACCAAACCAACAATTACTAAAAACACACACAAAAACTGATTTTGCACGGGCATTTTTTGCACTAGTTCACCCAATTTCGGCCTTTTGGTGATATATGCATGATCAGATAAGTTCAATATTAATGTTGCTTGCAGTTCTGATGTTGCTAGGCAACCACAGACAGCCTGCAGTAACTCAGGCATACAATTTTCAATCTGCCCCAAACTTCACATGTTTGATAAGAGTCCTGTCCTGAACACATGCCAATGCTCATTATGATTATAGCAATAGCGCCACCTGCTGGTAGCAGGAAGTGTGGCAAATACAAAACGTGCTCGAAAAATCATGAAACTTTGCACACGCTTCAGAAGTGGTGACAATTTACGTGTGATGTGGTTTTAAAAATTGGATGGGGCAAAATGGCTTACTTATTGCCCCTACATTTTACCCCGGCTCGACGTTTCACGTACAGGTATGAAATTTGGTACACACATGTAAGGACCCAATACCTACAAAAAAGTCTCTTGGAGCATAGCCCTAAACACAACAGGAAGTCAGTTATTTTGAACTTCCTGTCAGATTTTGGGCAGTTTTTGCCATTTCCTGATGTTGTACTTTAACAAACTCCTCCTACAGTTTTGATCTGATCCTCTTCAAATTTGGTGAGTGTAATCTTAAGGCCTTTCCTAAAGGTGCCGGGTGGCGGTGGCAGGGGTGCGAGGGCCCTTTTCATCGCTGCTTGCAGCTTTAATTATTATTATTATTCTTCTCCAAAGTGAATCGCTTTTTAGAGGGCCTGAACATGCTCGAAAACTCATGAAACTTTGCACACGCTTCAGAAGTGGTGAAAATTTACGTGTGATATGGTTTTCAAAATTGGGTGGGGCAAATTCGGTAAATTATTGCCCCCACATTTTGCCCCGGCTCCTGGTTTCACTTACAGGTATGAAATTTGGTACATACATGTAATGACCCAATACCTACAAAAAAGTCTCTTGGAGCATAGCCCTAAACACAACAGGAAGTGAGCTATTTTGAACTTCCTCCTAGATTTTGGGCATTTTTCGTAATTTCCTGATGTTGTACTTTAACGAACTCCTCCTACAGTTTTGATCTGATCCTCTTCAAATTTGGTCAGTGTAATCTGAAGGCCTTTGCGACGTTAAATTGCGAAGATCTTGAGTTTTCGTCGAAGAGTGTGCCCTCGGCGGCCTGACAAACGTTCACCCAATTTCGGCCTTTTGGTGATATATGCATGATCAGATAAGTTCAATAATAATGTTGCTTGCAGTTCCGATGTTGCTAGGCAACCACAGACAGCCTGCAGTAACTCAGCCATACATTTTTCAATCTGCCCCAAACTTCACGTTTGATAAGAGTCCTGTCCTGAACACATGACCATGCTCATTATGGTTATAGCAATAGCGCCACCTGCTGGTAGCAGGAAGTGTGGCAAATACAAAACGTGCTCGAAAAATCATGAAACTTTGCACATGCTTCAGATGTGGTGAAAATTTACGTGTGATGTGGTTTTCAAAATTGGGTGGGGCAAAATGGCTTACTTATTGCCCCTATATTTTGCCCCGTCTCCTGGTTTCACGTACAGGTATGAAATTTGGTACATACATGTAAAGACCCAATACCTACAAAAAAGTCTCTTGGCGCGTAGCCCTAAACACAACAGGAAGTCAGCTATTTTGAACTTCCTCTCAGATTTTGGGCAGTTTTTGCCATTTCCTGATGTTGTACTTTAACAAACTCCTCCTACAGTTTTGATCTGATCCTCTTCAAATTTGGTGAGTGTAATCTTAAGGCATTTCCTAAAGGCGCCGGGTGGTGGTGGCAGGGGTGCGAGGGCCCTTTCATTGCTGCTTGCAGCTTTAATTAGGGCCCGAGCACCGATGGTGAGAGGACCCTATTGTTTTTGCTCCGTTTATTAGGGCCCGAGCACCGATGGTGAGAGGACCCTATTGTTTTTGCTCCGTTTATTATTATTCTTCTTCTCCAAAGTGAATCGCTTTTTAGAGGGCCTAAACATGCTCGAAAACTCATGAAACTTTGCACACGCTTCAGAAGTGGTGAAAATTTACGTGTGATATGGTTTTCAGAATTGGGGGGGGCAAATTCGGTAAATTATTGCCCCCACATTTTGCCCCGGCTCCTGGTTTCACGTACAGGTATGAAATTTGGTACATACATGTAATGACCCAATACCTACAGAAAAGTCTCTTGGAGCATAGCCCTAAACACAACAGGAAGTGAGCTATTTTGAACTTCCTCCTGGATTTTGGGCATTTTTCGTAATTTCCTGATGTTGTACTTTAACGAACTCCTCCTACAGATTTGATCCGATACTCTTCAAATTTGGTGAGTGTAATCTTAAGGCCTTTGTGACGTTAAATTGCGAAGATCTAGAGTTTTCGTCGAAGGGTGTGCCCTCGGCGGCCTGACAAACATCTATCTATAAATTACAGGAACGTCTGTCTGTCTGTCTGTCTGTGTGTGTGTGTGTCTGTTCCTCGCATATCTCTCGAACCGTTAGTCCGATTGATTTCAAACTCGACAGGTGTCTCGCCACGGGCACGAGTAAGTGCAGTGCCAAGTTTGACATTGTTTGGATGAGAAATGCAAAAGATATCGTTAAATATATCATTTTTAGAAGGTTGTGGTTTAAAAATAAACATTCTGACATTAGAGAGTTGTATCGGTCAAAGAAGCCCCAAGAAGGCTGTGGTTTAAAAATAAACATTCTGACATAAACACTCAGTCAGCTACACTGTTTACTTCTGAATATTATAGTTTGGTTCCCGAACGTGATAAATCCATCTATCTATAAATTACAGAAACGTCCGTCTGTCTGTCTGTGTGTTATTCGCATATCTCTCGAATGTGAGATAACCACTAAATGTGTGAAAACCACTATTTTCTGTTTCAAACTTTCACATAGAATCTTTAGGTTATAACAACATTGAAAATCAAAATCTGGATTTGAATTTTTTAAGATTTATTATAAAAACGGATTATTTTTTCCCAAAAATGCAATAAATTCATGACTTTTTTTTTTTTTTTCAAAATGCTATTAATCCATTGAATCAATATAAAGTTATTTTTGATCATATTGCCATCGCAAGAAATATCTCCTGAACTTTTTTGACGGCGATCAGCTCACAAAAACTGATTTTGCACGGGCACTTTGCACTGCTCCCTGAATCGAGGTGCTTATTCATTTGTGGATGTAAACTGAATCTGTATGTCAGCTATGCTGTTAGTGTTTACTTCTGAATATTATATTTCATTCTGGTGCGCTTAACGTTGTCGCTACTGTGTAATAATAGCCTATGCTATTCACCAACTAAACATATCCTATTCAATGCGTTCACAGTCTCTTTCACGGGCATCATTTGTAGTTGCCTATTCACAAACTGTTTGCTCAAGCATAGCGTTTTCTCGGAGTTCACTGTGTGCTTTTTACCATGCACAAATAAAAATGTCACTGAACTTTTGCTGTGTAATTGTAACAATGAGCACACACCAAACCAACAATTACTAAAAACACACACAAAAACTGATTTTGCACGGGCATTTTTTGCACTAGTTCACCCAATTTCGGCCTTTTGGTGATATATGCATGATCAGATAAGTTCAATATTAATGTTGCTTGCAGTTCTGATGTTGCTAGGCAACCACAGACAGCCTGCAGTAACTCAGGCATACAATTTTCAATCTGCCACAAACTTCACATGTTTGATAAGACTCCTGTCCTGAACACATGCCAATGCTCATTATGATTATAGCAATAGCACCACCTGCTGGTAGCAGGAAGTGTGGCAAATACAAAACGTGCTCGAAAAATCATGAAACTTTGCACACGCTTCAGAAGTGGTGACAATTTACGTGTGATGTGGTTTTAAAAATTGGGTGGGGCAAAATGGCTTACTTATTGCCCCTACATTTTGCCCCGGCTCGACGTTTCACGTACAGGTATGAAATTTGGTACACACATGTAAAGACCCAATACCTACAAAAAAGTCTCTTGGAGCATAGCCCTAAACACAACAGGAAGTCAGTTATTTTGAACTTCCTGTCAGATTTTGGGCAGTTTTTGCCATTTCCTGATGTTGTACTTTAACAAACTCCTCCTACAGTTTTGATCTGATCCTCTTCAAATTTGGTGAGTGTAATCTTAAGGCCTTTCCTAAAGGTGCCGGGTGGCGGTGGCAGGGGTGCGAGGGCCCTTTTCATCGCTGCTTGCAGCTTTAATTAGGGCCCGAGCACCGATGGTGAGAGGACCCTATTGTTTTTGCTCCGTTTATTAGGGCCCGAGCACCGATGGTGAGAGGACCCTATTGTTTTTGCTCCGTTTATTATTATTCTTCTTCTCCAAAGTGAATCGCTTTTTAGAGGGCCTAAACATGCTCGAAAACTCATGAAACTTTGCACACGCTTCAGAAGTGGTGAAAATTTACGTGTGATATGGTTTTCAGAATTGTGGGGGGCAAATTCGGTAAATTATTGCCCCCACATTTTGCCCCGGCTCCTGGTTTCACGTACAGGTATGAAATTTGGTACATACATGTAATGACCCAATACCTACAGAAAAGTCTCTTGGAGCATAGCCCTAAACACAACAGGAAGTGAGCTATTTTGAACTTCCTCCTGGATTTTGGGCATTTTTCGTAATTTCCTGATGTTGTACTTTAACGAACTCCTCCTACAGATTTGATCTGATACTCTTCAAATTTGGTGAGTGTAATCTTAAGGCCTTTGTGACGTTAAATTGCGAAGATCTAGAGTTTTCGTCGAAGGGTGTGCCCTCGGCGGCCTGACAAACATCTATCTATAAATTACAGGAACGTCTGTCTGTCTGTCTGTCTGTGTGTGTGTGTGTCTGTTCCTCGCATATCTCTCGAACCGTTAGTCCGATTGATTTCAAACTCGACAGGTGTCTTGCCACGGGCACGAGTAAGTGCAGTGCCAAGTTTGACATTGTTTGGATGAGAAATGCAAAAGATATCGTTAAATATATCATTTTTAGAAGGTTGTGGTTTAAAAATAAACATTCTGACATTAGAGAGTTGTATCGGTCAAAGAAGCCCCAAGAAGGCTGTGGTTTAAAAATAAACATTCTGACATAAACACTCAGTCAGCTACACTGTTTACTTCTGAATATTATAGTTTGGTTCCCGAACGTGATAAATCCATCTATCTATAAATTACAGAAACGTCCGTCTGTCTGTCTGTGTGTTATTCGCATATCTCTCGAATGTGAGATAACCACTAAATGTGTGAAAACCACTATTTTCTGTTTCAAACTTTCACATAGCATCTTTAGGTTATAACAACATTGAAAATCAAAATCTGGATTTGAATTTTTTAAGATTTATTATAAAAACGGATTATTTTTTCCCAAAAATGCAATAAATTCATGACTTTTTTTTTTTTTTTTTAAATGCTATTAATCCATTGAATCAATATAAAGTTATTTTTGATCATATTGCCATCGCAAGAAATATCTCCTGAACTTTTTTGACGGCGATCAGCTCACAAAAACTGATTTTGCACGGGCACTTTGCACTGCTCCCTGAATCGAGGTGCTTATTCATTTGTGGATGTAAACTGAATCTGTAAGTCAGCTATGCTGTTAGTGTTTACTTCTGAATATTATATTTCATTCTGGTGCGCTTAACGTTGTCGCTACTGTGTAATAGTAGCCTATGCTATTCACCAACTAAACATATCCTATTCAATGCGTTCACAGTCTCTTTCACGGGCATCATTTGTAGTTGCCTATTCACAAACTGTTTGCTCAAGCATAGCGTTTTCTCGGAGTTCACTGTGTGCTTTTTACCATGCACAAATAAAAATGTCACTGAACTTTTGCTGTGTAATTGTAACAATGAGCACACACCAAACCAACAATTACTAAAAACACACACAAAAACTGATTTTGCACGGGCATTTTTTGCACTAGTTCACCCAATTTCGGCCTTTTGGTGATATATGCATGATCAGATAAGTTCAATATTAATGTTGCTTGCAGTTCTGATGTTGCTAGGCAACCACAGACAGCCTGCAGTAACTCAGGCATACAATTTTCAATCTGCCACAAACTTCACATGTTTGATAAGAGTCCTGTCCTGAACACATGCCAATGCTCATTATGATTATAGCAATAGCACCACCTGCTGGTAGCAGGAAGTGTGGCAAATACAAAACGTGCTCGAAAAATCATGAAACTTTGCACACGCTTCAGAAGTGGTGACAATTTACGTGTGATGTGGTTTTAAAAATTGGGTGGGGCAAAATGGCTTACTTATTGCCCCTACATTTTGCCCCGGCTCGACGTTTCACGTACAGGTATGAAATTTGGTACACACATGTAAAGACCCAATACCTACAAAAAAGTCTCTTGGAGCATAGCCCTAAACACAACAGGAAGTCAGTTATTTTGAACTTCCTGTCAGATTTTGGGCAGTTTTTGCCATTTCCTGATGTTGTACTTTAACAAACTCCTACAGTTTTGATCTGATCCTCTTCAAATTTGGTGAGTGTAATCTTAAGGCCTTTCCTAAAGGTGCCGGGTGGCGGTGGCAGGGGTGCGAGGGCCCTTTTCATCGCTGCTTGCAGCTTTAATTATTATTCTTCTTCTCCAAAGTGAATCGCTTTTTAGAGGGCCTAAACATGCTCGAAAACTCATGAAACTTTGCACACGCTTCAGAAGTGGTGAAAATTTACGTGTGATATGGTTTTCAGAATTGGGGGGGGCAAATTCGGTAAATTATTGCCCCCACATTTTGCCCCGGCTCCTGGTTTCACGTACAGGTATGAAATTTGGTACATACATGTAATGACCCAATACCTACAGAAAAGTCTCTTGGAGCATAGCCCTAAACACAACAGGAAGTGAGCTATTTTGAACTTCCTCCTGGATTTTGGGCATTTTTCGTAATTTCCTGATGTTGTACTTTAACGAACTCCTCCTACAGATTTGATCTGATACTCTTCAAATTTGGTGAGTGTAATCTTAAGGCCTTTGTGACGTTAAATTGCGAAGATCTAGAGTTTTCGTCGAAGGGTGTGCCCTCGGCGGCCTGACAAACATCTATCTATAAATTACAGGAACGTCTGTCTGTCTGTCTGTCTGTGTGTGTGTGTGTCTGTTCCTCGCATATCTCTCGAACCGTTAGTCCGATTGATTTCAAACTCGACAGGTGTCTTGCCACGGGCACGAGTAAGTGCAGTGCCAAGTTTGACATTGTTTGGATGAGAAATGCAAAAGATATCGTTAAATATATCATTTTTAGAAGGTTGTGGTTTAAAAATAAACATTCTGACATTAGAGAGTTGTATCGGTCAAAGAAGCCCCAAGAAGGCTGTGGTTTAAAAATAAACATTCTGACATAAACACTCAGTCAGCTACACTGTTTACTTCTGAATATTATAGTTTGGTTCCCGAACGTGATAAATCCATCTATCTATAAATTACAGAAACGTCCGTCTGTCTGTCTGTGTGTTATTCGCATATCTCTCGAATGTGAGATAACCACTAAATGTGTGAAAACCACTATTTTCTGTTTCAAACTTTCACATAGCATCTTTAGGTTATAACAACATTGAAAATCAAAATCTGGATTTGAATTTTTTAAGATTTATTATAAAAACGGATTATTTTTTCCCAAAAATGCAATAAATTCATGACTTTTTTTTTTTTTTTTTTAAATGCTATTAATCCATTGAATCAATATAAAGTTATTTTTGATCATATTGCCATCGCAAGAAATATCTCCTGAACTTTTTTGACGGCGATCAGCTCACAAAAACTGATTTTGCACGGGCACTTTGCACTGCTCCCTGAATCGAGGTGCTTATTCATTTGTGGATGTAAACTGAATCTGTAAGTCAGCTATGCTGTTAGTGTTTACTTCTGAATATTATATTTCATTCTGGTGCGCTTAACGTTGTCGCTACTGTGTAATAGTAGCCTATGCTATTCACCAACTAAACATATCCTATTCAATGCGTTCACAGTCTCTTTCACGGGCATCATTTGTAGTTGCCTATTCACAAACTGTTTGCTCAAGCATAGCGTTTTCTCGGAGTTCACTGTGTGCTTTTTACCATGCACAAATAAAAATGTCACTGAACTTTTGCTGTGTAATTGTAACAATGAGCACACACCAAACCAACAATTACTAAAAACACACACAAAAACTGATTTTGCACGGGCATTTTTTGCACTAGTTCACCCAATTTCGGCCTTTTGGTGATATATGCATGATCAGATAAGTTCAATATTAATGTTGCTTGCAGTTCTGATGTTGCTAGGCAACCACAGACAGCCTGCAGTAACTCAGGCATACAATTTTCAATCTGCCACAAACTTCACATGTTTGATAAGAGTCCTGTCCTGAACACATGCCAATGCTCATTATGATTATAGCAATAGCACCACCTGCTGGTAGCAGGAAGTGTGGCAAATACAAAACGTGCTCGAAAAATCATGAAACTTTGCACACGCTTCAGAAGTGGTGACAATTTACGTGTGATGTGGTTTTAAAAATTGGGTGGGGCAAAATGGCTTACTTATTGCCCCTACATTTTGCCCCGGCTCGACGTTTCACGTACAGGTATGAAATTTGGTACACACATGTAAAGACCCAATACCTACAAAAAAGTCTCTTGGAGCATAGCCCTAAACACAACAGGAAGTCAGTTATTTTGAACTTCCTGTCAGATTTTGGGCAGTTTTTGCCATTTCCTGATGTTGTACTTTAACAAACTCCTACAGTTTTGATCTGATCCTCTTCAAATTTGGTGAGTGTAATCTTAAGGCCTTTCCTAAAGGTGCCGGGTGGCGGTGGCAGGGGTGCGAGGGCCCTTTTCATCGCTGCTTGCAGCTTTAATTATTATTATTCTTCTCCAAAGTGAATCGCTTTTTAGAGGGCCTAAACATGCTCGAAAACTCATGAAACTTTGCACACGCTTCAGAAGTGGTGAAAATTTACGTGTGATATGGTTTTCAGAATTGGGGGGGGGCAATTCGGTAAATTATTGCCCCCACATTTTGCCCCGGCTCCTGGTTTCACGTACAGGTATGAAATTTGGTACATACATGTAATGACCCAATACCTACAGAAAAGTCTCTTGGAGCATAGCCCTAAACACAACAGGAAGTGAGCTATTTTGAACTTCCTCCTGGATTTTGGGCATTTTTCGTAATTTCCTGATGTTGTACTTTAACGAACTCCTCCTACAGATTTGATCTGATCCTCTTCAAATTTGGTGAGTGTAATCTTAAGGCCTTTGTGACGTTAAATTGCGAAGATCTAGAGTTTTCGTCGAAGGGTGTGCCCTCGGCGGCCTGACAAACGTTCACCCAATTTCGGCCTTCTGGTGATATATGCATGATCAGATAAGTTCAATATTAATGTTGCTTGCAGTTCCGATGTTGCTAGGCAACCACAGACAGCCTGCAGTAACTCAGCCATACAATTTCCAATCTGTCCCAAACTTCACATGTTTGATAAGAGTCCTGTCCTGAACACATGACCATGCTCATATTTGGTTATAGCAATAGCGCCACCTGCTGGTAGCAGGAAGTGTGGCAAATACAAAACATGCTCGAAAAATCATGAAACTTTGCACACGCTTCAGAAGTGGTGAAAATTTACGTGTGATGTGGTTTTCAGAATTGGGGGGGGCAAAATGGCTTACTTATTGCCCCTACATTTTGCCCCGGCTCGACGTTTCACGTACAGGTATGAAATTTGGTACATACATGTAAAGACCCAATTCCTACAAAAAAGTCTCTTGGAGCGTAGCCCTAAACACAACAGGAAGTGAGCTATTTTGAACTTCCTCTCAGATTTTGGGCAGTTTTTGCCATTTCCTGATGTTGTACTTTAACAAACTCCTCCTACAGTTTTGATCTGATCCTCTTCAAATTTGGTGAGTGTAATCTTAAGGCATTTCCTAAAGGCGCCGGGTGGCGGTGGCAGGGGTGCGAGGGCCCTTTCCATCGCTGCTTGCAGCTTTAATTATTATTCTTCTTCTTCTTCTCCAAAGTGAATCGCTTTTTAGAGGGCCTAAACATGCTCGAAAACTCATGAAACTTTGCACACGCTTCAGAAGTGGTGAAAATTTACGTGTGATATGGTTTTCAGAATTGGGGGGGGGCAATTCGGTAAATTATTGCCCCCACATTTTGCCCCGGCTCCTGGTTTCACGTACAGGTATGAAATTTGGTACATACATGTAATGACCCAATACCTACAGAAAAGTCTCTTGGAGCATAGCCCTAAACACAACAGGAAGTGAGCTATTTTGAACTTCCTCCTGGATTTTGGGCATTTTTCGTAATTTCCTGATGTTGTACTTTAACGAACTCCTCCTACAGATTTGATCTGATCCTCTTCAAATTTGGTGAGTGTAATCTTAAGGCCTTTGTGACGTTAAATTGCGAAGATCTAGAGTTTTCGTCGAAGGGTGTGCCCTCGGCGGCCTGACAAACGTTCACCCAATTTCGGCCTTCTGGTGATATATGCATGATCAGATAAGTTCAATATTAATGTTGCTTGCAGTTCCGATGTTGCTAGGCAACCACAGACAGCCTGCAGTAACTCAGCCATACAATTTCCAATCTGTCCCAAACTTCACATGTTTGATAAGAGTCCTGTCCTGAACACATGACCATGCTCATATTTGGTTATAGCAATAGCGCCACCTGCTGGTAGCAGGAAGTGTGGCAAATACAAAACATGCTCGAAAAATCATGAAACTTTGCACACGCTTCAGAAGTGGTGAAAATTTACGTGTGATGTGGTTTTCAGAATTGGGGGGGGCAAAATGGCTTACTTATTGCCCCTACATTTTGCCCCGGCTCGACGTTTCACGTACAGGTATGAAATTTGGTACATACATGTAAAGACCCAATTCCTACAAAAAAGTCTCTTGGAGCGTAGCCCTAAACACAACAGGAAGTGAGCTATTTTGAACTTCCTCTCAGATTTTGGGCAGTTTTTGCCATTTCCTGATGTTGTACTTTAACAAACTCCTCCTACAGTTTTGATCTGATCCTCTTCAAATTTGGTGAGTGTAATCTTAAGGCATTTCCTAAAGGCGCCGGGTGGCGGTGGCAGGGGTGCGAGGGCCCTTTCCATCGCTGCTTGCAGCTTTAATTATTAGGGCCCGAGCACCGATGGTGTGAGGACCCTCTTGGAATTGCTCTGTTTATTATTATTATTATTATTCTTCTCCGCATTGAATTGCATTTTTGAGGGCCTAAACATGCGCGAAAACTCACGAAACTTTGCACACGCGTCAGAACTGGCGAAAATTTACATCTGATATAGGTTTCAGAATTGGACGGGGCAAAATGGCTCGATAGCGCCACCTATAAAAGTTCAACGGAGTGCGCCTCCTGCAACGTTCCACGTACGTGCACGAAATTCGGTACATACGTGTAATGACCTAATACCTACAAAAAAGTCTCTTGGAGCATAGCCCTAAACACAACAGGAAGTCAGCCATTTTGAACTTCCTCTCAGATTTTTGTGCAGTTTTTGCCATTTTCAGGCCTCGTACTTTAACGAACTCCTCCTACAGTTTTAATCTGATCATCTTCAAATTTGGTGAGTGTAATCTTAAGGCCTTTGCGACGTTAAATTGCGAAGATCTTGAGTTTTCGTCAAAGGGCGGGTCCTCGGCGGCCTTACAAATTTCGATGTTTCGCCATGAAACAGGAAGTTGCTGTAACTCAGGCATGGAATGTCCAATCTCCCCCAAACTTCACACGTTTGATAAGAGTTCTGTCCTGAACACATGGCCATGCTCATATTCAGTTATAGTCATAGCGCCACCTGCTGGCAACAGGAAGTGACATGTTTAACACTGTTATGGACTCCTAATAACATATAAAAAAGTGCCAGCAAGTGCGAAACATGCTAACAACATACTAGAAGCATGCTAAAACATGCTAGCAAACTCTTAGCTAAGTGCTAAAGCATGCTATTATTGCAATTAAATAGGAATTTGCTGTAACTCAGGCATGGAATGTCCAATCTGCCCCAAACTTCACACTTTTGATAAGCGTTCTGTCCTGAACACATCTACATGATAATATTCAGTTATAGTAATAGCGCCACCTACTGGCAACAGGAAGTGTCATGTTTAACACGTTGATGCCATTCTAGCAACATGTTAAAAATGCCATTGAGGTCTAAACATGCTAGAAACATGTTAAAACATGCTAGCAATACTTAGCTAAGTGCTAAAGCATGCTAATTCAATGAAACAGGATGTTGTTGTTACTCAAGAAGGCAATGTCCAATATGCGCCAAACTTCACACTTTTAATAAACGTTCTGTCCTGAACACATGACCATGCTCATATTCAGTTACAGTCATAGTGCCACCTGCTGGCAACAGGAAGTGACATGTTAAACACTGTTGTGGACATATAAAAACATATAAAAAAAGTGCCAGCAAGTGCTAAACATGCTAACAACATACTAGAAACATGCTAAAACATGCTAGCAAACACTTAGCTAAGTGCTAAAGCATGCTATTGCTGCAATTAAATAGGAATTTGCTGTAACACAGGCATGGAATGTCCAATCTGCCCCAAACTTCACACGTTTGATAAGAGTCATGGCCTGAACACATCTACATGAGAATATTCAGTTATAGTAATAGCGCCACCTGCTGTCAACAGGAAGTGACATGTTTAACACTGTTGTGGTCTCCTAATAACATATATAAAAGAGCCAGCAAGTGCTAAACAGGTTAGCAACATACTAGAAACATGCTAGCAAACACTTAGCTAAGTGATAAAGCATGCTATTACTGCAATTAAATAGGAATTTGCTGTAACTCAGGCATGGAACGTCCAATCTGCCCCAAACTTCACATGTTTGATAAGAATCATGGCCTGAACGCATGCCTATGCTCAAATTCAGTTATAGTAATAGCGCCACCTACTGGCAACAGGAAGTGACATGTTTAACACGTTGATGCCGTTCTAGCAACATGTTAAAAATGCCATTGAGTTCTAAACATGCTAGAAACATATTAAAACATGCTAGCAATACTTAGCTAAGTGCTAAAGCATGCTAATTCAATGAAACAGGACTTTGTTGTTACTCAAGAAGGCAATGTACAATCTACCCCAAACGTCACACGTTTGATAAGAGTTATCTCTTGAACACATGTCCATGCTCATATTTAGTTATAGTCATAGCGCCACCTGCTGGCAACAGGAAGTGACGTTTAACACTGTTCTTGACTCCTAATAACATATAAAAAAATGCCAGTAGGTGCTAAACATCCTACCAACATACTAGAGACATGCTAAAACATAATAGCAAACACTTAGCTAAGTGCTAAAGAATGATATTACTGCAATTAAATATGAATTTGCTGTAACTCAGGCATGGAATGTCCAATCTGCCCCAAACTTCACACTTTTGATAAGCGTTCTGTCCTGAACACATGACCATGCTTATATTCAGTTACAGTCATAGCGCCACCTGCTGGCAACAGGAAGTGACATGTTTAACACTGTTGTGGACTCCTAATAACATATAAAAAAGTGCCAGCAAGTGTTAAACATGCTAACAACATACTAGAAACATGCTAAAACATGCTAGCAAACTCTTAGCCAAGTGCTAAAGCATGCTATTATTGCAATTAAATAGGAATTTGCTGTAACTCAGGCATGGAATGTCCAATCTGCCCCAAACTTCACACTTTTGATAAGAGTCATGGCCTGAACACATCTACATGAGAATGTTCAGTTATAGTAATAGCGCCACCAACTGGCAACAGGAAGTGACATGTTTAACACGTTGATGCCGTTCTAGCAACATGTTAAAACATGCTAACAATGCTTAGCTAAGTTCTAAAGAATGCTAATTCAATGAAACATGACTTTGTTGTTACTCAAGAAGGCAATGTCCAATTTGCACCAAACTTCACATGTTTGATAAGAGTTCTGTCCTGAACACACATCCATGCTCATATTCAGTTATAGTCATAACGCCACCTACTGGCAACAGAAACTGACATGGTTAACACAGTAATGCAGTACTAACCACATAATTATTGTGTACTAAGCATGCTAGAAACAGACTGAACATGCTAGCAACACTTAGCTGAGTCATGAAGCATGCTATTATCACCATTATACAAAACATTTTGTAACTGACTTTGACATACTCTTACTATATATACCTCCTTAAATGTACATTTCCCAACCATGCTCTGCCTTCCTAAAGCCACCGAGTGTTGATGGCACGGGTGCGAGGGCCCTTTCATCGCTGCTTGCAGCTTTAATTATTCTTCTTCTTCTTCTCCAAAGTGAATCGCTTTTTAGAGGGCCTAAACATGCTCGAAAACTCATGAAACTTTGCACACGCTTCAGAAGTGGTGAAAATTTACGTGTGATATGGTTTTCAGAATTGGGGGGGGCAAATTCGGTAAATTATTGCCCCCACATTTTGCCCCGGCTCCTGGTTTCACGTACAGGTATGAAATTTGGTACATACATGTAATGACCCAATACCTACAGAAAAGTCTCTTGGAGCATAGCCCTAAACACAACAGGAAGTGAGCTATTTTGAACTTCCTCCTGGATTTTGGGCATTTTTCATAATTTCCTGATGTTGTACTTTAACGAACTCCTCCTACAGATTTGATCTGATACTCTTCAAATTTGGTGAGTGTAATCTTAAGGCCTTTGTGACGTTAAATTGCGAAGATCTAGAGTTTTCGTCGAAGGGTGTGCCCTCGGCGGCCTGACAAACATCTATCTATAAATTACAGGAACGTCTGTCTGTCTGTCTGTCTGTGTGTGTGTGTGTGTCTGTTCCTCGCATATCTCTCGAACCGTTAGTCCGATTGATTTCAAACTCGACAGGTGTCTTGCCACGGGCACGAGTAAGTGCAGTGCCAAGTTTGACATTGTTTGGATGAGAAATGCAAAAGATATCGTTAAATATATCATTTTTAGAAGGTTGTGGTTTAAAAATAAACATTCTGACATTAGAGAGTTGTATCGGTCAAAGAAGCCCCAAGAAGGCTGTGGTTTAAAAATAAACATTCTGACATAAACACTCAGTCAGCTACACTGTTTACTTCTGAATATTATAGTTTGGTTCCCGAACGTGATAAATCCATCTATCTATAAATTACAGAAACGTCCGTCTGTCTGTCTGTGTGTTATTCGCATATCTCTCGAATGTGAGATAACCACTAAATGTGTGAAAACCACTATTTTCTGTTTCAAACTTTCGAATAGCATCTTTAGGTTATAACAACATTGAAAATCAAAATCTGGATTTGAATTTTTTAAGATTTATTATAAAAACGGATTATTTTTTCCCAAAAATGCAATAAATTCATGACTTTTTTTTTTTTTTCAAAATGCAATTAATCCATTGAATCAATATAAAGTTATTTTTGATCATATTGCCATCGCAAGAAATATCTCCTGAACTTTTTTGACGGCGATCAGCTCACAAAAACTGATTTTGCACGGGCACTTTGCACTGCTCCCTGAATCGAGGTGCTTATTCATTTGTGGATGTAAACTGAATCTGTAAGTCAGCTATGCTGTTAGTGTTTACTTCTGAATATTATATTTCATTCTGGTGCGCTTAACGTTGTCGCTACTGTGTAATAGTAGCCTATGCTATTCACCAACTAAACATATCCTATTCAATGCGTTCACAGTCTCTTTCACGGGCATCATTTGTAGTTGCCTATTCACAAACTGTTTGCTCAAGCATAGCGTTTTCTCAGAGTTCACTGTGTGCTTTTTACCATGCACAAATAAAAATGTCACTGAACTTTTGCTGTGTAATTGTAACAATGAGCACACACCAAACCAACAATTACTAAAAACACACACAAAAACTGATTTTGCACGGGCATTTTTTGCACTAGTTCACCCAATTTCGGCCTTTTGGTGATATATGCATGATCAGATAAGTTCAATATTAATGTTGCTTGCAGTTCCGATGTTGCTAGGCAACCACAGACAGCCTGCAGTAACTTAGGCATACAATTTCCAATCTGCCCCAAACTTCACATGTTTGATAAGAGTCCTGTCCTGAACACATGACCATGCTCATATTTGGTTATAGCAATAGCGCCACCTGCTGGTAGCAGGAAGTGTGGCAAATACAAAACGTGCTCGAAAAATCATGAAACTTTGCACACGCTTCAGAAGTGGTGAAAATTTACGTGTGATATGGTTTTCAAAATTGGGTGGGGCAAAATGGCTTAATTATTGCCCCTACATTTTGCCCCGGCTCGACGTTTCACGTACAGGTATGAAATTTGGTACATACATGTAATGACCCAATACCTACAAAAAAGTCTCTTGGAGCGTAGCCCTAAACACAACAGGAAGTCAGCTATTTTGAACTTCCTCTCAGATTTTGGGCAGTTTTTGCCATTTCCTGATGTTGTACTTTAACAAACTCCTCCTACAGTTTTGATCTGATCCTCTTCAAATTTGGTGAGTGTAATCTTAAGGCCTTTCCTAAAGGTGCCGGGTGGCGGTGGCAGGGGTGCGAGGGCCCTTTCCATCGCTGCTTGCAGCTTTAATTAGGGCCCGAGCACCGATGGTGTGAGGACCCTCTTGGAATTGCTCTGTTTATTAGGGCCCGAGCACCGATGGTGAGAGGACCCTATTGTTTTTGCTCCGTTTATTATTATTCTTCTTCTTCTTCTCCAAAGTGAATCGCTTTTTAGAGGGCCTAAACATGCTCGAAAACTCATGAAACTTTGCACACGCTTCAGAAGTGGTGAAAATTTACGTGTGATATGGTTTTCAGAATTGGGGGGGGCAAATTCGGTAAATTATTGCCCCCACATTTTGCCCCGGCTCCTGGTTTCACGTACAGGTATGAAATTTGGTACATACATGTAATGACCCAATACCTACAGAAAAGTCTCTTGGAGCATAACCCTAAACACAACAGGAAGTGAGCTATTTTGAACTTCCTCCTAGATTTTGGGCATTTTTCGGAATTTCCTGATGTTGTACTTTAACGAACTCCTCCTACAGATTTGATTTGATCCTCTTCAAATTTGGTGAGTGTAATCTTAAGGCCTTTGTGACGTTAAATTGCGAAGATCTAGAGTTTTCGTCGAAGGGTGTGCCCTCGGCGGCCTGACAAACGTTCACCCAATTTCGGCCTTCTGGTGATATACATGATCAGATAAGTTCAATATTAATGTTGAATGCAGTTCCGATGTTGCTAGGCAACCACAGACAGCCTGCAGTAACTCAGCCATACAATTTCCAATCTGTCCCAAACTTCACATGTTTGATAAGAGTCCTGTCCTGAACACATGACCATGCTCATATTTGGTTATAGCAATAGCGCCATCTGCTGGTAGCAGGAAGTGTGGCAAATACAAAACATGCTCGAAAAATCATGAAACTTTGCACACGCCTCAGAAGTGGTGAAAATTTACGTGTGATATGGTTTTCAGAATTGGGGGGGGCAAATTCGGTAAATTATTGCCCCCACATTTTGCCCCGGCTCCTGGTTTCACGTACAGGTATGAAATTTGGTACATTCATGTATTGACCCAATACCTACAGAAAAGTCTCTTGGAGCATAGCCCTAAACACAACAGGAAGTGATCTATTTTGAACTTCCTCCAAGATTTTGGACATTTTTCGTAATTTCCTGATGTTGTACTTTAACGTACTCCTCCTACAGTTTTGATCTGATCCTCTTCAAATTTGGTGAGTGTAATCTTAAGGCATTTCCTAAAGGCGCCGGGTGGCGGTGGCAGGGGTGCGAGGGCCCTTTTCATCGCTGCTTGCAGCTTTAATTATTATTCTTCTTCTTCTTCTCCAAAGTGAATCGCTTTTTAGAGGGCCTTAACATGCTCGAAAACTCATGAAACTTTGCACACGCTTCAGAAGTGGTGAAAATTTACATGTGATATGGTTTTCAAAATTGGGGGGGGCAAATTCGGTAAATTATTGCCCCCACATTTTGCCCCGGCTCCTGGTTTCACATACAGGTATGAAATTTGGTACATACATGTAATGACACAATACCTACAAAAAAGTCTCTTGGAGCATAGCCCTAAACACAACAGGAAGTCAGCTATTTTGAACTTCCTGTCAGATTTTGGGCATTTTTTGACATTTCCTGATGTTGTACTTTAACGAACTCCTCCTACAGTTTTGATCTGATCCTCTTCAAATTTGGTGAGTGTAATCTTAAGGCCTTTGCGACGTTAAATTGCGAAGATCTAGAGTTTTCGTCGAAGGGTGTGCCCTCGGCGGCCTGACAAACGTACACCCAATTTCGGCCTTTTGGTGATTTATGCATGATCAGATAAGTTCTCTGTCAATGTTGCTTGCAGTTCCGATGTTGCTAGGCAACCACAGACAGCCTGCAGTAACTCAGGCATTCAATGTCCAATCTGCCCCAAACTTCACATGTTTGATAAGAGTCCTGTCCTGAACACATGACCATGCTCATATTTGCTTATAGCAATAGCGCCACCTGCTGGTAGCAGGAAGTGTGGCAAATACAAAACGTGCACGAAAAATCATGAAACTTTGCACACGCCTCAGAAGTGGTGAAAATGTACGTGTGATGTGGTTTTCAAAATTGGGTGGGGCAAAATGGCTCAGTTATTGCCCCGACATTTTGCCCCGGCACCTGGTTTCACGTACAGGTATGAAATTTGGTACATACATGTAATGACCCAATACCTACAAAAAAGTCTCTTGGAGCGCAGCCCTAAACACAACAGGAAGTCAGCTATTTTGAACTTCCTCTCAGATTTTGTGCAGTTTTTGCCATTTCCTGATGTTGTACTTTAACGAACTCCTCCTACAGTTTTGATCTGATCCTCTTCAAATTTGGTGAGTGTAATCTTAAGGCCTTTACTAAAGTTGCCGGGTGGCAGTGGCAAGGGTGCGAGGGCCCTTTTCATCGCTGCTTGCAGCTTTAATTAGGGCCCGAGCACCGATGGTGAGAGGACCCTATTGTTTTTGCTCCGTTTATTAGGGCCCGAGCACCGATGGTGAGAGGACCCTATTGTTTTTGCTCCGTTTATTATTATTCTTCTTCTCCAAAGTGAATCGCTTTTTAGAGGGCCTAAACATGCTCGAAAACTCATGAAACTTTGCACACGCTTCAGAAGTGGTGAAAATTTACGTGTGATATGGTTTTCAGAATTGGGGGGGGCAAATTCGGTAAATTATTGCCCCCACATTTTGCCCCGGCTCCTGGTTTCACGTACAGGTATGAAATTTGGTACATACATGTAATGACCCAATACCTACAGAAAAGTCTCTTGGAGCATAGCCCTAAACACAACAGGAAGTGAGCTATTTTGAACTTCCTCCTGGATTTTGGGCATTTTTCGTAATTTCCTGATGTTGTACTTTAACGAACTCCTCCTACAGATTTGATCTGATACTCTTCAAATTTGGTGAGTGTAATCTTAAGGCCTTTGTGACGTTAAATTGCGAAGATCTAGAGTTTTCGTCGAAGGGTGTGCCCTCGGCGGCCTGACAAACATCTATCTATAAATTACAGGAACGTCTGTCTGTCTGTCTGTCTGTGTGTGTGTGTGTCTGTTCCTCGCATATCTCTCGAACCGTTAGTCCGATTGATTTCAAACTCGACAGGTGTCTTGCCACGGGCACGAGTAAGTGCAGTGCCAAGTTTGACATTGTTTGGATGAGAAATGCAAAAGATATCGTTAAATATATCATTTTTAGAAGGTTGTGGTTTAAAAATAAACATTCTGACATTAGAGAGTTGTATCGGTCAAAGAAGCCCCAAGAAGGCTGTGGTTTAAAAATAAACATTCTGACATAAACACTCAGTCAGCTACACTGTTTACTTCTGAATATTATAGTTTGGTTCCCGAACGTGATAAATCCATCTATCTATAAATTACAGAAACGTCCGTCTGTCTGTCTGTGTGTTATTCGCATATCTCTCGAATGTGAGATAACCACTAAATGTGTGAAAACCACTATTTTCTGTTTCAAACTTTCACATAGCATCTTTAGGTTATAACAACATTGAAAATCAAAATCTGGATTTGAATTTTTTAAGATTTATTATAAAAACGGATTATTTTTTCCCAAAAATGCAATAAATTCATGACTTTTTTTTTTTTTTTTTAAATGCTATTAATCCATTGAATCAATATAAAGTTATTTTTGATCATATTGCCATCGCAAGAAATATCTCCTGAACTTTTTTGACGGCGATCAGCTCACAAAAACTGATTTTGCACGGGCACTTTGCACTGCTCCCTGAATCGAGGTGCTTATTCATTTGTGGATGTAAACTGAATCTGTAAGTCAGCTATGCTGTTAGTGTTTACTTCTGAATATTATATTTCATTCTGGTGCGCTTAACGTTGTCGCTACTGTGTAATAGTAGCCTATGCTATTCACCAACTAAACATATCCTATTCAATGCGTTCACAGTCTCTTTCACGGGCATCATTTGTAGTTGCCTATTCACAAACTGTTTGCTCAAGCATAGCGTTTTCTCGGAGTTCACTGTGTGCTTTTTACCATGCACAAATAAAAATGTCACTGAACTTTTGCTGTGTAATTGTAACAATGAGCACACACCAAACCAACAATTACTAAAAACACACACAAAAACTGATTTTGCACGGGCATTTTTTGCACTAGTTCACCCAATTTCGGCCTTTTGGTGATATATGCATGATCAGATAAGTTCAATATTAATGTTGCTTGCAGTTCTGATGTTGCTAGGCAACCACAGACAGCCTGCAGTAACTCAGGCATACAATTTTCAATCTGCCACAAACTTCACATGTTTGATAAGACTCCTGTCCTGAACACATGCCAATGCTCATTATGATTATAGCAATAGCACCACCTGCTGGTAGCAGGAAGTGTGGCAAATACAAAACGTGCTCGAAAAATCATGAAACTTTGCACACGCTTCAGAAGTGGTGACAATTTACGTGTGATGTGGTTTTAAAAATTGGGTGGGGCAAAATGGCTTACTTATTGCCCCTACATTTTGCCCCGGCTCGACGTTTCACGTACAGGTATGAAATTTGGTACACACATGTAAAGACCCAATACCTACAAAAAAGTCTCTTGGAGCATAGCCCTAAACACAACAGGAAGTCAGTTATTTTGAACTTCCTGTCAGATTTTGGGCAGTTTTTGCCATTTCCTGATGTTGTACTTTAACAAACTCCTCCTACAGTTTTGATCTGATCCTCTTCAAATTTGGTGAGTGTAATCTTAAGGCCTTTCCTAAAGGTGCCGGGTGGCGGTGGCAGGGGTGCGAGGGCCCTTTTCATCGCTGCTTGCAGCTTTAATTATTATTATTATTATTATTCTCCGCATTTAATTGCATTTTTGAGGGCCTAAACATGCTCGAAAACTCACAAAACTTTGCACACGCGTCAGAACTGGCGAAAATTTACATCTGATATAGGTTTCAGAATTGGACGGGGCAAAATGGCTCGATAGCGCCACCTATAAAAGTTCAACGGAGTGCGCCTCCCGCAACGTTCCACGTACGTGCACGAAATTCGGTACATACATGTAATGACCTAATACCTACAAAAAAGTCTCTTGGAGCATAGCCCTAAACACAACAGGAAGTCAGCCATTTTGAACTTCCTCTCAGATTTTTGTGCAGTTTTTGCCATTTTCAGGCCTCGTACTTTAACGAACTCCTCCTACAGTTTTCATCTGATCATCTTCAAATTTGGTGAGTGTAATCTTAAGGCCTTTGCGACGTTAAATTGCGAAGATCTTGAGTTTTCGTCAAAGGGCGGGTCCTCGGCGGCCTGATAAATTTCGATGTTTCGCCATGAAACAGGAAGTTGTTGTAACTCAGGCATGGAATGTCCAATCTGCCCCAAACTTCACACGTTTGATAAGAGTTCTGTCCTGAACACATGACCATGCTCATATTCAGTTATAGTCATAGCGCCACCTGCTGGCAACAGGAAGTGACATGTTTAACACTGTTATGGACTCCTAATAACATATAAAAAAGTGCCAGCAAGTGCTAAACATGCTAACAACATACTAGAAGCATGCTAAAACATGCTAGCAAACTCTTAGCTAAGTGCTAAAGCATGCTATTATTGCAATTAAATAGGAATTTGCTGTAACTCAGGCATGGAATGTCCAATCTGCCCCAAACTTCACACTTTTGATAAGCGTTCTGTACTGAACACATCTACATGAGAATATTCAGTTATAGTAATAGCGCCACCTACTGGTAACAGGAAGTGTCATGTTTAACACGTTGATGCCATTCTAGCAACATGTTAAAAATGCCATTGACTTCTAAACATGCTAGAAACATGTTAAAACATGCTAGCAATACTTAGCTAAATGCTAAAGCATGCTAATTCAATGAAACAGGATGTTGTTGTTACTCAAGAAGGCAATGTCCAATCTGCGCCAAACTTCACACTTTTAATAAACGTTCTATCCTGAACACATGACCATGCTCATATTCAGTTACAGTCATAGTGCCACCTGCTGGCAACAGGAAGTGACATGTTAAACACTGTTGTGGACATATAAAAACATATAAAAAAAGTGCCAGCAAGTGCTAAACATGCTAACAACATACTAGAAACTAGAGCCCGACCGATATATCGGCAGGCCGATATTATCGGCCGATATTAGGCATTTTCAAAACTATCGGTATCGGCATTTATAACGGCCGATAAATAAATATTTCAAAAATAAAATAAAAACGGACGAAACACCCTTCAACCATGTTATGAGTGTTGGCGTTGTATAGTTAGTCCACCAGAGGGTACTCTACACCGTCCCTGTTGGCAACACTCGTGTATAACGCGCCACACATTCTGCAACCTGCTGATCCAGCCAGAGTCGGGCAGAGAGAACCGCGAGTGAGATCATCGGTGAAGTGTGTTCATGGTGAGTTGGTAACGACTCACTAGACATACGTTGCTTGAATAACAATTAAAAGAACATCCCTATCAGTTCTCTTAACTCAAATAAGGATGACAAAATTCGTGACTCATGTCCAGTTTTGCTGCGGTTAAATAAGCCGAGAGTGAAGCGGAACAACGCGACGTAGGCTATATTCACATAAAATGTTAACACTGCAGTTCACAAAAGTTCATAATGTGCATGTGCTTTAATGCTTTGTCGGTTAAACATTTAATTTTAAATGCTGATGCGCTGTTCTAACGTGTGCGTTTCTCAGCGCGTACATGTGAAGCTCACATGCACTAAAAGCCTTTCTACCAGCGCCTGGATACTGGACTAAGTTATCTTTCGAGTATTATTGTGCTAATACTGTTAAATACACACAATATTTACATAAACAAAGTCGGTTGTCTAAAGTGAAGGCAAAATTGAGAGAAAATCTGTTTGTCAAATGCGTGTACATTAGACGTGTCGTGCTCAGCTTTTAAAGAGACAGTAGCAATTGTAAACACATTGCCTCTTGTCCTTAAAGGGATAGTTCACCCAATAATAAAAATGATCTCATTATTTACAGGCACTCTAATGTTGTTCCAACTGTATTAATTTCCTTCTAATATTTTTCTAATATTAATAGTTTGAAGAATGTGGGTATGATAACCAAACAGTAACCAAACAGTAGCTGGTCCCCATTGACTTCCAAAGGAGAAAAATATACTATGGAAGTCACTGGGGTACATCAACTGTTTGGTTACCCACATTCATCCAAATAACTTATTTTCAACAGAAGAAAAAAACAACTTGAGAGAGTAAATTATGACTATTTGAATTTGTTGTCAATTTTAATGTGAAATTGTTGTTTTTGTTCAAAGGACTAAACGTTTAGTCTTAAAAAAAATCTTAAGTTTGTATTTTTATACATTTTATTTATCAGAACTTTAATATATTTTGATGTTCTTCTGTTCTGTTGTGACAATAAAAGAAACAAGTTTCTTTTTAAAATGCATTATCATATTATTTTAGTTAAAACTCATAAATAACTACAAATAACTAATGTTAGGGAAATTTGTTAATGTTTTGTTGCGCGTTTCTGAAAAAAAAATAAAAAATATCGTCCGATATATCGGAATATCGGATTTTAAAACCAACAAATATTTGTACCGGTATCGGCCTTCAAAATCCTTTATCGGTCGGGCTCTAGTACCCATCAAAAGTTTGTACACACCAATTGTAAAGTGTGTCCAAACTTACTGTACTATAATACACATAAATAATATTGCTACTGTATTATAATATACACATAAATAATATCGGCCGATATATCGGTATCTGGCTTTTTTTTATCGGTATCGGCATCGGCGCCCAAAAATCCATATCGGTCGGGCTCTACTAGAAACATGCTAAAACATGCTAGCAAACACTTAGCTAAGTGCTAAAGCATGCAAATGCTGCAATTAAATAGGAATTTGCTGTAACACAGGCATGGAATGTCCAATCTGCCCCAAATTTCACACGTTTGATAAGAGTCATGGCCTGAACACATCTACATGAGAATATTCAGTTATAGTAATAGCGCCACCTGCTGTCAACAGGAAGTGACATGTTTAACACTGTTGTGGTCTCCTAATAACATATAAAAAAGAGCCAGCAAGTGCTAAACAGGTTAGCAACATACTAGAAACATGCTAGCAAACACTTAGTTAAGTGCTAAAGCATGCTATTACTGCAATTAAATAGGAATTTGCTGTAACTCAGGCATGGAATGTCCAATCTGCCCTAAACTTCACACGTTTGATAAGAATCATGGCCTGAACACATGTCTATGCTCAAATTCAGTTATAGTAATAGCGCCACCTACTGGCAACAGGAAGTGACATGTTTAACACGTTGATGCCGTTCTAGCAACATGTTAAAAATGCCATTGAGTTCTAAACATGCTAGAAACATATTAAAACATGCTAGCAATACTTAGCTAAGTGCTAAAGCATGCTAATTCAATGAAACAGGACTTTGTTGTTACTCAAGAAGGCAATGTACAATCTACCCCAAACTTCACACGTTTGATAAGAGTTATCTCTTGAACACATGTCCATGCTCATATTTAGTTATAGTCATAGCGCCACCTGCTGGCAACAGGAAGTGACGTTTAACACTGTTCTTGACTCCTAATAACATATAAAAAAATGCCAGTAGGTGCTAAACATCCTACCAACATACTATAGACATGCTAAAACATACTAGCAAACACTTAGCTAAGTGCTAAAGAATGATATTACTGCAATTAAATATGAATTTGCTGTAACTCAAATGTCCAATCTGCCCCAAACTTCACACTTTTGATAAGCGTTCTGTCCTGAACACATGACCATGCTTATATTCAGTTACAGTCATAGCGCCACCTGCTGGCAACAGGAAGTGACATGTTTAACACTGTTATGGACTCCTAATAACATATAAAAAAGTGCCAGCAAGTGTTAAACATGCTAACAACATACTAGAAACATGCTAGCAAACTCTTAGCTAAGTGCTAAAGCATGCTATTATTGCAATTAAATAGGAATTTGCTGTAACTCAGGCATGGAATGTCCAATCTGCCCCAAACTTCACACTTTTGATAAGAGTCATGGCCTGAACACATCTACATGAGAATGTTCAGTTATAGTAATAGCGCCACCTACTGGCAACAGGAAGTGACATGTTTAACATGTTGATGCCGTTCTAGCAACATGTTAAAAATGCCATTGATTTCTAAACATGCTAGAAACATGTTAAAACATGCTAACAATGTTTAGCTAAGTGCTAAAGAATGCTAATTCAATGAAACATGACTTTGTTGTTACTCAAGAAGGCAATGTCCAATTTGCACCAAACTTCACACGTTTGATAAGAGTTCTGTCCTGAACACACATCCATGCTCATATTCAGTTATAGTCATAACGCCACCTACTGGCAACAGAAACTGACATGGTTAACACAGTAATGCAGTACTAACCACATAATTATTGTGTACTAAGCATGCTAGAAACAGACTAAACATGCTAGCAACACTTAGCTGAGTCATGAAGCATGCTATTATCACCATTATACAAAACATTTTGTAACTGACTTTGACATACTCTTACTATATATACCTCCTTAAATGTACATTTCCCAACCATGCTCTGTCTTCCTAAAGCCACCGAGTGTTGATGGCACGGGTGCGAGGGCCCTTTCATCGCTGCTTGCAGCTTTAATTATTAGGGCCCGAGCACCGATGGTGTGAGGACCCTCTTGGAATTGCTCTGTTTATTATTATTATTATTATTCTTCTCCGCATTGAATTGCATTTTTGAGGGCCTAAACATGCGCGAAAACTCACGAAACTTTGCACACGCGTCAGAACTGGCGAAAATTTACATCTGATATAGGTTTCAGAATTGGACGGGGCAAAATGGCTCGATAGCGCCACCTATAAAAGTTCAACGGAGTGCGCCTCCTGCAACGTTCCACGTACGTGCACGAAATTCGGTACATACGTGTAATGACCTAATACCTACAAAAAAGTCTCTTGGAGCATAGCCCTAAACACAACAGGAAGTCAGCCATTTTGAACTTCCTCTCAGATTTTTGTGCAGTTTTTGCCATTTTCAGGCCTCGTACTTTAACAAACTCCTCCTACAGTTTTAATCTGATCATCTTCAAATTTGGTGAGTGTAATCTTAAGGCCTTTGCGACGTTAAATTGCGAAGATCTTGAGTTTTCGTCGAAGGGCGGGTCCTCGGCGGCCTTACAAATTTCGATGTTTCGCCATGAAACAGGAAGTTGCTGTAACTCAGGCATGGAATGTCCAATCTCCCCCAAACTTCACACGTTTGATAAGAGTTCTGTCCTGAACACATGGCCATGCTCATATTCAGTTATAGTCATAGCGCCACCTGCTGGCAACAGGAAGTGACATGTTTAACACTGTTATGGACTCCTAATAACATATAAAAAAGTGCCAGCAAGTGCGAAACATGCTAACAACATACTAGAAGCATGCTAAAACATGCTAGCAAACTCTTAGCTAAGTGCTAAAGCATGCTATTATTGCAATTAAATAGGAATTTGCTGTAACTCAGGCATGGAATGTCCAATCTGCCCCAAACTTCACACTTTTGATAAGCGTTCTGTCCTGAACACATCTACATGATAATATTCAGTTATAGTAATAGCGCCACCTACTGGCAACAGGAAGTGTCATGTTTAACACGTTGATGCCATTCTAGCAACATGTTAAAAATGCCATTGAGGTCTAAACATGCTAGAAACATGTTAAAACATGCTAGCAATACTTAGCTAAGTGCTAAAGCATGCTAATTCAATGAAACAGGATGTTGTTGTTACTCAAGAAGGCAATGTCCAATATGCGCCAAACTTCACACTTTTAATAAACGTTCTGTCCTGAACACATGACCATGCTCATATTCAGTTACAGTCATAGTGCCACCTGCTGGCAACAGGAAGTGACATGTTAAACACTGTTGTGGACATATAAAAACATATAAAAAAAGTGCCAGCAAGTGCTAAACATGCTAACAACATACTAGAAACATGCTAAAACATGCTAGCAAACACTTAGCTAAGTGCTAAAGCATGCTATTGCTGCAATTAAATAGGAATTTGCTGTAACACAGGCATGGAATGTCCAATCTGCCCCAAACTTCACACGTTTGATAAGAGTCATGGCCTGAACACATCTACATGAGAATATTCAGTTATAGTAATAGCGCCACCTGCTGTCAACAGGAAGTGACATGTTTAACACTGTTGTGGTCTCCTAATAACATATATAAAAGAGCCAGCAAGTGCTAAACAGGTTAGCAACATACTAGAAACATGCTAGCAAACACTTAGCTAAGTGATAAAGCATGCTATTACTGCAATTAAATAGGAATTTGCTGTAACTCAGGCATGGAACGTCCAATCTGCCCCAAACTTCACATGTTTGATAAGAATCATGGCCTGAACGCATGCCTATGCTCAAATTCAGTTATAGTAATAGCGCCACCTACTGGCAACAGGAAGTGACATGTTTAACACGTTGATGCCGTTCTAGCAACACGTTAAAAATGCCATTGAGTTCTAAACATGCTAGAAACATATTAAAACATGCTAGCAATACTTAGCTAAGTGCTAAAGCATGCTAATTCAATGAAACAGGACTTTGTTGTTACTCAAGAAGGCAATGTACAATCTACCCCAAACGTCACACGTTTGATAAGAGTTATCTCTTGAACACATGTCCATGCTCATATTTAGTTATAGTCATAGCGCCACCTGCTGGCAACAGGAAGTGACGTTTAACACTGTTCTTGACTCCTAATAACATATAAAAAAATGCCAGTAGGTGCTAAACATCCTACCAACATACTAGAGACATGCTAAAACATAATAGCAAACACTTAGCTAAGTGCTAAAGAATGATATTACTGCAATTAAATATGAATTTGCTGTAACTCAGGCATGGAATGTCCAATCTGCCCCAAACTTCACACTTTTGATAAGCGTTCTGTCCTGAACACATGACCATGCTTATATTCAGTTACAGTCATAGCGCCACCTGCTGGCAACAGGAAGTGACATGTTTAACACTGTTGTGGACTCCTAATAACATATAAAAAAGTGCCAGCAAGTGTTAAACATGCTAACAACATACTAGAAACATGCTAAAACATGCTAGCAAACTCTTAGCCAAGTGCTAAAGCATGCTATTATTGCAATTAAATAGGAATTTGCTGTAACTCAGGCATGGAATGTCCAATCTGCCCCAAACTTCACACTTTTGATAAGAGTCATGGCCTGAACACATCTACATGAGAATGTTCAGTTATAGTAATAGCGCCACCAACTGGCAACAGGAAGTGACATGTTTAACACGTTGATGCCGTTCTAGCAACATGTTAAAACATGCTAACAATGCTTAGCTAAGTTCTAAAGAATGCTAATTCAATGAAACATGACTTTGTTGTTACTCAAGAAGGCAATGTCCAATTTGCACCAAACTTCACATGTTTGATAAGAGTTCTGTCCTGAACACACATCCATGCTCATATTCAGTTATAGTCATAACGCCACCTACTGGCAACAGAAACTGACATGGTTAACACAGTAATGCAGTACTAACCACATAATTATTGTGTACTAAGCATGCTAGAAACAGACTGAACATGCTAGCAACACTTAGCTGAGTCATGAAGCATGCTATTATCACCATTATACAAAACATTTTGTAACTGACTTTGACATACTCTTACTATATATACCTCCTTAAATGTACATTTCCCAACCATGCTCTGCCTTCCTAAAGCCACCGAGTGTTGATGGCACGGGTGCGAGGGCCCTTTCATCGCTGCTTGCAGCTTTAATTAGGGCCCGAGCACCGATGGTGTGAGGACCCTCTTGGAATTGCTCTGTTTATTATTATTATTATTATTCTTCTCCGCATTTAATTGCATTTTTGAGGGCCTAAACATGCTCGAAAACTCACAAAACTTTGCACACGCATCAGAACTGGCGAAAATTTACATCTGATATAGGTTTCAGAATTGGACGGGGCAAAATGGCTCGATAGCGCCACCTATAAAATTTCAACGGAGTGCGCCTCCCGCAACGTTCCACGTACGTGCACGAAATTCGGTACATACATGTAATGACCTAATACCTACAAAAAAGTCTCTTGGAGCATAGCCCTAAACACAACAGGAAGTCAGCCATTTTGAACTTCCTCTCAGATTTTTGTGCAGTTTTTGCCATTTTCAGGCCTCGTACTTTAACGAACTCCTCCTACAGTTTTAATCTGATTATCTTCAAATTTGGTGAGTGTAATCTTAAGGCCTTTGCGACGTTAAATTGCGAAGATCTTGAGTTTTCGTCAAAGGGCGGGTCCTCGGCGGCCTGATAAATTTCGATGTTTCGCCATGAAACAGGAAGTTGTTGTAACTCAGGCATGGAATGTCCAATCTGCCCCAAACTTCACACGTTTGATAAGAGTTCTGTCCTGAACACATGACCATGCTCATATTCAGTTATAGTCATAGCGCCACCTGCTGGCAACAGGAAGTGACATGTTTAACACTGTTATGGACTCCTAATAACATATAAAAAAGTGCCAGCAAGTGCTAAACATGCTGACAACATACTAGAAGCATGCTAAAACATGCTAGCAAACTCTTAGCTAAGTGCTAAAGCATGCTATTATTGCAATTAAATAGGAATTTGCTGTAACTCAGGCATGGAATGTCCAATCTGCCCCAAACTTCACACTTTTGATAAGCGTTCTGTACTGAACACATCTACATGAGAATATTCAGTTATAGTAATAGCGCCACCTACTGGTAACAGGAAGTGTCATGTTTAACACGTTGATGCCATTCTAGCAACATGTTAAAAATGCCATTGACTTCTAAACATGCTAGAAACATGTTAAAACATGCTAGCAATACTTAGCTAAGTGCTAAAGCATGCTAATTCAATGAAACAGGATGTTGTTGTTACTCAAGAAGGCAATGTCCAATCTGCGCCAAACTTCACACTTTTAATAAACGTTCTATCCTGAACACATGACCATGCTCATATTCAGTTACAGTCATAGTGCCACCTGCTGGCAACAGGAAGTGACATGTTAAACACTGTTGTGGACATATAAAAACATATAAAAAAGTGCCAGCAAGTGCTAAACATGCTAACAACATACTAGAAACATGCTAAAACATGCTAGCAAACACTTAGCTAAGTGCTAAAGCATGCAAATGCTGCAATTAAATAGGAATTTGCTGTAACACAGGCATGGAATGTCCAATCTGCCCCAAATTTCACACGTTTGATAAGAGTCATGGCCTGAACACATCTACATGAGAATATTCAGTTATAGTAATAGCGCCACCTGCTGTCAACAGGAAGTGACATGTTTAACACTGTTGTGGTCTCCTAATAACATATAAAAAAGAGCCAGCAAGTGCTAAACAGGTTAGCAACATACTAGAAACATGCTAGCAAACACTTAGTTAAGTGCTAAAGCATGCTATTACTGCAATTAAATAGGAATTTGCTGTAACTCAGGCATGGAATGTCCAATCTGCCCTAAACTTCACACGTTTGATAAGAATCATGGCCTGAACACATGTCTATGCTCAAATTCAGTTATAGTAATAGCGCCACCTACTGGCAACAGGAAGTGACATGTTTAACACGTTGATGCCGTTCTAGCAACATGTTAAAAATGCCATTGAGTTCTAAACATGCTAGAAACATATTAAAACATGCTAGCAATACTTAGCTAAGTGCTAAAGCATGCTAATTCAATGAAACAGGACTTTGTTGTTACTCAAGAAGGCAATGTACAATCTACCCCAAACTTCACATGTTTGATAAGAGTTATCTCTTGAACACATGTCCATGCTCATATTTAGTTATAGTCATAGCGCCACCTGCTGGCAACAGGAAGTGACGTTTAACACTGTTCTTGACTCCTAATAACATATAAAAAAATGCCAGTAGATGCTAAACATCCTACCAACATACTAGAGACATAATAAAACATACTAGCAAACACTTAGCTAAGTGCTAAAGAATGATATTACTGCAATTAAATATGAATTTGCTGTAACTCAGGCATGGAATGTCCAATCTGCCCCAAACTTCACACTTTTGATAAGCGTTCTGTCCTGAACACATGACCATGCTTATATTCAGTTACAGTAATAGCGCCACCTGCTGGCAACAGGAAGTGACATGTTTAACACTGTTATGGACTCCTAATAACATATAAAAAAGTGCCAGCAAGTGTTAAACATGCTAACAACATACTAGAAACATGCTAAAACATGCTAGCAAACTCTTAGCTAAGTGCTAAAGCATGCTATTATTGCAATTAAATAGGAATTTGCTGTAACTCAGGCATGGAATGTCCAATCTGCCCCAAACTTCACACTTTTGATAAGAGTCATGGCCTGAACACATCTACATGAGAATGTTCAGTTATAGTAATAGCGCCACCTACTGGCAACAGGAAGTGACATGTTTAACACGTTGATGCCGTTCTAGCAACATGTTAAAAATGCCATTGAGTTCTAAACATGCTAGAAACATATTAAAACATGCTAGTAATGCTTAGCTAAGTGCTAAAGAATGCTAATTCAATGAAACATGACTTTGTTGTTACTCAAGAAGGCAATGTCCAATTTGCACCAAACTTCACAAGTTTGATAAGAGTTCTGTCCTGAACACACATCCATGCTCATATTCAGTTATAGTCATAACGCCACCTACTGGCAACAGAAACTGACATGGTTAACACAGTAATGCAGTACTAACCACATAATTATTGTGTACTAAGCATGCTAGAAACAGACTAAACATGCTAGCAACACTTAGCTGAGTCATGAAGCATGCTATTATCACCATTATACAAAACATTTTGTAACTGACTTTGACATACTCTTACTATATATACCTCCTTAAATGTACATTTCCCAACCATGCTCTGTCTTCCTAAAGCCACCGAGTGTTGATGGCACGGGTGCGAGGGCCCTTTCATCGCTGCTTGCAGCTTTAATTAGGGCCCGAGCACCGATGGTGTGAGGACCCTCTTGGAATTGCTCTGTTTATTAGGGCCCGAGCACCGATGGTGTGAGGACCCTCTTGGAATTGCTCTGTTTATTATTATTATTATTATTCTTCTCCGCATTGAATTGCATTTTTGAGGGCCTAAACATGCGCGAAAACTCACGAAACTTTGCACACGCGTCAGAACTGGCGAAAATTTACATCTGATATAGGTTTCAGAATTGGACGGGGCAAAATGGCTCGATAGCGCCACCTATAAAAGTTCAACGGAGTGCGCCTCCTGCAACGTTCCACGTACGTGCACGAAATTCGGTACATACGTGTAATGACCTAATACCTACAAAAAAGTCTCTTGGAGCATAGCCCTAAACACAACAGGAAGTCAGCCATTTTGAACTTCCTCTCAGATTTTTGTGCAGTTTTTGCCATTTTCAGGCCTCGTACTTTAACGAACTCCTCCTACAGTTTTAATCTGATCATCTTCAAATTTGGTGAGTGTAATCTTAAGGCCTTTGCGACGTTAAATTGCGAAGATCTTGAGTTTTCGTCGAAGGGCGGGTCCTCGGCGGCCTTACAAATTTCGATGTTTCGCCATGAAACAGGAAGTTGCTGTAACTCAGGCATGGAATGTCCAATCTCCCCCAAACTTCACACGTTTGATAAGAGTTCTGTCCTGAACACATGGCCATGCTCATATTCAGTTATAGTCATAGCGCCACCTGCTGGCAACAGGAAGTGACATGTTTAACACTGTTATGGACTCCTAATAACATATAAAAAAGTGCCAGCAAGTGCGAAACATGCTAACAACATACTAGAAGCATGCTAAAACATGCTAGCAAACTCTTAGCTAAGTGCTAAAGCATGCTATTATTGCAATTAAATAGGAATTTGCTGTAACTCAGGCATGGAATGTCCAATCTGCCCCAAACTTCACACTTTTGATAAGCGTTCTGTCCTGAACACATCTACATGATAATATTCAGTTATAGTAATAGCGCCACCTACTGGCAACAGGAAGTGTCATGTTTAACACGTTGATGCCATTCTAGCAACATGTTAAAAATGCCATTGAGGTCTAAACATGCTAGAAACATGTTAAAACATGCTAGCAATACTTAGCTAAGTGCTAAAGCATGCTAATTCAATGAAACAGGATGTTGTTGTTACTCAAGAAGGCAATGTCCAATATGCGCCAAACTTCACACTTTTAATAAACGTTCTGTCCTGAACACATGACCATGCTCATATTCAGTTACAGTCATAGTGCCACCTGCTGGCAACAGGAAGTGACATGTTAAACACTGTTGTGGACATATAAAAACATATAAAAAAAGTGCCAGCAAGTGCTAAACATGCTAACAACATACTAGAAACATGCTAAAACATGCTAGCAAACACTTAGCTAAGTGCTAAAGCATGCTATTGCTGCAATTAAATAGGAATTTGCTGTAACACAGGCATGGAATGTCCAATCTGCCCCAAACTTCACACGTTTGATAAGAGTCATGGCCTGAACACATCTACATGAGAATATTCAGTTATAGTAATAGCGCCACCTGCTGTCAACAGGAAGTGACATGTTTAACACTGTTGTGGTCTCCTAATAACATATATAAAAGAGCCAGCAAGTGCTAAACAGGTTAGCAACATACTAGAAACATGATAGCAAACACTTAGCTAAGTGATAAAGCATGCTATTACTGCAATTAAATAGGAATTTGCTGTAACTCAGGCATGGAACGTCCAATCTGCCCCAAACTTCACATGTTTGATAAGAATCATGGCCTGAACGCATGCCTATGCTCAAATTCAGTTATAGTAATAGCGCCACCTACTGGCAACAGGAAGTGACGTTTAACACGTTGATGCCGTTCTAGCAACATGTTAAAAATGCCATTGAGTTCTAAACATGCTAGAAACATATTAAAACATGCTAGCAATACTTAGCTAAGTGCTAAAGCATGCTAATTCAATGAAACAGGACTTTGTTGTTACTCAAGAAGGCAATGTACAATCTACCCCAAACGTCACACGTTTGATAAGAGTTATCTCTTGAACACATGTCCATGCTCATATTTAGTTATAGTCATAGCGCCACCTGCTGGCAACAGGAAGTGACGTTTAACACTGTTCTTGACTCCTAATAACATATAAAAAAATGCCAGTAGGTGCTAAACATCCTACCAACATACTAGAGACATGCTAAAACATAATAGCAAACACTTAGCTAAGTGCTAAAGAATGATATTACTGCAATTAAATATGAATTTGCTGTAACTCAGGCATGGAATGTCCAATCTGCCCCAAACTTCACACTTTTGATAAGCGTTCTGTCCTGAACACATGACCATGCTTATATTCAGTTACAGTCATAGCGCCACCTGCTGGCAACAGGAAGTGACATGTTTAACACTGTTGTGGACTCCTAATAACATATAAAAAAGTGCCAGCAAGTGTTAAACATGCTAACAACATACTAGAAACATGCTAAAACATGCTAGCAAACTCTTAGCCAAGTGCTAAAGCATGCTATTATTGCAATTAAATAGGAATTTGCTGTAACTCAGGCATGGAATGTCCAATCTGCCCCAAACTTCACACTTTTGATAAGAGTCATGGCCTGAACACATCTACATGAGAATGTTCAGTTATAGTAATAGCGCCACCAACTGGCAACAGGAAGTGACATGTTTAACACGTTGATGCCGTTCTAGCAACATGTTAAAACATGCTAACAATGCTTAGCTAAGTTCTAAAGAATGCTAATTCAATGAAACATGACTTTGTTGTTACTCAAGAAGGCAATGTCCAATTTGCACCAAACTTCACATGTTTGATAAGAGTTCTGTCCTGAACACACATCCATGCTCATATTCAGTTATAGTCATAACGCCACCTACTGGCAACAGAAACTGACATGGTTAACACAGTAATGCAGTACTAACCACATAATGATTGTGTACTAAGCATGCTAGAAACAGACTGAACATGCTAGCAACACTTAGCTGAGTCATGAAGCATGCTATTATCACCATTATACAAAACATTTTGTAACTGACTTTGACATACTCTTACTATATATACCTCCTTAAATGTACATTTCCCAACCATGCTCTGCCTTCCTAAAGCCACCGAGTGTTGATGGCACGGGTGCGAGGGCCCTTTCATCGCTGCTTGCAGCTTTAATTATTATTATTATTATTCTTCTTCTTCTCCGCATTTAATTGCATTTTTGAGGGCCTAAACATGCTCGAAAACTCACGAAACTTTGCACACGCGTCAGAACTGGCGAAAATTTACATCTGATATAGGTTTCAGAATTGGACGGGACAAAATGGCTCGATAGCGCCACCTATAAAAGTTCAACGGAGTGCGCCTCCCGCAACGTTCCACGTACGTGCACGAAATTCGGTACATACATGTAATGACCTAATACCTACAAAAAAGTCTCTTGGAGCATAGCCCTAAACACAACAGGAAGTCAGCCATTTTGAACTTCCTCTCAGATTTTTGTGCAGTTTTTGCCATTTTCAGGCCTCGTACTTTAACGAACTCCTCCTACAGTTTTAATCTGATCATCTTCAAATTTGGTGAGTGTAATCTTAAGGCCTTTGCGACGTTAAATTGCGAAGATCTTGAGTTTTCGTCAAAGGGCGGGTCCTCGGCGGCCTGACAAATTTCGATGTTTCGCCATGAAACAGGAAGTTGCTGTAACTCAGGCATGGAATGTCCAATCTGCCCCAAACTTCACACTTTTGATAAGCGTTCTGTCCTGAACACATGACCATGCTCATATTCAGTTACAGTCATAGCGCCACCTGCTGGCAACAGGAAGTGACATGTTTAACACTGATATGGACTCCTAATAACATATAAAAAAGTGCCAGCAAGTGCTAAACATGCTAACAACATAATAGAAGCATGCTAAAACATGCTAGCAAACTCTTAGCTAAGTGCTAAAGCATGCTATTATTGCAATTAAATAGGAATTTGCTGTAACTCAGGCATGGAATGTCCAATCTGCCCCAAACTTCACACTTTTGATAAGCGTTCTGTCCTGAACACATCTACATGAGAAAATTCAGTTATAGTAATAGCGCCACCTACTGGTAACAGGAAGTGACATGTTTAACACTCTTGTGGTCTCCTAATAACATAAAAAAGAGCCAACAAGTGCTAAACAGGTTAGCAACATACTAGAAACATGCTAGCAAACACTTAGCTAAGTGCTAAAGCATGCTATTACTGCAATTAAATAGGAATTTGCTGTAACTCAGGCATGTAATGTCCAATCTGCCCCAAACTTCACACATTTGATAAGAATCATGGCCTGAACACATGTCTATGCTCAAATTCAGTTATAGTAATAGCACCACCTACTGGCAACAGGAAGTGACATGTTTAACACTTTGATGCCGTTCTAGCAACATGTTAAAAATGCCATTGAGTTCTATACATGCTAGAAACATGTTAAAACATGCTAGCAGTACTTAGCTAAGTGCTAAACCATGCTAATTCAATGAAACAGGACTTTGTTGTTACTCAAGAAGGCAATGTACAATCTACCCCAAACTTCACACGTTTGATAAGAGTTATCTCTTGAACACATGTCCATGCTCATATTTAGTTATAGTCATAGCGCCACCTGCTGGCAACAGGAAGTGACGTTTAACACTGTTCTTGACTCCTAATAACATATAAAAAAATGCAAGTAGGTGCTAAACATCCTACCAACATACTAGAGACTTGCTAAAACATACTAGCAAACACTTAGCTAAGTGCTAAAGAATGATATTACTGCAATTAAATATGAATTTGCTGTAACTCAGGCAAGGAATGTCCAATCTGCCCCAAACTTCACACTTTTGATAAGCGTTCTGTCCTGAACACATGATCATGCTTACAGTCATAGCGCCACCTGCTGGCAGCAGGAAGTGACATGTTTAACACTGTTATGGACTCCTAATAACATATAAAAAAGTGCCAGCAAGTGCTAAACATGCTAACAACATACTAGAAACATGCTAAAACATACTAGCAAACACTTAGCTAAGTGCTAAAGAATGATATTACTGCAATTAAATATGAATTTGCTGTAATTCAGGCATGGAATGTCCAATCTGCCCCAAACTTCACACATTTGATAAGAATCATGGCCTGAACACATGTCTATGCTCAAATTCAGTTATAGTAATAGCGCCACCTACTGGCAACAGGAAGTGACATGTTTAACACTTTTATGCCGTTCTAGCAACATGTTAAAAATGCCATTGAGTTCTAAACATGCTAGAAACATGTTAAAACATGCTAACAATGCTTAGCTAAGTGCTAAAGAATGTTAATTCAATGAAACATGACTTTGTTGTTACTCAAGAAGGCAATGTCCAATTTGCACCAAACTTCACACGTTTGATAAGAGTTCTGTCCTGAACACACATCCATGCTCATATTCAGTTATAGCCATAACGCCACCTACTGGCAACAGAAACTGACATGGTTAACACCGTAATGCAGTACTAACCACATAATTATTGTGTACTAAGCATGCTAGAAACAGACTAAACATGCTAGCAACACTTAGCTGAGTCATGAAGCATGCTGTAACAACATTGGCTATCGAATCATTCGTCGTTGGTTTGAATTAACAAATTCAAATACTCTGTGTTGCTAAAAACATTTCTTCCTGAATACAAAAGCTGGTGCACTTTGAACTCGTGAGTGCAAATCAGGCTTTGGCTCCATAAAGACTGGAACCAATTGACTTTTACGACACTAATGTCACCTCAGAGACATTCCAAACCCCCCCTTTCCCCTCTCTGGACCACAGAGAGATAACGAAACTTGAAACCTTCTACACACACACACACACACACACACACACACAAACATCCTCCTATAGAAATATAGTTTTAATGTATGTAACTCAGATTTGGGTTTGATCTTCCTGTACGCATGTTTTATTAATTCGTTTGACCATATAATTATGATTTTCTAGAGGTGTGGTTTTGAAATGTATTCTTTAATCAATAGTGTTTTAGTTAGAGAGGGTTCACTAACATTCTCTGGCAATCCCTTCCCCCCTGTGTGGAACTGTGTTTTATTACCTAACGGAATGTTAGCCAGAAGAGCAGAATTAGGTGTTCATCCTAGATATTTTATATGTATAACCATTGAAGAAATATGTAAGCCTGAATGTAATTTCTCTTTTTCATGATTGTTCTTCTCTGTGATGGGTTTTTGTATTCTTGTAAACCGTAAAGGAATAATGTTTCAGATGTGCACCCTTTTTCAATCATAGATATGCCATGTGGATCTTTCTAAAGTCCAATCTTCAATGCCCACTTATCAATGTACACCACATGTTGGGTTCATTTTATTCCTAGGTTGTTAGTTTAACTTTTAAGCTTATTTTTACAGAATAATAATCTATCTCGACGTGTACCTTCGAAACATATCTAATTCGGTATCCACGTAAAGCTCTCCTTGTACTGGAACCAAATGTATGCATCAGGATCTGGTAAAATGTATGATACTATTTTTACCCTCGTTAGAGTATAACTGATCACATAATAACGCTGCCATAAAACATGCAAATTAAACTGGGAACTAAGACAAAGACATTTTTCCCGCTTCAGACCTTTGGACGTTCATTGGTTGTTCGCGCGAACAGAGGCGTCAACCCATATTGTCCATAAAAGACCGACTCAGAAAACCTCTCTCTCTCTCATGCCTACGCTCTCTCCTTCCTCCTCCAAAACCCAAGTCCGGACCGGCTTCGGCCTGCTTCTCTTTTCTTTTTATTTATTTCTTTTATGTTTTTCTATAGTCTAGTTTCGTTTTCCTCTTCGCCTCTGTTCATTCACGAGCTGAATGAACTTAGCCTGAATCATTCCCGGCAACTCTTTGAAGCTCCCGCGCTCGCACGCGCGCCGGAAGACAGCACGCGCACGCCTCCCCTCAGACGACTCGCGCTGCTTTTAAAGACACGCAGAACCCTGCGGTCCTACACACCTCATACAAAGAGAACCATATGCCATGCAAGTATCGATTATTGAATTGAACTTATGATGTGATTTCTTTGTTGTGTCTTAAGGGTTACTGTCTGTGATTTTGCCATAGCCAACTGCGATCTCTGATCGCAGATTTTTGCTTTCACTTCCGATCTCGTCCCCCATCCTTCTCTCTCTCTCTCATCCACTCTCTCTTAATCCTTTTCTGGCATTCTATCTTTTTCTAACTCTGATCATTTTATTCTCTCTCACTGTTATTCGTTATCTTGTATTGTTTAACTGTATTTTATGTACATAGACATATAATCCGTGTGTATTGTGTAGTTTGATATATCCCTTAGTTCGATGTATTGGTCCAATTATTAAATTCCATATGCCCTTGACTGACTCTGATTTAATTGCCCATGTTACTTAGTCCCTGAAATGTTCGATCTTAGCTATATGCTTTATCTTGGTAGGCTACGATTTAAGTAACCTAATTTTAGTCTACAGACACCGAGAGTGTCTTTTCAAGGCCTGGAAAAGATACTCTTTCTCGTGTTTGTAAGAAGGATAATTTTCCTTGAGAGTTAATTTAATCTTACGTACAATCTGTTCGCTGGACAAACAGATTGTTTGATAACTAAATTAATTCCATTAAAGTTATCCCATAACTTCGAGCTGAAATAAGAACAATTGATGTATTAATGACGAACCATAACCCGTTATGGTAATCGTTCATATATCAATCTAGTTCAGCTGCGATAAATTAATGTAACTGTAACATACAAAATATTAATCATATTCATGATTAATTATTAAAATTCCCTATAGATCATTTGAGCTAATATTAATATTAATGTACGACCCATTGTTCTTACAATGCTATTATCACCATTATACAAAACATTTTGTAACTGACTTTGACATACTCTTACTATATATACCTCCTTAAATGTACATTTCCCAACCATGCTCTGTCTTCCTAAAGCCACCGAGTGTTGATGGCACGGGTGCGAGGGCCCTTTCATCGCTGCTTGCAGCTTTAATTAGGGCCCGAGCACCGATGGTGTGAGGACCCTCTTGGAATTGCTCTGTTTATTAGGGCCCGAGCACCGATGGTGTGAGGACCCTCTTGGAATTGCTCTGTTTATTATTAGGGCCCGAGCACCGATGGTGTGAGGACCCTCTTGGAATTGCTCTGTTTATTATTATTATTATTATTCTTCTCCGCATTTAATTGCATTTTTGAGGGCCTAAACATGCTCGAAAACTCACAAAACTTTGCACACGCATCAGAACTGGCGAAAATTTACATCTGATATAGGTTTCAGAATTGGACGGGGCAAAATGGCTCGATAGCGCCACCTATAAAATTTCAACGGAGTGCGCCTCCCGCAACGTTCCACGTACGTGCACGAAATTCGGTACATACATGTAATGACCTAATACCTACAAAAAAGTCTCTTGGAGCATAGCCCTAAACACAACAGGAAGTCAGCCATTTTGAACTTCCTCTCAGATTTTTGTGCAGTTTTTGCCATTTTCAGGCCTCGTACTTTAACGAACTCCTCCTACAGTTTTAATCTGATCATCTTCAAATTTGGTGAGTGTAATCTTAAGGCCTTTGCGACGTTAAATTGCGAAGATCTTGAGTTTTCGTCAAAGGGCGGGTCCTCGGCGGCCTGATAAATTTCGATGTTTCGCCATGAAACAGGAAGTTGTTGTAACTCAGGCATGGAATGTCCAATCTGCCCCAAACTTCACACGTTTGATAAGAGTTCTGTCCTGAACACATGACCATGCTCATATTCAGTTATAGTCATAGCGCCACCTGCTGGCAACAGGAAGTGACATGTTTAACACTGTTATGGACTCCTAATAACATATAAAAAAGTGCCAGCAAGTGCTAAACATGCTAACAACATACTAGAAGCATGCTAAAACATGCTAGCAAACTCTTAGCTAAGTGCTAAAGCATGCTATTATTGCAATTAAATAGGAATTTGCTGTAACTCAGGCATGGAATGTCCAATCTGCCCCAAACTTCACACTTTTGATAAGCGTTCTGTACTGAACACATCTACATGAGAATATTCAGTTATAGTAATAGCGCCACCTACTGGTAACAGGAAGTGTCATGTTTAACACGTTGATGCCATTCTAGCAACATGTTAAAAATGCCATTGACTTCTAAACATGCTAGAAACATGTTAAAACATGCTAGCAATACTTAGCTAAGTGCTAAATCATGCTAATTCAATGAAACAGGATGTTGTTGTTACTCAAGAAGGCAATGTCCAATCTGCGCCAAACTTCACACTTTTAATAAACGTTCTATCCTGAACACATGACCATGCTCATATTCAGTTACAGTCATAGTGCCACCTGCTGGCAACAGGAAGTGACATGTTAAACACTGTTGTGGACATATAAAAACATATAAAAAAGTGCCAGCAAGTGCTAAACATGCTAACAACATACTAGAAACATGCTAAAACATGCTAGCAAACACTTAGCTAAGTGCTAAAGCATGCAAATGCTGCAATTAAATAGGAATTTGCTGTAACACAGGCATGGAATGTCCAATCTGCCCCAAATTTCACACGTTTGATAAGAGTCATGGCCTGAACACATCTACATGAGAATATTCAGTTATAGTAATAGCGCCACCTGCTGTCAACAGGAAGTGACATGTTTAACACTGTTGTGGTCTCCTAATAACATATAAAAAAGAGCCAGCAAGTGCTAAACAGGTTAGCAACATACTAGAAACATGCTAGCAAACACTTAGTTAAGTGCTAAAGCATGCTATTACTGCAATTAAATAGGAATTTGCTGTAACTCAGGCATGGAATGTCCAATCTGCCCTAAACTTCACACGTTTGATAAGAATCATGGCCTGAACACATGTCTATGCTCAAATTCAGTTATAGTAATAGCGCCACCTACTGGCAACAGGAAGTGACATGTTTAACACGTTGATGCCGTTCTAGCAACATGTTAAAAATGCCATTGAGTTCTAAACATGCTAGAAACATATTAAAACATGCTAGCAATACTTAGCTAAGTGCTAAAGCATGCTAATTCAATGAAACAGGACTTTGTTGTTACTCAAGAAGGCAATGTACAATCTACCCCAAACTTCACATGTTTGATAAGAGTTATCTCTTGAACACATGTCCATGCTCATATTTAGTTATAGTCATAGCGCCACCTGCTGGCAACAGGAAGTGACGTTTAACACTGTTCTTGACTCCTAATAACATATAAAAAAATGCCAGTAGATGCTAAACATCCTACCAACATACTAGAGACATAATAAAACATACTAGCAAACACTTAGCTAAGTGCTAAAGAATGATATTACTGCAATTAAATATGAATTTGCTGTAACTCAGGCATGGAATGTCCAATCTGCCCCAAACTTCACACTTTTGATAAGCGTTCTGTCCTGAACACATGACCATGCTTATATTCAGTTACAGTAATAGCGCCACCTGCTGGCAACAGGAAGTGACATGTTTAACACTGTTATGGACTCCTAATAACATATAAAAAAGTGCCAGCAAGTGTTAAACATGCTAACAACATACTAGAAACATGCTAAAACATGCTAGCAAACTCTTAGCTAAGTGCTAAAGCATGCTATTATTGCAATTAAATAGGAATTTGCTGTAACTCAGGCATGGAATGTCCAATCTGCCCCAAACTTCACACTTTTGATAAGAGTCATGGCCTGAACACATCTACATGAGAATATTCAGTTATAGTAATAGCGCCACCTACTGGTAACAGGAAGTGTCATGTTTAACACGTTGATGCCATTCTAGCAACATGTTAAAAATGCCATTGACTTCTAAACATGCTAGAAACATGTTAAAACATGCTAGCAATACTTAGCTAAGTGCTAAAGCATGCTAATTCAATGAAACAGGATGTTGTTGTTACTCAAGAAGGCAATGTCCAATCTGCGCCAAACTTCACACTTTTAATAAACGTTCTATCCTGAACACATGACCATGCTCATATTCAGTTACAGTCATAGTGCCACCTGCTGGCAACAGGAAGTGACATGTTAAACACTGTTGTGGACATATAAAAACATATAAAAAAGTGCCAGCAAGTGCTAAACATGCTAACAACATACTAGAAACATGCTAAAACATGCTAGCAAACACTTAGCTAAGTGCTAAAGCATGCAAATGCTGCAATTAAATAGGAATTTGCTGTAACACAGGCATGGAATGTCCAATCTGCCCCAAATTTCACACGTTTGATAAGAGTCATGGCCTGAACACATCTACATGAGAATATTCAGTTATAGTAATAGCGCCACCTGCTGTCAACAGGAAGTGACATGTTTAACACTGTTGTGGTCTCCTAATAACATATAAAAAAGAGCCAGCAAGTGCTAAACAGGTTAGCAACATACTAGAAACATGCTAGCAAACACTTAGTTAAGTGCTAAAGCATGCTATTACTGCAATTAAATAGGAATTTGCTGTAACTCAGGCATGGAATGTCCAATCTGCCCTAAACTTCACACGTTTGATAAGAATCATGGCCTGAACACATGTCTATGCTCAAATTCAGTTATAGTAATAGCGCCACCTACTGGCAACAGGAAGTGACATGTTTAACACGTTGATGCCGTTCTAGCAACATGTTAAAAATGCCATTGAGTTCTAAACATGCTAGAAACATATTAAAACATGCTAGCAATACTTAGCTAAGTGCTAAAGCATGCTAATTCAATGAAACAGGACTTTGTTGTTACTCAAGAAGGCAATGTACAATCTACCCCAAACTTCACATGTTTGATAAGAGTTATCTCTTGAACACATGTCCATGCTCATATTTAGTTATAGTCATAGCGCCACCTGCTGGCAACAGGAAGTGACGTTTAACACTGTTCTTGACTCCTAATAACATATAAAAAAATGCCAGTAGATGCTAAACATCCTACCAACATACTAGAGACATAATAAAACATACTAGCAAACACTTAGCTAAGTGCTAAAGAATGATATTACTGCAATTAAATATGAATTTGCTGTAACTCAGGCATGGAATGTCCAATCTGCCCCAAACTTCACACTTTTGATAAGCGTTCTGTCCTGAACACATGACCATGCTTATATTCAGTTACAGTAATAGCGCCACCTGCTGGCAACAGGAAGTGACATGTTTAACACTGTTATGGACTCCTAATAACATATAAAAAAGTGCCAGCAAGTGTTAAACATGCTAACAACATACTAGAAACATGCTAAAACATGCTAGCAAACTCTTAGCTAAGTGCTAAAGCATGCTATTATTGCAATTAAATAGGAATTTGCTGTAACTCAGGCATGGAATGTCCAATCTGCCCCAAACTTCACACTTTTGATAAGAGTCATGGCCTGAACACATCTACATGAGAATATTCAGTTATAGTAATAGCGCCACCTACTGGTAACAGGAAGTGTCATGTTTAACACGTTGATGCCATTCTAGCAACATGTTAAAAATGCCATTGACTTCTAAACATGCTAGAAACATGTTAAAACATGCTAGCAATACTTAGCTAAGTGCTAAAGCATGCTAATTCAATGAAACAGGATGTTGTTGTTACTCAAGAAGGCAATGTCCAATCTGCGCCAAACTTCACACTTTTAATAAACGTTCTATCCTGAACACATGACCATGCTCATATTCAGTTACAGTCATAGTGCCACCTGCTGGCAACAGGAAGTGACATGTTAAACACTGTTGTGGACATATAAAAACATATAAAAAAGTGCCAGCAAGTGCTAAACATGCTAACAACATACTAGAAACATGCTAAAACATGCTAGCAAACACTTAGCTAAGTGCTAAAGCATGCAAATGCTGCAATTAAATAGGAATTTGCTGTAACACAGGCATGGAATGTCCAATCTGCCCCAAATTTCACACGTTTGATAAGAGTCATGGCCTGAACACATCTACATGAGAATATTCAGTTATAGTAATAGCGCCACCTGCTGTCAACAGGAAGTGACATGTTTAACACTGTTGTGGTCTCCTAATAACATATAAAAAAGAGCCAGCAAGTGCTAAACAGGTTAGCAACATACTAGAAACATGCTAGCAAACACTTAGTTAAGTGCTAAAGCATGCTATTACTGCAATTAAATAGGAATTTGCTGTAACTCAGGCATGGAATGTCCAATCTGCCCTAAACTTCACACGTTTGATAAGAATCATGGCCTGAACACATGTCTATGCTCAAATTCAGTTATAGTAATAGCGCCACCTACTGGCAACAGGAAGTGACATGTTTAACACGTTGATGCCGTTCTAGCAACATGTTAAAAATGCCATTGAGTTCTAAACATGCTAGAAACATATTAAAACATGCTAGCAATACTTAGCTAAGTGCTAAAGCATGCTAATTCAATGAAACAGGACTTTGTTGTTACTCAAGAAGGCAATGTACAATCTACCCCAAACTTCACATGTTTGATAAGAGTTATCTCTTGAACACATGTCCATGCTCATATTTAGTTATAGTCATAGCGCCACCTGCTGGCAACAGGAAGTGACGTTTAACACTGTTCTTGACTCCTAATAACATATAAAAAAATGCCAGTAGATGCTAAACATCCTACCAACATACTAGAGACATAATAAAACATACTAGCAAACACTTAGCTAAGTGCTAAAGAATGATATTACTGCAATTAAATATGAATTTGCTGTAACTCAGGCATGGAATGTCCAATCTGCCCCAAACTTCACACTTTTGATAAGCGTTCTGTCCTGAACACATGACCATGCTTATATTCAGTTACAGTAATAGCGCCACCTGCTGGCAACAGGAAGTGACATGTTTAACACTGTTATGGACTCCTAATAACATATAAAAAAGTGCCAGCAAGTGTTAAACATGCTAACAACATACTAGAAACATGCTAAAACATGCTAGCAAACTCTTAGCTAAGTGCTAAAGCATGCTATTATTGCAATTAAATAGGAATTTGCTGTAACTCAGGCATGGAATGTCCAATCTGCCCCAAACTTCACACTTTTGATAAGAGTCATGGCCTGAACACATCTACATGAGAATGTTCAGTTATAGTAATAGCGCCACCTACTGGCAACAGGAAGTGACATGTTTAACACGTTGATGCCGTTCTAGCAACATGTTAAAAATGCCATTGAGTTCTAAACATGCTAGAAACATATTAAAACATGCTAGTAATGCTTAGCTAAGTGCTAAAGAATGCTAATTCAATGAAACATGACTTTGTTGTTACTCAAGAAGGCAATGTCCAATTTGCACCAAACTTCACAAGTTTGATAAGAGTTCTGTCCTGAACACACATCCATGCTCATATTCAGTTATAGTCATAACGCCACCTACTGGCAACAGAAACTGACATGGTTAACACAGTAATGCAGTACTAACCACATAATTATTGTGTACTAAGCATGCTAGAAACAGACTAAACATGCTAGCAACACTTAGCTGAGTCATGAAGCATGCTATTATCACCATTATACAAAACATTTTGTAACTGACTTTGACATACTCTTACTATATATACCTCCTTAAATGTACATTTCCCAACCATGCTCTGTCTTCCTAAAGCCACCGAGTGTTGATGGCACGGGTGCGAGGGCCCTTTCATCGCTGCTTGCAGCTTTAATTAGGGCCCGAGCACCGATGGTGTGAGGACCCTCTTGGAATTGCTCTGTTTATTATTAGGGCCCGAGCACCAATGGTGTGAGGACCCTCTTGGAATTGCTCTGTTTATTATTATTATTATTATTCTTCTCCGCATTGAATTGCATTTTTGAGGGCCTAAACATGCGCGAAAACTCACGAAACTTTGCACACGCGTCAGAACTGGCGAAAATTTACATCTGATATAGGTTTCAGAATTGGACGGGGCAAAATGGCTCGATAGCGCCACCTATAAAAGTTCAACGGAGTGCGCCTCCTGCAACGTTCCACGTACGTGCACGAAATTCGGTACATACGTGTAATGACCTAATACCTACAAAAAAGTCTCTTGGAGCATAGCCCTAAACACAACAGGAAGTCAGCCATTTTGAACTTCCTCTCAGATTTTTGTGCAGTTTTTGCCATTTTCAGGCCTCGTACTTTAACGAACTCCTCCTACAGTTTTAATCTGATCATCTTCAAATTTGGTGAGTGTAATCTTAAGGCCTTTGCGACGTTAAATTGCGAAGATCTTGAGTTTTCGTCGAAGGGCGGGTCCTCGGCGGCCTTACAAAATTTCGATGTTTCGCCATGAAACAGGAAGTTGCTGTAACTCAGGCATGGAATGTCCAATCTCCCCCAAACTTCACACGTTTGATAAGAGTTCTGTCCTGAACACATGGCCATGCTCATATTCAGTTATAGTCATAGCGCCACCTGCTGGCAACAGGAAGTGACATGTTTAACACTGTTATGGACTCCTAATAACATATAAAAAAGTGCCAGCAAGTGCGAAACATGCTAACAACATACTAGAAGCATGCTAAAACATGCTAGCAAACTCTTAGCTAAGTGCTAAAGCATGCTATTATTGCAATTAAATAGGAATTTGCTGTAACTCAGGCATGGAATGTCCAATCTGCCCCAAACTTCACACTTTTGATAAGCGTTCTGTCCTGAACACATCTACATGATAATATTCAGTTATAGTAATAGCGCCACCTACTGGCAACAGGAAGTGTCATGTTTAACACGTTGATGCCATTCTAGCAACATGTTAAAAATGCCATTGAGGTCTAAACATGCTAGAAACATGTTAAAACATGCTAGCAATACTTAGCTAAGTGCTAAAGCATGCTAATTCAATGAAACAGGATGTTGTTGTTACTCAAGAAGGCAATGTCCAATATGCGCCAAACTTCACACTTTTAATAAACGTTCTGTCCTGAACACATGACCATGCTCATATTCAGTTACAGTCATAGTGCCACCTGCTGGCAACAGGAAGTGACATGTTAAACACTGTTGTGGACATATAAAAACATATAAAAAAAGTGCCAGCAAGTGCTAAACATGCTAACAACATACTAGAAACATGCTAAAACATGCTAGCAAACACTTAGCTAAGTGCTAAAGCATGCTATTGCTGCAATTAAATAGGAATTTGCTGTAACACAGGCATGGAATGTCCAATCTGCCCCAAACTTCACACGTTTGATAAGAGTCATGGCCTGAACACATCTACATGAGAATATTCAGTTATAGTAATAGCGCCACCTGCTGTCAACAGGAAGTGACATGTTTAACACTGTTGTGGTCTCCTAATAACATATATAAAAGAGCCAGCAAGTGCTAAACAGGTTAGCAACATACTAGAAACATGCTAGCAAACACTTAGCTAAGTGATAAAGCATGCTATTACTGCAATTAAATAGGAATTTGCTGTAACTCAGGCATGGAACGTCCAATCTGCCCCAAACTTCACATGTTTGATAAGAATCATGGCCTGAACGCATGCCTATGCTCAAATTCAGTTATAGTAATAGCGCCACCTACTGGCAACAGGAAGTGACATGTTTAACACGTTGATGCCGTTCTAGCAACACGTTAAAAATGCCATTGAGTTCTAAACATGCTAGAAACATATTAAAACATGCTAGCAATACTTAGCTAAGTGCTAAAGCATGCTAATTCAATGAAACAGGACTTTGTTGTTACTCAAGAAGGCAATGTACAATCTACCCCAAACGTCACACGTTTGATAAGAGTTATCTCTTGAACACATGTCCATGCTCATATTTAGTTATAGTCATAGCGCCACCTGCTGGCAACAGGAAGTGACGTTTAACACTGTTCTTGACTCCTAATAACATATAAAAAAATGCCAGTAGGTGCTAAACATCCTACCAACATACTAGAGACATGCTAAAACATAATAGCAAACACTTAGCTAAGTGCTAAAGAATGATATTACTGCAATTAAATATGAATTTGCTGTAACTCAGGCATGGAATGTCCAATCTGCCCCAAACTTCACACTTTTGATAAGCGTTCTGTCCTGAACACATGACCATGCTTATATTCAGTTACAGTCATAGCGCCACCTGCTGGCAACAGGAAGTGACATGTTTAACACTGTTGTGGACTCCTAATAACATATAAAAAAGTGCCAGCAAGTGTTAAACATGCTAACAACATACTAGAAACATGCTAAAACATGCTAGCAAACTCTTAGCCAAGTGCTAAAGCATGCTATTATTGCAATTAAATAGGAATTTGCTGTAACTCAGGCATGGAATGTCCAATCTGCCCCAAACTTCACACTTTTGATAAGAGTCATGGCCTGAACACATCTACATGAGAATATTCAGTTATAGTAATAGCGCCACCTACTGGCAACAGGAAGTGTCATGTTTAACACGTTGATGCCATTCTAGCAACATGTTAAAAATGCCATTGAGGTCTAAACATGCTAGAAACATGTTAAAACATGCTAGCTAATGTTAAAACATGCTAGCAATACTTAGCTAAGTGGTAAAGCATGCTAATTCAATGAAACAGGATGTTGTTGTTACTCAAGAAGGCAATGTCCAATATGCGCCAAACTTCACACTTTTAATAAACGTTCTGTCCTGAACACATGACCATGCTCATATTCAGTTACAGTCATAGTGCCACCTGCTGGCAACAGGAAGTGACATGTTAAACACTGTTGTGGACATATAAAAACATATAAAAAAAGTGCCAGCAAGTGCTAAACATGCTAACAACATACTAGAAACATGCTAGCAAACACTTAGCTAAGTGCTAAAGCATGCTATTGCTGCAATTAAATAGGAATTTGCTGTAACACAGGCATGGAATGTCCAATCTGCCCCAAACTTCACACGTTTGATAAGAGTCATGGCCTGAACACATCTACATGAGAATATTCAGTTATAGTAATAGCGCCACCTGCTGTCAACAGGAAGTGACATGTTTAACACTGTTGTGGTCTCCTAATAACATATATAAAAGAGCCAGCAAGTGCTAAACAGGTTAGCAACATACTAGAAACATGCTAGCAAACACTTAGCTAAGTGATAAAGCATGCTATTACTGCAATTAAATAGGAATTTGCTGTAACTCAGGCATGGAACGTCCAATCTGCCCCAAACTTCACATGTTTGATAAGAATCATGGCCTGAACGCATGCCTATGCTCAAATTCAGTTATAGTAATAGCGCCACCTACTGGCAACAGGAAGTGACATGTTTAACACGTTGATGCCGTTCTAGCAACATGTTAAAAATGCCATTGAGTTCTAAACATGCTAGAAACATATTAAAACATGCTAGCAATACTTAGCTAAGTGCTAAAGCATGCTAATTCAATGAAACAGGACTTTGTTGTTACTCAAGAAGGCAATGTACAATCTACCCCAAACGTCACACGTTTGATAAGAGTTATCTCTTGAACACATGTCCATGCTCATATTTAGTTATAGTCATAGCGCCACCTGCTGGCAACAGGAAGTGACGTTTAACACTGTTCTTGACTCCTAATAACATATAAAAAAATGCCAGTAGGTGCTAAACATCCTACCAACATACTAGAGACATGCTAAAACATAATAGCAAACACTTAGCTAAGTGCTAAAGAATGATATTACTGCAATTAAATATGAATTTGTTGTAACTCAGGCATGGAATGTCCAATCTGCCCCAAACTTCACACTTTTGATAAGCGTTCTGTCCTGAACACATGACCATGCTTATATTCAGTTACAGTCATAGCGCCACCTGCTGGCAACAGGAAGTGACATGTTTAACACTGTTATGGACTCCTAATAACATATAAAAAAGTGCCAGCAAGTGCTAAACATGCTAACAACATACTACAAACATGCTAAAACATGCTAGCAAACTCTTAGCTAAGTGCTAAAGCATGCTATTATTGCAATTAAATAGGAATTTGCTGTAACTCAGGCATGGAATGTCCAATCTGCCCCAAACTTCACACATTTGATAAGAATCATGGCCTGAACACATGTATATGCTCAAATTCAGTTATAGTAATAGCGCCACCTACTGGCAACAGGAAGTGACATGTTTAACACTTTGATGCCGTTCTAGCAACATGTTAAAAATGCCATTGAGTTCTAAACATGCTAGAAACATGTTAAAACATGCTAACAATGCTTAGCTAAGTGCTAAAGAATGCTAATTCAATGAAACATGACTTTGTTGTTACTCAAGAAGGCAATGTCCAATTTGCACCAAACTTCACACGTTTGATAAGAGTTCTGTCCTGAACACACATCCATGGTCATATTCAGTTATAGTCATAACGCCACCTACTGGCAACAGAAACTGACATGGTTAACACAGTAATGCAGTACTAACCACATAATTATTGTGTACTAAGCATGCTAGAAACAGACTAAACATGCTAGCAACACTTAGCTGAGTCATGAAGCATGCTATTATCACCATTATACAAAACATTTTGTAACTGACTTTGACATACTCTTACTATATATACCTCCTTAAATGTACATTTCCCAACCATGCTCTGTCTTCCTAAAGCCACCGAGTGTTGATGGCACGGGTGCGAGGGCCCTTTCATCGCTGCTTGCAGCTTTAATTAGGGCCCGAGCACCGATGGTGTGAGGACCCTCTTGGAATTGCTCTGTTTATTATTATTATTATTATTCTTCTCCGCATTGAATTGCATTTTTGAGGGCCTAAACATGCGCGAAAACTCACGAAACTTTGCACACGCGTCAGAACTGGCGAAAATTTACATCTGATATAGGTTTCAGAATTGGACGGGGCAAAATGGCTCGATAGCGCCACCTATAAAAGTTCAACGGAGTGCGCCTCCTGCAACGTTCCACGTACGTGCACGAAATTCGGTACATACGTGTAATGACCTAATACCTACAAAAAAGTCTCTTGGAGCATAGCCCTAAACACAACAGGAAGTCAGCCATTTTGAACTTCCTCTCAGATTTTTGTGCAGTTTTTGCCATTTTCAGGCCTCGTACTTTAACGAACTCCTCCTACAGTTTTAATCTGATCATCTTCAAATTTGGTGAGTGTAATCTTAAGGCCTTTGCGACGTTAAATTGCGAAGATCTTGAGTTTTCGTCGAAGGGCGGGTCCTCGGCGGCCTTACAAATTTCGATGTTTCGCCATGAAACAGGAAGTTGCTGTAACTCAGGCATGGAATGTCCAATCTCCCCCAAACTTCACACGTTTGATAAGAGTTCTGTCCTGAACACATGGCCATGCTCATATTCAGTTATAGTCATAGCGCCACCTGCTGGCAACAGGAAGTGACATGTTTAACACTGTTATGGACTCCTAATAACATATAAAAAAGTGCCAGCAAGTGCGAAACATGCTAACAACATACTAGAAGCATGCTAAAACATGCTAGCAAACTCTTAGCTAAGTGCTAAAGCATGCTATTATTGCAATTAAATAGGAATTTGCTGTAACTCAGGCATGGAATGTCCAATCTGCCCCAAACTTCACACTTTTGATAAGCGTTCTGTCCTGAACACATCTACATGATAATATTCAGTTATAGTAATAGCGCCACCTACTGGCAACAGGAAGTGTCATGTTTAACACGTTGATGCCATTCTAGCAACATGTTAAAAATGCCATTGAGGTCTAAACATGCTAGAAACATGTTAAAACATGCTAGCAATACTTAGCTAAGTGCTAAAGCATGCTAATTCAATGAAACAGGATGTTGTTGTTACTCAAGAAGGCAATGTCCAATATGCGCCAAACTTCACACTTTTAATAAACGTTCTGTCCTGAACACATGACCATGCTCATATTCAGTTACAGTCATAGTGCCACCTGCTGGCAACAGGAAGTGACATGTTAAACACTGTTGTGGACATATAAAAACATATAAAAAAAGTGCCAGCAAGTGCTAAACATGCTAACAACATACTAGAAACATGCTAAAACATGCTAGCAAACACTTAGCTAAGTGCTAAAGCATGCTATTGCTGCAATTAAATAGGAATTTGCTGTAACACAGGCATGGAATGTCCAATCTGCCCCAAACTTCACACGTTTGATAAGAGTCATGGCCTGAACACATCTACATGAGAATATTCAGTTATAGTAATAGCGCCACCTGCTGTCAACAGGAAGTGACATGTTTAACACTGTTGTGGTCTCCTAATAACATATATAAAAGAGCCAGCAAGTGCTAAACAGGTTAGCAACATACTAGAAACATGCTAGCAAACACTTAGCTAAGTGATAAAGCATGCTATTACTGCAATTAAATAGGAATTTGCTGTAACTCAGGCATGGAACGTCCAATCTGCCCCAAACTTCACATGTTTGATAAGAATCATGGCCTGAACGCATGCCTATGCTCAAATTCAGTTATAGTAATAGCGCCACCTACTGGCAACAGGAAGTGACATGTTTAACACGTTGATGCCGTTCTAGCAACATGTTAAAAATGCCATTGAGTTCTAAACATGCTAGAAACATATTAAAACATGCTAGCAATACTTAGCTAAGTGCTAAAGCATGCTAATTCAATGAAACAGGACTTTGTTGTTACTCAAGAAGGCAATGTACAATCTACCCCAAACGTCACACGTTTGATAAGAGTTATCTCTTGAACACATGTCCATGCTCATATTTAGTTATAGTCATAGCGCCACCTGCTGGCAACAGGAAGTGACGTTTAACACTGTTCTTGACTCCTAATAACATATAAAAAAATGCCAGTAGGTGCTAAACATCCTACCAACATACTAGAGACATGCTAAAACATAATAGCAAACACTTAGCTAAGTGCTAAAGAATGATATTACTGCAATTAAATATGAATTTGCTGTAACTCAGGCATGGAATGTCCAATCTGCCCCAAACTTCACACTTTTGATAAGCGTTCTGTCCTGAACACATGACCATGCTTATATTCAGTTACAGTCATAGCGCCACCTGCTGGCAACAGGAAGTGACATGTTTAACACTGTTGTGGACTCCTAATAACATATAAAAAAGTGCCAGCAAGTGTTAAACATGCTAACAACATACTAGAAACATGCTAAAACATGCTAGCAAACTCTTAGCCAAGTGCTAAAGCATGCTATTATTGCAATTAAATAGGAATTTGCTGTAACTCAGGCATGGAATGTCCAATCTGCCCCAAACTTCACACTTTTGATAAGAGTCATGGCCTGAACACATCTACATGAGAATGTTCAGTTATAGTAATAGCGCCACCAACTGGCAACAGGAAGTGACATGTTTAACACGTTGATGCCGTTCTAGCAACATGTTAAAACATGCTAACAATGCTTAGCTAAGTTCTAAAGAATGCTAATTCAATGAAACATGACTTTGTTGTTACTCAAGAAGGCAATGTCCAATTTGCACCAAACTTCACATGTTTGATAAGAGTTCTGTCCTGAACACACATCCATGCTCATATTCAGTTATAGTCATAACGCCACCTACTGGCAACAGAAACTGACATGGTTAACACAGTAATGCAGTACTAACCACATAATTATTGTGTACTAAGCATGCTAGAAACAGACTGAACATGCTAGCAACACTTAGCTGAGTCATGAAGCATGCTATTATCACCATTATACAAAACATTTTGTAACTGACTTTGACATACTCTTACTATATATACCTCCTTAAATGTACATTTCCCAACCATGCTCTGCCTTCCTAAAGCCACCGAGTGTTGATGGCACGGGTGCGAGGGCCCTTTCATCGCTGCTTGCAGCTTTAATTATTATTATTATTATTCTTCTCCGCATTGAATTGCATTTTTGAGGGCCTAAACATGCTCGAAAACTCACGAAACTTTGCACACGCGTCAGAACTGGCGAAAATTTACATCTGATATAGGTTTCAGAATTGGACGGGGCAAAATGGCTCGATAGCGCCACCTATAAAAGTTCAACGGAGTGCGCCTCCCGCAACATTCCACGTACGTGCACGAAATTCGGTACATACATGTAATGACCTAATACCTACAAAAAAGTCTCTTGGAGCATAGCCCTAAACACAACAGGAAGTCAGCCATTTTGAACTTCCTCTCAGATTTTTGTGCAGTTTTTGCCATTTTCAGGCCTCGTACTTTAACGAACTCCTCCTACAGTTTTAATCTGATCATCTTCGAATTTGGTGAGTGTAATCTTAAGGCCTTTGCGACGTTAAATTGCGAAGATCTTGAGTTTTCGTCGAAGGGCGGGTCCTCGGCGGCCTTACAAATTTCGATGTTTCGCCATGAAACAGGAAGTTGCTGTAACTCAGGCATGGAATGTCCAATCTGCCCCAAACTTCACACGTTTGATAAGAGTTCTGCCCTGAACACATGACCATGCTCATATTCAGTTATAGTCATAGCGCCACCTGCTGGCAACAGGAAGTGACATGTTTAACACTGTTATGGACTCCTAATAACATATAAAAAAGTGCCAGCAAGTGCTAAACATGCTAACAACATACTAGAAGCATGCTAAAACATGCTAGCAAACACTTAGCTAAGTGCTAAAGCATGCTATTATTGCAATTAAATAGGAATTTGCTGTAACTCAGGCATGGAATGTCCAATCTGCCCCAAACTTCACACTTTTGATAAGCGTTCTGTCCTGAACACATCTACATGAGAATATTCAGTTATAGTAATAGCGCCACCTACTGGCAACAGGAAGTGTCATGTTTAACACGTTGATGCCATTCTAGCAACATGTTAAAAATGCCATTGAGGTCTAAACATGCTAGAAACATGTTAAAACATGCTAGCAATACTTAGCTAAGTGCTAAAGCATGCTAATTCAATGAAACAGGATGTTGTTGTTACTCAAGAAGGCAATGTCCAATATGCGCCAAACTTCACACTTTTAATAAACGTTCTGTCCTGAACACATGACCATGCTCATATTCAGTTACAGTCATAGTGCCACCTGCTGGCAACAGGAAGTGACATGTTAAACACTGTTGTGGACATATAAAAACATATAAAAAAAGTGCCAGCAAGTGCTAAACATGCTAACAACATACTAGAAACATGCTAAAACATGCTAGCAAACACTTAGCTAAGTGCTAAAGCATGCTATTGCTGCAATTAAATAGGAATTTGCTGTAACACAGGCATGGAATGTCCAATCTGCCCCAAACTTCACACGTTTGATAAGAGTCATGGCCTGAACACATCTACATGAGAATATTCAGTTATAGTAATAGCGCCACCTGCTGTCAACAGGAAGTGACATGTTTAACACTGTTGTGGTCTCCTAATAACATATATAAAAGAGCCAGCAAGTGCTAAACAGGTTAGCAACATACTAGAAACATGCTAGCAAACACTTAGCTAAGTGATAAAGCATGCTATTACTGCAATTAAATAGGAATTTGCTGTAACTCAGGCATGGAACGTCCAATCTGCCCCAAACTTCACATGTTTGATAAGAATCATGGCCTGAACGCATGCCTATGCTCAAATTCAGTTATAGTAATAGCGCCACCTACTGGCAACAGGAAGTGACATGTTTAACACGTTGATGCCGTTCTAGCAACATGTTAAAAATGCCATTGAGTTCTAAACATGCTAGAAACATATTAAAACATGCTAGCAATACTTAGCTAAGTGCTAAAGCATGCTAATTCAATGAAACAGGACTTTGTTGTTACTCAAGAAGGCAATGTACAATCTACCCCAAACGTCACACGTTTGATAAGAGTTATCTCTTGAACACATGTCCATGCTCATATTTAGTTATAGTCATAGCGCCACCTGCTGGCAACAGGAAGTGACGTTTAACACTGTTCTTGACTCCTAATAACATATAAAAAAATGCCAGTAGGTGCTAAACATCCTACCAACATACTAGAGACATGCTAAAACATAATAGCAAACACTTAGCTAAGTGCTAAAGAATGATATTACTGCAATTAAATATGAATTTGCTGTAACTCAGGCATGGAATGTCCAATCTGCCCCAAACTTCACACTTTTGATAAGCGTTCTGTCCTGAACACATGACCATGCTTATATTCAGTTACAGTCATAGCGCCACCTGCTGGCAACAGGAAGTGACATGTTTAACACTGTTGTGGACTCCTAATAACATATAAAAAAGTGCCAGCAAGTGTTAAACATGCTAACAACATACTAGAAACATGCTAAAACATGCTAGCAAACTCTTAGCCAAGTGCTAAAGCATGCTATTATTGCAATTAAATAGGAATTTGCTGTAACTCAGGCATGGAATGTCCAATCTGCCCCAAACTTCACACTTTTGATAAGAGTCATGGCCTGAACACATCTACATGAGAATGTTCAGTTATAGTAATAGCGCCACCAACTGGCAACAGGAAGTGACATGTTTAACACGTTGATGCCGTTCTAGCAACATGTTAAAACATGCTAACAATGCTTAGCTAAGTTCTAAAGAATGCTAATTCAATGAAACATGACTTTGTTGTTACTCAAGAAGGCAATGTCCAATTTGCACCAAACTTCACATGTTTGATAAGAGTTCTGTCCTGAACACACATCCATGCTCATATTCAGTTATAGTCATAACGCCACCTACTGGCAACAGAAACTGACATGGTTAACACAGTAATGCAGTACTAACCACATAATTATTGTGTACTAAGCATGCTAGAAACAGACTGAACATGCTAGCAACACTTAGCTGAGTCATGAAGCATGCTATTATCACCATTATACAAAACATTTTGTAACTGACTTTGACATACTCTTACTATATATACCTCCTTAAATGTACATTTCCCAACCATGCTCTGCCTTCCTAAAGCTACCGAGTGTTGATGGCACGGGTGCGAGGGCCCTTTCATCGCTGCTTGCAGCTTTAATTATTATTATTATTCTTCTCCGCATTTAATTGCATTTTTGAGGGCCTAAACATGCTCGAAAACTCACGAAACTTTGCACACGCGTCAGAACTGGCGAAAATTTACATCTGATATAGGTTTCAGAATTGGGCGGGGCAAAATGGCTCGATAGCGCCACCTATAAAAGTTCAACAGAGTGCGCCTCCCGCTGTGTTCCACGTACGTGTACGAAATTCGGTACATATGTGTAATGACCTAATACCTACAAAAAAGTCTCTTGGAGCATAGCTCTAAACACAACAGGAAGTCAGCCATTTTCAACTTCCTCTCTGATTTTTGTGCACTTTTTGCCATTTTCAGGCCTCGTACTTTAACGAACTCCTCCTACAGTTTTAATCTGATCATCTTCAAATTTGGTGAGTGTAATCTTAAGGCCTTTGCGACGTTAAATTGCGAAGATCTTGAGTTTTCGTCGAAGGGCGGGCCCTCGGCGGCCTGACAAATTTTGATGTTTCGCCATGAAACAGGAAGTTGCTGTAACTCAGGCATGGAATGTCCAATCTGCCCCAAACTTCACACTTTTGATAAGCGTTCTGTCCTGAACACATGACCATGCTCATATTCAGTTACAGTCATAGCGCCACCTGCTGGCAACAGGAAGTGACATGTTTAACACTCTTGTGGACTCCTGATAACATATAAAAAAGTGCCAGCAAGTGCTAAACATGCTAACAACTTACTAGAAACATGCTAAAACATGCTAGCAAACACTTAGCTAAGTGCTAAAGCATGCTATTACTGCAATTAAATAGGAATTTGCTGTAACTCAGGCACGGAATGTCCAATCTGCCCCAAACTTCACACGTTTGATAAGAGTCATGGCCTGAACACATCTACATGAGAATATTCAGTTATAGTAATAGCGCCACCTACTGGTAACAGGAAGTGTCATGTTTAACACGTTGATGCCGTTCTAGCAACATGTTAAAAATGCCATTGACTTCTAAAAATGCTAGAAACATGTTAAAACATGCTAGCAATACTTAGCTAAGTGCTAAAGCATGCTAATTCAATGAAACAGGATGTTGTTGTTACTCAAGAAGGCAATGTCCAATCTGCGCCAAACTTCACACTTTTGATAAGCGTTCTGTCCTGAACACATGACCATGCTCATATTCAGTTACAGTCATAGCGCCACCTGCTGGCAACAGGAAGTGACATGTTAAACACTGTTGTGGACTCCTGATAACATATAAAAAAGTGCCAGCAAGAGCTAAACATGCTAACAACATACTAGAAACATGTTAGCAAACACTTAGCTAAGTGCTAAAGCATGCTATTGCTGCAAATAAATAGGAAGTTGCTGTAACTAAGGCATGGAATGTCCAATCTGCCCCAAACTTCACACTTTTGATAAGCGTTCTGTCCTGAACACATGACCATGCTCATATTCAGTTATAGTCATAGCGCCACCTGCTGGCAACAGGAAGTGACATGTTTAACACTCTTGTGGACTCCTGATAACATATAAAAAAGTGCCAGCAAGTGCTAAACATGCTAACAACATACTAGAAACATGCTAAAACATGCTAGCAAACACCTAGCTAAGTGCTAAAGCATGCTATTACTGCAATTAAATAGAAATTTGTTGTAACTCAGGCACAGAATGTCCAATCTGCCCCAGACTTCACACGTTTGATAAGAGTCATGGCCTGAACACATCTACATGAGAATATTCAGTTATAGTAATAGCGCCACCTACTGGTAACAGGAAGTGTCATGTTTAACACGTTGATGCCGTTCTAGCAACATGTTAAAAATGCCACTGACTTCTAAAAATGCTAGAAACATGTTAAAACATGCTAGCAATACTTAGCTAATTCAATGAAACAGGATGTTGTTGTTACTCAAGAAGGCAATGTCCAATCTGCGCCAAACTTCACACTTTTGATAAGCGTTCTGTCCTGAACACATGACCATGCTCATTCAGTTACAGTCATAGCACCGCCTGCTGGCAACAGGAAGTGACATGTTAAACACTGTTGTGGACTCCTGATAACATATAAAAAAGTGCCAGCAAGTGCTAAACATGCTAACAACATACTAGAAACATATTAGCAAACACTTAGCTAAGTGCTAAAGCATGCTATTGCTGCAATTAAATATGAATTTGCTGTAACACAGGCATGGAATGTCCAATCTGCCCCAAACTTAATATGTAACATGCAATAAACATGCTAGCAACACATAGCTAAGTTCTAAAGCATGCTAGAAATGCTAAAGGAAGTTGTTGTAACTTAGGCATACAATGTCCAATCTACCCCAAACTTCACACGTTTGATAATAGTTATCTCCTGAACACAAGTCCATGCTCATATTCAGATATAGTCATAGCGCCGCCTGCTGGCAACAGGAAGTGACGTTTAACACTATTCTGGACTCCTAATAACATATAAAAAAGTGTCACCAACTGCTAAACATGTTAGCAACATACTAGAAACATGCAATCAAATACTTAGCTAAGTGTTAAAGCATCCTATTACTGCAATTAAATATGAATTTGCTGTAACTCAGGCATTCAATGTCCAATCTACCCCAAAATTAAAGGGTTAGTTCACCCAAAAATGAAAATTCTGTCAGTAATTACTCACCCTCATGTTGTTCCAACCATGTAAGTCTTTCGTTCATCTTCGGAACACAAATTAAGATATTTTTGATGAAATCTGACAGAATTTTGACTCCTCCATAGGCTTCCAGTGTGACCGAAACTCACCGGCCCAGAATAGTTATTAAAACATCGTTAAAATAGTCCAAGTAACTACAGTGGCACTACATTAAGTTTATCATGCGACGAGAATACTTTTTGTGCGCAAAAACAAACAAAAATAACGACTTTATTCCACTTTTCATTTCCTTCTCTCTGGGCCTCGTAGTGTGTTTGCGCTGCGCGTCTGTGTTGCACGTCATCACGCAACACACACATGACCGGCGTCGGCCAATAGTGAGCCTACGTGGTGACGTGTGACACAGACGCGCTGCGCAAAAACACTACGCAAACCAACTAGACATCCAGAGAGAAGGAAATGAATAGTGGAATAAAGTCGTTATTTTTGTTTGTTTTTGCGCACAAAAAGTATTCTCGTCGCTTGATATACTTAAGATTGAGCCACTGGAGTCACTTGGACTATATTAACGATCTCTTTAATAACTTTTCTGGGCCAGCAAGTTTCGGTCACACTGGAAGCCTATGGAGGAGTGAAACATGGCTCAGATTTCATCAAAAATATCTTAATTTGTGTTCCGAAGATGAACGAAGGTCTTACGCGGTTGGAACAACATGAGGGTGAGTAATTACTGACAGAATTTAAATTTTTGGGTGAACTAACCCTTTAATATGTAATATGCTAGAAACATCATAAAACATGCTAGAAATGCTAAAGGAAGTTGTTGTAACTCAAGCATACAATGTCCAATCTGCCCCAAACTCCACATGTTTGATAAAAGTCCTGCACTGAACACATCTACATAGCGATATTCAGATATAGACATAGCCCCACCTACTGGCAACAGAAACTGACATGGTTAACACAGTAATGCAGTACTAACCACATAACTATTGTGTACTAAGCATGCTAAAAACATACTAAACCTGCTAGCAACTACTATATATACCTCCTTAAATGCACATTGTCCAACCATGCTCTGTCTTCCTAAAGCCACCGGGTGGCGGCGGCACGGGTGCGAGGGCCCTTTCATCGCTGCTTGCAGCTTTAATTAGGGCCCGAGCACCGATGGTGTGAGGACCCTCTTGGAATTGCTCTGTTTATTATTATTATTATTATTCTTCTCCGCATTTAATTGCATTTTTGAGGGCCTAAACATGCTCGAAAACTCACAAAACTTTGCACACGCGTCAGAACTGGCGAAAATTTACATCTGATATAGGTTTCAGAATTGGACGGGGCAAAATGGCTCGATAGCGCCACCTATAAAAGTTCAACGGAGTGCGCCTCCCGCAACGTTCCACGTACGTGCACGAAATTCGGTACATACATGTAATGACCTAATACCTACAAAAAAGTCTCTTGGAGCATAGCCCTAAACACAACAGGAAGTCAGCCATTTTGAACTTCCTCTCAGATTTTTGTGCAGTTTTTGCCATTTTCAGGCCTCGTACTTTAACGAACTCCTCCTACAGTTTTAATCTGATCATCTTCAAATTTGGTGAGTGTAATCTTAAGGCCTTTGCGACGTTAAATTGCGAAGATCTTGAGTTTTCGTCGAAGGGCGGGTCCTCGGCGGCCTGACAAATTTCGATGTTTCGCCATGAAACAGGAAGTTGCTGTAACTCAGGCATGGAATGTCCAATCTGCCCCAAACTTCACACGTTTGATAAGAGTTCTGTCCTGAACACATGACCATGCTCATATTCAGTTATAGTCATAGCGCCACCTGCTGGCAACAGGAAGTGACATGTTTAACACTGTTATGGACTCCTAATAACATATAAAAAAGTGCCAGCAAGTGCTAAAAATGCTAACAACATACTAGAAGCATGCTAAAACATGCTAGCAAACTCTTAGCTAAATGCTAAAGCATGCTATTATTGCAATTAAATAGGAATTTGCTGTAACTCAGGCATGGAATGTCCAATCTGCCCCAAACTTCACACTTTTGATAAGCGTTCTGTCCTGAACACATCTACATGAGAATATTCAGTTATAGAAATAGCGCCACCTACTGGTAACAGGAAGTGTCATGTTTAACACGTTGATGCCATTCTAGCAACATGTTAAAAATGCCATTGACTTCTAAACATGCTAGAAACATGTTAAAACATGCTAGCAATACTTAGCTAAGTGCTAAAGCATGCTAATTCAATGAAACAGGATGTTGTTGTTACGCAAGAAGGCAATGTCCATTCTGCACCAAACTTCACACTTTTAATAAACGTTCTGTCCTGAACACATGACCATGCTCATATTCAGTTACAGTCATAGTGCCACCTGCTGGCAACAGGAAGTGACATGTTAAACACTGTTGTGGACATATAAAAACATATAAAAAAAGTGCCATCAAGTGTTAAACATGCTAACAACATACTAGAACCATGCTAAAACATGCTAGCAAACACTTAGCTAAGTGCTAAAGCATGCTATTGCTGCAATTAAACAGGAATTTGCTGTAACACAGGCATGGAATGTCCAATCTGCCCCAAACTTCACACGTTTGATAAGAGTCATGGCCTGAACACATCTACATGAGAATATTCAGTTATAGTAATAGCGCCACCTGCTGTCAACAGGAAGTGACATGTTTAACACTGTTGTGGTCTCCTAATAACATATAAAAAAGAGCCAGCAAGTGCTAAACAGGTTAGCAACATACTAGAAACATGCTAGCAAACACTCAGCTAAGTGCTAAAGCATGCTATTACTGCAATTAAATATGAATTTGCTGTAACTCAGGCATGGAATGTCCAATCTGCCCCAAACTTCACACGTTTGATAAGAATCATGGCCTGAACACACGTCTATGCTCAAATTCAGTTATAGTAATAGCGCCACCTACTGGCAACAGGAAGTGACATGTTTAACACGTTGATGCCGTTCTAGCAACATGTTAAAAATGCCATTGAGTTCTAAACATGCTAGAAACATATTAAAACATGCTAGCAATACTTAGCTAAGTGTTAAAGCATGCTAATTCAATGAAACAGGACTTTGTTGTTACTCAAGAAGGCAATGTACAATCTACCCCAAACTTCACACGTTTGATAAGAGTTATCTCTTGAACACATGTCCATGCTCATATTTAGTTATAGTCATAGCGCCACCTGCTGGCAACAGGAAGTGACGTTTAACACTGTTCTTGACTCCTAATAACATATAAAAAAATGCCAGTAGGTGCTAAACATCCTACCAACATACTAGAGACATGTTAAAACATACTAGCAAACACTTAGCTAAGTGCTAAAGAATGATATTACTGCAATTAAATATGAATTTGCTGTAACTCAGGCATGGAATGTCCAATCTGCGTCAAACTTCACACTTTTGATAAGCGTTCTGTCCTGAACACATGACCATGCTTATATTCAGTTACAGTCATAGCGCCACCTGCTGGCAACAGGAAGTGACATGTTAACACTGTTATGGACTCCTAATAACATATAAAAAAGTGCCAGCAAGTGTTAAACATGCTAACAACATACTAGAAACATGCTAAAACATGCTAGCAAACTCTTAGCTAAGTGCTAAAGCATGCTATTATTGCAATTAAATAGGAATTTGCTGTAACTCAGGCATGGAATGTCCAATCTGCCCCAAACTTCACACTTTTGATAAGAGTCATGGCCTGAACACATCTGCATGAGAATGTTCAGTTCTAGTAATAGCGCCACCTACTGGCAACAGGAAGTGACATGTTTAACACGTTGATGCCGTTCTAGCAACATGTTAAAAATGCCATTGAGTTCTAAACATGCTAGAAACATGTTAAAACATGCTAACAATGCTTAGCTAAGTGCTAAAGAATGCTAATTCAATGAAACATGACTTTGTTGTTACTCAAGAAGGCAATGTCCAATTTGCACCAAACTTCACACGTTTGATAAGAGTTCTGTCCTGAACACACATCCATGCTCATATTCAGTTATAGTCATAACGCCACCTACTGGCAACAGAAACTGACATGGTTAACACAGTAATGCAGTACTAACCACATAATTATTGTGTACTGAGCATGCTAGAAACAGACTAAACATGCTAGCAACACTTAGCTGAGTCATGAAGCATGCTATTATCACCATTATACAAAACATTTTGTAACTGACTTTGACATACTCTTACTATATATACCTCCTTAAATGTACATTTCCCAACCATGCTCTGTCTTCCTAAAACCACCGAGTGTTGATGGCACGGGTGCGAGGGCCCTTTCATCGCTGCTTGCAGCTTTAATTATTATTATTATTCTTCTCCGCATTGAATTGCATTTTTGAGGGCCTAAACATGCGCGAAAACTCACGAAACTTTGCACACGCGTCAGAACTGGCGAAAATTTACATCTGATATAGGTTTCAGAATTGGACGGGGCAAAATGGCTCGATAGCGCCACCTATAAAAGTTCAACGGAGTGCGCCTCCTGCAACGTTCCACGTACGTGCACGAAATTCGGTACATACGTGTAATGACCTAATACCTACAAAAAAGTCTCTTGGAGCATAGCCCTAAACACAACAGGAAGTCAGCCATTTTGAACTTCCTCTCAGATTTTTGTGCAGTTTTTGCCATTTTCAGGCCTCGTACTTTAACGAACTCCTCCTACAGTTTTAATCTGATCATCTTCAAATTTGGTGAGTGTAATCTTAAGGCCTTTGCGACGTTAAATTGCGAAGATCTTGAGTTTTCGTCGAAGGGCGGGTCCTCGGCGGCCTTACAAATTTCGATGTTTCGCCATGAAACAGGAAGTTGCTGTAACTCAGGCATGGAATGTCCAATCTCCCCCAAACTTCACACGTTTGATAAGAGTTCTGTCCTGAACACATGGCCATGCTCATATTCAGTTATAGTCATAGCGCCACCTGCTGGCAACAGGAAGTGACATGTTTAACACTGTTATGGACTCCTAATAACATATAAAAAAGTGCCAGCAAGTGCGAAACATGCTAACAACATACTAGAAGCATGCTAAAACATGCTAGCAAACTCTTAGCTAAGTGCTAAAGCATGCTATTATTGCAATTAAATAGGAATTTGCTGTAACTCAGGCATGGAATGTCCAATCTGCCCCAAACTTCACACTTTTGATAAGCGTTCTGTCCTGAACACATCTACATGATAATATTCAGTTATAGTAATAGCGCCACCTACTGGCAACAGGAAGTGTCATGTTTAACACGTTGATGCCATTCTAGCAACATGTTAAAAATGCCATTGAGGTCTAAACATGCTAGAAACATGTTAAAACATGCTAGCAATACTTAGCTAAGTGCTAAAGCATGCTAATTCAATGAAACAGGATGTTGTTGTTACTCAAGAAGGCAATGTCCAATATGCGCCAAACTTCACACTTTTAATAAACGTTCTGTCCTGAACACATGACCATGCTCATATTCAGTTACAGTCATAGTGCCACCTGCTGGCAACAGGAAGTGACATGTTAAACACTGTTGTGGACATATAAAAACATATAAAAAAAGTGCCAGCAAGTGCTAAACATGCTAACAACATACTAGAAACATGCTAAAACATGCTAGCAAACACTTAGCTAAGTGCTAAAGCATGCTATTGCTGCAATTAAATAGGAATTTGCTGTAACACAGGCATGGAATGTCCAATCTGCCCCAAACTTCACACGTTTGATAAGAGTCATGGCCTGAACACATCTACATGAGAATATTCAGTTATAGTAATAGCGCCACCTGCTGTCAACAGGAAGTGACATGTTTAACACTGTTGTGGTCTCCTAATAACATATATAAAAGAGCCAGCAAGTGCTAAACAGGTTAGCAACATACTAGAAACATGCTAGCAAACACTTAGCTAAGTGATAAAGCATGCTATTACTGCAATTAAATAGGAATTTGCTGTAACTCAGGCATGGAACGTCCAATCTGCCCCAAACTTCACATGTTTGATAAGAATCATGGCCTGAACGCATGCCTATGCTCAAATTCAGTTATAGTAATAGCGCCACCTACTGGCAACAGGAAGTGACATGTTTAACACGTTGATGCCGTTCTAGCAACACGTTAAAAATGCCATTGAGTTCTAAACATGCTAGAAACATATTAAAACATGCTAGCAATACTTAGCTAAGTGCTAAAGCATGCTAATTCAATGAAACAGGACTTTGTTGTTACTCAAGAAGGCAATGTACAATCTACCCCAAACGTCACACGTTTGATAAGAGTTATCTCTTGAACACATGTCCATGCTCATATTTAGTTATAGTCATAGCGCCACCTGCTGGCAACAGGAAGTGACGTTTAACACTGTTCTTGACTCCTAATAACATATAAAAAAATGCCAGTAGGTGCTAAACATCCTACCAACATACTAGAGACATGCTAAAACATAATAGCAAACACTTAGCTAAGTGCTAAAGAATGATATTACTGCAATTAAATATGAATTTGCTGTAACTCAGGCATGGAATGTCCAATCTGCCCCAAACTTCACACTTTTGATAAGCGTTCTGTCCTGAACACATGACCATGCTTATATTCAGTTACAGTCATAGCGCCACCTGCTGGCAACAGGAAGTGACATGTTTAACACTGTTGTGGACTCCTAATAACATATAAAAAAGTGCCAGCAAGTGTTAAACATGCTAACAACATACTAGAAACATGCTAAAACATGCTAGCAAACTCTTAGCCAAGTGCTAAAGCATGCTATTATTGCAATTAAATAGGAATTTGCTGTAACTCAGGCATGGAATGTCCAATCTGCCCCAAACTTCACACTTTTGATAAGAGTCATGGCCTGAACACATCTACATGAGAATGTTCAGTTATAGTAATAGCGCCACCAACTGGCAACAGGAAGTGACATGTTTAACACGTTGATGCCGTTCTAGCAACATGTTAAAACATGCTAACAATGCTTAGCTAAGTTCTAAAGAATGCTAATTCAATGAAACATGACTTTGTTGTTACTCAAGAAGGCAATGTCCAATTTGCACCAAACTTCACATGTTTGATAAGAGTTCTGTCCTGAACACACATCCATGCTCATATTCAGTTATAGTCATAACGCCACCTACTGGCAACAGAAACTGACATGGTTAACACAGTAATGCAGTACTAACCACATAATTATTGTGTACTAAGCATGCTAGAAACAGACTGAACATGCTAGCAACACTTAGCTGAGTCATGAAGCATGCTATTATCACCATTATACAAAACATTTTGTAACTGACTTTGACATACTCTTACTATATATACCTCCTTAAATGTACATTTCCCAACCATGCTCTGCCTTCCTAAAGCCACCGAGTGTTGATGGCACGGGTGCGAGGGCCCTTTCATCGCTGCTTGCAGCTTTAATTTATGTATTATTTTTTATCACTCCTAAACTGCAGCATGGAATGGTTTCCATATTACAGTACATTAACATTCTGTTATTTACATTGACATTTTTGTTTGACATAATCACTCACAACAAATCACTATATTTATCAGCTATGCACTATGACTATGGTAAACTGGGCGTGGGGTCAGGGTCACACGTAACTGGTATTAATGACACAGGTACATTTGCAAGTTGAACTGGTTTATTTTGTGAAGCACCATTGTAACATTTGGTAAAGTCAGAATTCAGTTTCTTATAATGCCCCACAAGATGTACAATAATGGGGAAACACTCAAACCAGACTTTATTTCAAGTATCAGAGCTATTTTTGTTAAAACTGTAACAGTGAAATGACCCTTAGCCAGCATATTCTGCTAGGAAAGCCAAAATGTGCTATGGTTCATATAACAACAGTGTTTGTTGAAGAAAAGGGAGAGTGTCTCTCTTTAAACGGCCTATTCAAGAACAGGAACAGATACTGCTGTTAAGCAGTAATGCCGATTAAGACACTGCATATGGCACCGGGCTACACAGATAAACTTTTTTGAATTTATGCCCCTATATACGCATACAAAAATGTGATACAGAAAAAGAAAAAAATACTCGGACAGATGCCATACTAACCCCTGAACACCATGCCCAAGATTCTTAACAAAAACAAAAAAACAAAGCAAGGTGCTAAAATACATATGGGTCATTCCTGGGATTCGGTAATATTTCAACTTGGACTTTTTTAATTTTTGAACTACATATGATTACATTTCTAAATACCCCACATTATTAGGCACATATCAAACCTTCAAAAAATAATATTTTCCCATCTCAGGCATTAAAGACTTTTTATTATTTTCAGTTTTTTTCAGATCTGTACACCTTTTATTCTCAACCCCGTAACGGACAAAACTGAATTAGTTTAAACTGGATTTTACACAAAACTTGTTATAAAACAAACATCTACCCACTGCTCATGTGTCCCTCATACCAATTCAGTGACTTCAGATGTAACATTTATGCTAATTTTCACATTTGTATGTGATGGAAGTTACAAATATCCAAATTGTTTGTCCGTGGTCTCTTTATTTTAGTAAGAAAAAATATCATTTAGATGTTTCACTAAAACCACAACTTTACTGTGTTAGCCCTTAACATGTCGGGTGGTAATCAGCAAGAAATGCTTTAATTTTTAATTGTCTTCCTTATTTTATTTTCCAAAAATATTAATGTGACAGGGTTGAGAATACTGTGATGGGGTTGAATACTGTTACAGGGTTGAAAGGACACATTGGCCTACTTTTAATTTATATTTGTTTAATATGAAAATCCCTCTTTGAGACTCAAACAAAACACTATTTTATTTTAGGCAACCATGTAATAAAGACATAGTCATATTTAGTTTTTTCATCTTTACTTTATTATCGGAACTGTAGTGAAAATTTAAACAAAGAACACTACTAAAATGGGCACAATAGGTAAATTCACTAGTGTCTAAAACATTCCTCAGTGCTGTAACATAAAACAAAACTGCAGCAGATAAAAGTTCATAATAACATGAAACAAAACTGCAGCAGATAAAAGTTCATAATAACATAACATGAAACAAAACTGCAGCAGATAAAAGTTCATAATAACATGAAACAAAACTGCAGCAGATAAAAGTTCATAATAACATAACATAAAACAAAACTGCAGCAGATAAAAGTTCATAATAACATGAAACAAAACTGCAGCAGATAAAAGTTCATAATAACATAACATAAAACAAAACTGCAGCAGATAAAAGTTCATAATAACATAAAACAAAACTGCAGCAGATAAAAGTTCATAATAACATAAAACAAAACTGCAGCAGATAAAAGTTCATAACATAAGTAACAATCAGTGGGTCATTACAAGAGAAAATGCCATGTTAACTAACCTAACCCTACCCTAACCCTAACCCTACCCTACCCTAACCCTACCCCTACCCTAACCCTACGTTAACCCTAACCCTACCCTAACCCTACATTAACACAAAAACTCAACATAAACAGGCCTCTTGCATGCACTCAACAATTCCAACATATTTAAATAGTTACTTTATGAACATTTGCATAAAATACCTGAACAAATGTAAAGAAAAAAAGATCTAATTAATATTTATTCATAGAGGCACCAACAGTGCTGAGCTACCAAGTGTGTGTGTGTGTGTGTGTGTGTGTGTGTGTTTAGGCACTTTATTCAGGCTTTTATCTTGAGAGTCTGGCCCAAACCTCCTTCAGAACCTCTACATGGCGAGATGTCACATGTTGTGGAGCTGGAATCATCTCAATGACTTCATCAAATTGGTACCAGTGGATGTCATCACGAGAAGGCCAAAAAAATCTGTTTGCTCCAACACGATGCATACACTTGACCTGAACACTTGTTTCGTCTGTGTCAAGGACAATGCCTGGGTACAGGTCGCCATCATATTTCAGTATGCACCACTGTCCAACATCTGGATGTACCAATTTCTCCACTTCCATGGGTTGTGGATTTTCCTGATTGTCTGCTGGCTGTGCAGGCATTGGTATGTTCTGACCAAAACTGAAGTGCTGTGTGTTAAAGCATGTACAGTTTAGGTCTTTCTTTGTTGAACAAAAACAGCTGACATCACGACATATCAGCTCACCTGGAGCAAGGGTGACGACCTGGTGTATTCTCATTGAAGAGGGCACTGCTTTTATAGGACTCTGCATCATTTCTACAGCACGGTCAACATCAGTGCTTTCCACAAAAAACAGTTCAACTGATGTATTTGTTTGTCTGAGGACTTCATACAGTTGCTGTGCATCTTGGATGTCATGGCCCTTAGCCACCAACCTGTCTGCAGCTCTCTTTAATGCTCCTCCTACACCATCGGGGGCCCCTTTCCCATGGCTTGATTCAAAATAGTTCCATGTGCCAGCTTTAAATCCACGTTTGTGGATTTCTGTAGTAAAAAGCATGAAATTTCCTTTCTGTTTGTACTGTGTACAAGGTCCATCACTAAAAAAATGTAGGACAGAAACTTGTGGATGAGTAGCCTGAAGGTGGTCTAGCACAGGATCAAGATATTTCCAGATAGCAGGAGGACCTTTGTATCTAGAAGGGGAGATTGTGGTGAAGCACATGGGCTCTTGTTGCCCTACATGCATTACCCCAGTGTGTAGAGTGGCTTGCTTATGTGAGGCCCCAAAGTGAACAGCTTGGATCTCTGATGCATATTTACAGACATAGTTCTCTGAAAAATCTATGTGGATCAATGCCTCATCTATTGCCAGGTTTTTTTTTAGCTCACGATTGTAGGCATATTGCTGTTTGATATTGAACAGGTGCTTCTTAAACTTGTGAATGTTGTTGTGAAGCAAATCTGTAAGGGTCTCCTGTGTACCCTCAATAGTTTTCTTGACAGTTATCTTTACTGTTGAACTCTTCTTCATGTGGTCTTTTTTTTCTAGAGCCTTGTCTTCAGTGACCCACTGTAGAAAAGATGCTTTTGCCATCCCATCATATTGACTGGAGAGGGGGACACGCTTTTGTTTGCATAAATCACATTCCCCATACATACATGCCTTGCTAGAAGAATCACAAGATACCATCTCAGCCAATCGCTCTACATTTGAAGTCTCAACCACCTTCAGCTGATTCAGCTTGTCAGCCACAAAACTCAGATTCTCATGGAGCTTACACTGGCATGTGTCTCGGTCAGACATAGAAGGGTGAACAACCCAAAAAGGTCTAAGAAGGCAAAACAGAGAATAAGAGATATTCCCAATGTTCTCTGACAAAAATTTTCTGTGCAGGTTTTTCATGGTGTCCTGCAGGAACCTTTTCTGCATCTTGACTTTATGCACTGTGACTGTTTGTTTCTTCCCTGTTGTAATTCTGCTCACATCATCTCTCACAAAGAATGACTTCACTTTGCTTTTAAATTCATCGGAATGTCGGTTAACAGCTTTTCTTTCAAAGGCTGTTATGTTTTTACTCTCCAGATGTCTCCAGCATTTGTTTGAAAATCCTAGGGTATGTTCAGCAAATTTCTGCAATTTGTATTTTCTAACAATTTTCCCTATTGTCACTTTTGAAATTATTTGTTTGTCTTTTTCCTTTCTGGCATTACGATATTTGTGTTTGATGTCTGCAATAAGAGCTTCGTGATACAACAAGGTCTTCCTAATTCTGGCGTTTACAGGGCAATTCAATAATGTTGTTTTCACTTTTGACCGAGGAGATTCTAAGGACTGAAAAGGACTGATTCTAAGGCACGAAACTGCCTTTGCCTCTCTGCTGTTGATGTGGGTGCCATTTCTGACTAGGATGCCTGTTGAAGTTTAAGTGTACACATTACATCAAATTTTTTATCTATAACAAAAATATGAGTTATACTAATATACTGAATACTGAAATTATTTTTTTAATTGGAATTATTGATTAAATTAAGTGAATAACTCAACCCTGTCACAAAGTTTACAACCCCGAAACAATGACATATGTGACAGGGTTGAGTGTGATGGGGTTGAGTTTTTTTGCTCAAAATGGCCACTGCTCTTAATGTGGTGTAGAAGAGTGGGCCACATGGCAGCCAATGAAATAAGTATATTTTAGATTTTTATGGATTAAAATAAAATTTTGAAAAGTCATAATTTTCCATCTTAATTGTATGTGATGGGGTTGAGTTGTTAAGCTTGACAGTACCCTCCCTGACTATAATACACCTCAAAAAATGAATAAAAAGTGTGATATCACTCACCTTCTTCTGCACCATGCTGTTGAAGAGACCCGAATGATGCAACTTCATGTGAATGATGTCACATATGGGTGGAGTCTAAATTATTATGGGCGGAGAATGGTTGGCGTGACGGGGTTGAGTTCAGACTGAGGGACGTAACTTTATAAGTTGTTTTTTATCAAATATCTTGCTTCTTTTTTTTTTTTTTTTTTTCAAAAGCAAAGAACACAACTAAATACTTGTATTATTGCCAAAAATTAAAGACACTGTGCACATTTTATTCATTATTTTCCAAGTACAAATTCAGCGAAGAACCTCAGGGACATGACAAAATGCTTGCTGTAAGACATAAATACGATTTTTTTTAATGATAAAAATTATTTAAATGCAATAATTATTTGTATTCATTATAAAGGACATACCAAAGTATTGTGAAAAGCTTTTGACATTTCATTTTGGTGAACCACCACTTTCAAAAATCTAAGGGACTGAAATATTACCGAATCCCAGGAATGACCCATATAACAAATGTTTTCAACATTATTTCTGAACTTTTGAGCCAAACTGTCAGCCAGACCACATTTAAATCACTGCATTTGTCAGTTTTGCCAGTACCTCACTCAGGCCTCTTAAAAACACCAGTTTGCCTGCGAACATATTTGCCTTGCATAAAAGGCAGCTGTCATTATCATTTAGATAGGTCTGGATACAGGGGCCACACCCTGCAACCTGCCCACAGCATGCCGTTATAACAAGCACAGAATTTGGGATGTTTGTGCACATCCTACATGCCAACGCATCTCGCAGAGAGGAAGCAATGGATAGTGACTTTGACACTTGAGAAACTTTCTCCTTCACCTCTGCTAAGCCGTCAATCTGTTGCACTACCTGTAGGACATTAGCCTTAATGTGGTTGACTGAAATTGTTAGCTCGTTAAATTTTTCATCGATGTTTTCAGCTAGCTTTGATGCAGAGTTTTTTATCTCAAGCTCAACGTCAAGCAGGCCATCTAGAACTTCATTTTCTTCGGGGTCCACCCTGGAAAAAAAAAGTGAAAAAGACACGTCCATTACTTCACAGACAATACTGCAGTCTATCTGTAACATTAACATTATCAAGATGTTAAGTAAAAAGCATCATCCTTGTTTCTATTATTACACATTTTAAAATGTTACTTTAAAATGATAACACCATGAATAGATGCTTTATGTTATTGCATGTGGCCAATGCAAGCTATTAGGTTTATGGTCTTTGTTTTCAATCTGTTTTCCTTCAGTTGTTTTTGGTGTTAAACAAGTTTTGACTGTTAAACTGTTGGTGTTTGAAATAAAGCTGCTTTTAATTTTCATTGTTGACTGATTGCATGAACCCAGTATAGACTTACTAGCTATACATTTTTATATAATAATAATTTGTTAGTGTTGTCATTTGCATTATATTATTAGGCTTAAGATTTTATGTTAATGTGCTATACAAAGAAAACAAAATGCTGACCAATGACAATGCCGTTTTCACAAATGTTCAAGCTATTAAAATGCTATGATGCTGAAGTAAAACTATGCCAGGCCAATTTTAATACTAGCTTAATAATAATAATAATATACAATAATGAGAAAACAACCCCAATATCATCTTGACTATCAACAAAGTGTTATTTGTTATTGGCAATATCTCCAACTATAGTAAATACACTATACTATTGTCTATCAGTGCAACGCTATTCTGGTGTTAGAATTCTAACTATTAAACATTGCTTTGAAGGAAAGGAGGAAAGAAGGAAAGGTGGTAACAGTTGATCAGGGAGATCACAGCAGTCCATTACTGTTACAGACTTGCAGGTAACCATTAGATACGGGTTTTTCTATACACTGTATTGTTGCATGACTGCATACATTTAAGCATGTCACTTAACTTTGCCTGCTTTAAAGGCTTTGAGAAGCTTTCCTTTTATCACTGATAGTGTTAAATTAGTAAGTAATTGTAATTCCCATTCACTCATTGATCACTGCATTAGTGAGATAAACCAATAACATCATCCTTTGTCTGGTAAGTCACATAAGGCTCTGGCTGTGTTTTACAGTTATCTAAACACTCAGGTTAAATCTTAGGTTCCCTTATCAGTTCTAACTAAGAGACTATATCTAACTGTGCACATATATTCAAACACACATAACTATAGAACCAATTCTTAATGCGCATGTGAACAGGTTAGCGTTTAAATTCTATGTAGAGAGAATGGTGTCATCTTAGCGGCCCTTAATTTGTATAATTTATTTATCAGTCACACAGGGCTATTCTGGGACATTAGGTATACCTGACCTTACCAATCTAAAACATGCAAAGTCTGCCTCATGCTGAATACTGAAATGTTGGTACAGTGACAACACTAGCTGTGATGATGCAGTCAATAGTGAGTGGTGTTTACATGGTTATGCCTCTACTGCATAAAAGGTCATTTTGATTCCTGAATTTGTTTTTTTTTGTTTTTTTTTTTGCCTTTTTTTTGGGAGGCACTTTCAACTCTTCCCGTCTTGAGCTTGGCCAGGTCTGCTGTTCTGATGGCGTATACCTTCCGGCTAGATGTTTTCCAAAATTCCAAATCTAAAAATGCAACAAAATTATTAAATTATGCCCACATTATATTTCATGGTTTCTAATTAAATTTTCAAAACAGTTATATTTTTCACATTTCTACAAAATTCACAAAACTGCACACACAATATGTGAGGAACACCTTATCTCTTGCACTATGTTCTTTGTTGGGCTTTTTCAGATATTGTGTTGCAGTGCACTTCATAATGCCCTGACAAACCCACTTACAACAGCCTAACACTAGAATACAGTACTTTAAAAAAAGGATGGTCATTTTTTAGTCTATGAACTTTGCACATACCACATTTTACATTGTGTACCAGAATATACAATAGTTTGCTTAAAATTATAATTTAAACAAACTGAAACACATTTAACCAACACATCCCTTTTGCCTGCATGCAGTTAAAAAACAAACTTATGTATAACTAGGGTGACCACCACCATCATCCTCAGATGGACTCTTTGGGCAGTTGATAAACATGTCTGGTAGTTCAGGGGATAAACATGTGGACATCTGCAGTCAAATACCTTTGGTCTCTGATGTATCTGCAATTGCCAGCCCTTTGGCATCGCAGATACTGTAGTTGTCAGCGGAATTTAAATATTCCTGCACAGTTTGTCCCACTGCCTGCACACCCTGGCCTTCGGATATTGTGACATGTACTGTAGCTGTGATAAAGAAAAAAAGTTAATAATCTAGTTATGCGGTTACCAACCCTAGTCCTGGAGTACCCTCAATACTGCACATTTGTTTTATGTTTCTCTGACAAACCCATCTGACTCTGAGTGAAATGTGACATATTTCTGAGTGAAACGGAGTATTGAAAAGGGGTTTTACTTTAGCTCCTCCTCTTTATCCATGGCTCATAGCAGACTGACAATTGGAGGGGCGTGATTAAGGATATTCAAACTAGAAATTTGAGCTAGCAAAGTAAATATGTTCCATTTTGAATTCATGAGGACTTTAAGGAGACATAAGCAGTGATTGGGGTACTCCAGGACCAGGGTTGGGAACCACTAATCCAGTTTAACATAAGCTACAGCATTTGAAGTACAATTTATGAGCTAAAAGACCTGGCTAATTATACATACTGTATGGAGATATTTTCCCGCTGTCCTCAATGTCTGCTACATAAATTTGTTTTCTTGCTGATTTGGCCCTTCGGAGAGGGTTTTGAAACGTATTAGATGGGTGTGTAAAGGCAGGAGTCCCTTTTGGGCGACAGGATAATGGTGTTGAAGGGCCTGCAACTGGTGTCAGAACTTGTTCTTTGCTTGTCCCTGACACAGCAAATGATCCCCGGTCTCTCATGAGGGTGGTCTGAAACTGTCCAGATTGATCTGGAAAAAATGTTTCTCTTGTTATGTCGTCCTCTAAATAAAGACTGTCTGGCTCAACCTAAAGAGAAGGATACAATAAAGTTAAGATTAATGTCACTACTAAATGTCTATATTTCTACTTATATATATATATATATATATATATATATATATCAAAATACAGTTTCTGAATGTTATTTACACACTCAAAAATGTATAAGTTATTTCATGATTAAGTAGCAGAACACGAAATCCAGAGGTAGGAGTTGGATCCAGATCCAACTCCTCCCACCGGATCTCCTGCTGTGTACTGCAGTGAGGTCAGGTGCTACTGTACCACTGGTCATTCTATATATCAGTGGGTGCTACTGATTAAGTATATAGTTCAGTGGAAACGTAGGCCTAATTTTACCGTAAGATATGAGGCAAAAAATTAAGATTAAACTTTAACAGGACAAACAGAAATTAATTTCATTTGAACAAAAATTCTGCCCACGAATTTTAAGGCTGATATTGGCCTGCTGGTAATGAAGATAAAAGACTGCATTATAAGGAGAGCTCTGCAAATGCTGCGTTTACAGGACGCAGAACGCGATTTTTTTAACCTTTTATGCGTTTTGGCCGTTCATTTAACGTTACACGAGTCACGACCACGAGGTTTTGGTGGCCTGAAAACGCAAGCTTTTGAAGTGCAAGGTTGAGAACGATGCCATTTCCATATCCATGTAAACAACAAAACGTAATTTTGTGAACGAGCATGTTCGCGGGATGTTTCTTGACAAAGTGACATCGCCAACTACGTTATGGCGTAGCATGCATAATGCAGCATTTTTGTTGTTGTTGTCATTTTCGCATTTTCGTGTGAACGGGGATAGTTTTGACATGGCTGTTGTGTAAACATACCCTTAGTTACAAAATATATAACGTTAGTTAAGTTACTAACCCTCCAGTGAAGACTTTACGTTCCAATATAAACCTATAGGAAGCGCCCGCGCGATCACTTGCATATGCTGGCTAGTGGCTAACGCTAGCTTAACTATCAAGCTAACATTAATGAAAGTTAACGACAAAAAAATGCACGAAAATATTAAAATCCACCAGTTAATCACCTTAAAAATACACTCCAATCGGTCCCTCGACAGATCTCGGGCTGACATTGTCAACCTTTTTGCCCCTTGGTATAGGCTGAACTGCGGCGGGTACAGGTCATCCATCTTTAACTTTAACTTTGCATGCGGTGGCAATGACGCACAGATTGCGTAGCTTCTTCTTCTGTCAAGAGTCAGGAGGAGCACACACCGCCACCTACTGTTCCAAGCAGGTCTTCTTCATCATCATCTTCTTCTGTCGATTTAGTGGCGGTTGGCAAACAAACGTATAGTGCATTTCTGCCACCTACTGAGATGGAGTGTACAGCATCAATGTGGAGTAAAAAAAAAAAACAAAACACAAACAAAGAAAGTAATTCTTAGGTCTGTCGCCTTTAAAAAGTATAGTAACATCTTTGAAACTTCCACTAGTCATGAGCCTATCACTGAATTTCTTAATACATTCTTAATTGATAAACCATTTATATGACTTGATTTGATTTTCTAACTTTAACCTATCATTGTTATATCTGATGCACTGAAATAAAGCATGCACCACTGTCTCTGTGTGCACACATGTACTACAGAGGCCTGTATCATGTTTCCCAATTATGATTGAGTGTGGTATGTCCTATACAGATACAAGAAATTACTGTATCGTCCCTTCTATTTCCACACACCGTTCTCATACCTCCCTTTGTAATCTATACAAGCTTGCCAGGCTACCTCTTTCCTCCATATCCCACATTTCTTGCCACATTCCTTTTATTGCTCTTTTTTATTAACCCTTTGATTTCAAATTTGCTTAATGTAATATTAAGGCTTACTGGACTGCTTGTGCAATGTTTAACCTTTTGTTTCTTGCTCTTTATCCCCCTATTTCTTTCATAAATCCTTCTCTTTCTTAAAAATATATATCACAGATCTATTCTTTTCTTTCTCTATTCTGTTTTGAATGTTATAAAAAAAATAGTATATTTCACTCTGCCTACAGAGCAGGTGCACATCTCCTGGTGAGTCACTGCAGAGTTTTGTTTCTAACACCCCTATTAAACACATCTGAACCAGATAATCAAGCTCTTCAGGGATTATAGAAACTTCCAGGCTGGGGTTTTGGAGATATAGCTACGGTGCAGTCGTGGTCTAATGGTTTGAGACTCAGACTTATAACCCAAAGGTTATGGCTTCAAGTCTCAGTACTTGAAGGAATTGTCGGTGGAGGGAGTGAATGTACCACAACTGAGGAGAGACCCTTGAGCAAGGTACCGAACCCCCAACAGCTCCCCACTGCAGCAAAAAAATGGCTGCCCACTACGGTTGTGTGTTTGTTCACTGCTCACTGCTGTGTGTGTGCACTTGGATGGGATAAGTGCAGAGCACAAATTCCAAATATGGGACACCATACTTTGCTATGTCATGTCACTGTCACTGCAGGACACTGGCCCTCCAGGAACTATAGTTAAACCCTTCTTTTATACCTTATCAGCAGCAGTGAATCTGACTGTCCTTCAAAAGCATAAATATTTCATTCATCAAATCTTTTCTAAGCGATTTCTGAGCAGATATTGATTTTAATGATGATGCTGAACCAGAACATATCACTACTCTGATATGTATATAAATCAGAAGATTATTTGAAAACAGTGTTGGATCAGGGTTGAAACTAAACTCTGCAGGGTTGTGGCCCTCAGGAACCCCTGGATTGCATGGCTTTTCTATACTTAGATCTGAAATTTCTGGTTCCTGCAATTGGATATTTTGATCTGTCTGTATTTGTATATAGCCAATAAATTTTACAGTATACCCATTTTACAACCAGAGCTGCAATTGAGACCAGTTTATATCCAACATCATTATTGTCTAGCATTTTATTATTATCTGATATCTTATTGTATCTCTCTCTCTCTCTCTCTCTCTCGAAATGTGTCTTGGAGTGACTTGGAAAACCCCGAATTCACCCTATATATAGGCTACAGTAGCCTAGGCCTATATACAATAAGTAGCCTAACCTAAAACATTAGGCTAGCCTACTAATGATGACTTATAATAGCTATTAATAAATCCTTATATTATTTAATCAGTGATGCATTCTGTTTGTCGACAACTTATAAACACATTAAATAAAAGAGGTTAGATAATTATATAAAAAGTATTGAGATTGAGTCAAAAGGACCAAGATTGAGCGTGCACGCGCAATATCTCAGCGAGTCAGCGAATGCAGAGCGAATTTTGAAAGCGCGACTCAACATTCGTGTGATAGAGAAGGAAATTCGCCTGCGAAGAGATTCGCTCTTGCGCGTTAACAACCACTCAAGTGTTACAATAAATACGCTCTTGACAGTCGTTATTAAAATTACACGATAGAAAGAAACTGCCTCAAAAGAACTAGCTAAAGAAGAGAAGAATGTCGTGTGTGAAAGCTGGCGCGTTGCCACTGTCTGACATGTCGATAAATCATGGTCAGACTCAGACAACGCTACAGCGCTCTATTGCCTATGGTTAATGCATCCACATCCCCACCCCCCGCTCCACCCCCCAGTGGAACTGGTACGGTCCAACCGTCCGCGACAAAACACAGAGAAATGGAAAATCAGAGCAATGAGTAATTTTTTATGTTTGTTCAAAAATCAGACTCGGACGCAACAACCCAGCTTGTAGAATTGAAAATTAAACTGAGAAACAATTATCCGTTTGTGAATTATTCCAAAGAAATGGAAAATGAAAGTTTGAAGCCAATTTTTCATTTGGTTAATTTTGATGGTGCAAATTGAACAAAGAACTGCAAAGCGTTACACGGACCGCCTAACGTTAGGCCTATGTGGCAGCAATGCGTCACCATATGGGTAAACTCTTAATTTGAAAAATAATGAATGCATTTCCTGCCAATCAGATTTAGCACCACCCACAGGGGGAAATCGGAATATCAAGTGTTTTTTCTGATTTCCGTGCAAGAACGGGAAAACCAAAAATCAAGTCATAATTTAGTTTTTTCGTTTTTCTAAAAAAACGAAAAAACGGAAAAAGGAGCTGTTTTCTCGTTTTTATATGTGAAAGCAAAAACAAATGAACGAACGATACCTGGACCCACACACTCTCACTCACTCGCGCACACACTCTCACTCACTCACTCGCACACACACTCACGCACACACTCTCACTCACTCACTCACTCGCGCACACACTCTCTCACTCACTCTCGCTCACTCACTCACTCGCGCGCACACACACACACACACACACACACACACACACTCATTCACTCTTGACGGAACCCGTCATGGAGGACCGTTAAAAAATTAAACATGCTAGCCCAGCTAACATGAGTCCAGCGGGCCAGTGGCGGACCACCGGTGGCAAAGTTGGCGGCCCACCGGCGGACGCCGCTGGCGGATCACTGGCGTTTTGATCATCGTTATTCTAGCGGACCTCCAGCGGCCGCCGCCGCTTTCCCGACGGTGGTCCGCTATCGTGCCGCTGGTTTATAATAAGTGTTTTCTGGCGGACCACGGTCGGTCCACGGTAATAATCAGTTACTCATGCTAACCAAAATTCCCTTACACTATAATGGATAATAAAAAAAAAAGCAATGTACAACAGTCTCATAGCAGTGAACAGATGAAATGGATACATTTGCATAACATTTATCAGATTATTTTATCCAATGTGACTATTAGTCAAGTACATTGTAGGATCATTTGTACCCTTATAAAAATGAGCATGGTTTTACCACAGCATTTGCAGTAAAACCATAGTTGCTAACAAAATGAACCATGGTTTCACAACAAAAAGGTTTAAAAACATATGGTTATAGTCATGATTACCATAATTTTACTGCAATTATTACAGCAATATTATATTGCTGTAATAATTGCAGTAAAATTATGGTAATCATGACTATAACCATATGTATATTACTACTTGAACCATGGTTAAAAAAAAAAAAAAAAAAATAACATGGTTGGTACAGTTGTACCATAGTAAAACCATATAGTGCTTTTCACAATACAAATCGTTTCATAGCAGCTTTAATAAAATGCATGTTCAAGGTTATACAATCGCAAAATATCCTTTAATCAGCCAGAGGCGACTGCTACTCACTGGAGAGCATCTTCTGGCAACAAAGTAATGTCCATAAGATAATACAAATCATGAGTTTAAAGTCCTAATTGCTATCCTTCAACATTTTTAAAGGGTAAGTTTGCAGATTTTCAACCCGCTATTCTTACAATGTTGGTAATATGTTAGAACAATGTTTCTCTGAGTTACGTGTACTGAGATATTCCTGTTTATTTGTCAGCAAAACTGTCATGCAAACCTTCCCCGGTTTCACAGAAAAGGCTTAAGATAGTCCCAGACTAAAATGCATGTTTTAACTGTCTTAACTGGAAGCAACTTGCACTCACATATCTTAAAATATTTCAGTGCCATTGTTTTGGTTCAAGATGCACACCAGTAATGTTTTTTTTCCCTTCTTTTTTTTTCTAAAGTACATTTTAAAAAGCTACTTAAATATCCTAATTTCACTAAGGCCTAATCCTGGCTTAATCTAAACCCTGTGTGTGAAACCGGGCCAATGCAATATAAGGATAATATCTGGCAGTTTTGTGTCCATCTATAGTTGCCATCATCTGAAGTCTTTGTGAGTGTTGGTGTCATTAGAAGTCTTCACAAGTGAGGCTGGATCCACACTGGAGCTGCTGTAATCTCTAGTGAACTTGCTGAGCATCCTGAGATAGAAACAGGGAAGCAACAGGAGCAAGATTAGCATTGCTGCTGTTCATATTATTTCAGGCAAAAGATGATCATGTGCACTTTTTACTATTTCATCACATTAACTGTAGTGCAAGATTATGAGATGTGTAAATTGAATGCTTGGCTCCAGAGATGTGTCTTTAATCTAGATTTAAATTAGGATCATGTTTCTGGGCCCCAAACATTATCAGGAAGGTTATTCTAGAGTTATTTCCTTACATTCAATTGAATTAATAGGAAATCATCTGATTTTAATGAGAAAACATGACCTAACAAGTCAGCATTTTTATATTTGAATACTATACATTCTCACAATGCAAACGTCCTAAACATTTCTGAGTATTATCAATGTTGAAAACAATTGTGCTGCTTAATATTTCTGTGAAAACCAGTGTAACAGTTTAATCCATTTTCTTTTTTCTCTCTCCAGGATTAATTGTTAAATAGACCGAACATATATAAATGGTAGTTTACACTACTAAACTCAAAAGTTTGGGTTCAATAGATTTTTTTTTATTTTTTTTTTAAGAAATTCATATTTTATTCAGCAAGGATGCATTTAATTGAGAGTAAAGATTTCTGTTTAAAAATAAATGCTTTTTTTTCTTTCTATTCATCAAATAATCCTGAAAATGAAAAATATGAAGCAGCACAACTGATTTCAACACTGATAATAATCATTAATGTTTCATCAAATCATCATATTAGAATGAATTCTGAAGGATAATGTGATGCTTCTCCATAGAAAACAGTTATTTAAATGTTTTAATATTATTTCACAATATTATTGTTTTTACTGTATTTTTAATTAAATAAATGCAGTCTTGGTGAGCATAAGATACTTCTTACAAAACAAATATATATTTTTACCAACAACATTAGAGTATGTTTGAAGTTTTAGTTTAGTTCCTTTATTGTCCACAAGTGTACATTTTTCTTTGGCTTGGTTTTACTTACTAGTCATCTGGTTGATAGCGCCTTAGAGATGATGATCAGCTCAACTCTGCTACGGTTCAGGACATCAGCATGGAAGGATCTAGGAACACAACAAACCATTTGTCACAGAGCCTACAATATTATTATACAATGACAGGTTTTATTAAAAGGAAAGAAGCTACAGCAGAGGTGAAATGCAGAAAAGAGAAAGAATATACAGAAAATGATTTCTTAATTAGTGTAGAGGCCAAAGTACAATTCATAGTAAAGTGAATAAGAGTTAATGTTAAAAAGGTAAATAATTTAATTTAGAAGTTCATGTAATGGTTAAAATGTTAAATAATACTTAAAAGGTTAAAAGCATACTAGAATTCACGTTCTTATAGGATTTAGTACATATGGTAAAATAGTGTACTGCCTCTTTAAGAACCGGCCAAACTCCGGCTACTAACGGTCTCAACGAGTTCGTCGTTGCTGCTGCATGACTGTTGCAAGTGGAACCTGTAAAAAAACCATCTCTTCATGAGAGCCTTTGAGCACCGCATAGAAAGTAAGACTGAAAACAGCAAAGATCGGCTTTACTATCTAGAACAGCACACATATGGGCAGCCTAATGACTTAGTGCGCAGCTGTTTTCATATGGATCCAGATCAGGGCTACCCTGAAGCCAAGAGACTTCTAAAGGAACGCTTTGGTGATAAATATAAGATATCCGTGGCATATCTAGACAAGGCTTTAAACTGGCCTGCCATTAAAGCAGATGACACCAAGGCACTTGAAGCATATGCCCTCTTTTTGACAAACTGCAATAATGCAATGTCAGATCTGCAGTACTTAGAAGAGATGGAAAATGCTGCTAACATGCGCACGATCATCTCAAAGCTCCCCCACAGGCTGAGAGAGAGATTCAGGAGTGTCACCATAGACATTCAGAAAAAGCAAGATCGGCGGACAAAGTTCAAAGACGTAGTGTCATTTGTCAACACACAGGCTGAAATGGCAGCACACCCTGTGTTTGGTGAAATCTCAGGACAAACAAAGCGTCAGACTGAAAGGTCAAGTGGAAAGAAAAATATCACAACACTAGCCACTGAAGTAAAAGAACAAAAAGCTGAGAAAGATGCTGCTGGTGCCGGAAACAAGAAAGCTCAGGAGAAGGGAACAAACATGGACAAAGCCTTCATGAAACCTTGTATCTTCTGTCTGGGAGATCATACCATGGAACAGTGCAAGAAACTCCAAAGAAAGTTGCACAAAGAAAAGCTTGAATTCCTTAAGAGCAAAGGACTTGGTTTCAGTTGTCTTATAGGAGGACACATGAGTAATGCCTGTGAAGAAAAGAAGAGCTGTCAGATATGTTAAGCGACACACCCTACGCTCTTACACATAAAGCAGAAATTTAAAGACTTACCAAAGGAAGAGGCTTCACAGGAGAAGCAAAAAGAGGAGTCTCCAAAGAAAGAGCAAACCGTTGTCAGTGGATTCGTGGATGCAGGGGAAGCATGCTCTCAGACTGGGGTCGGGGGTACAGGTAGTGTCCTCGCCATCGTTCCTGTGAGAGTAAAGGCAAAGAAAGGCAACAAGGTGTTGACTTGTTATGCATTCATGGATCCATGGAGTAACGCCTCCTTCTGCACTAACAAGCTGGCGAACGACCTTCACCTGCAAGGAAAAAATGTGAACATCCTACTCACTACTATGGGAGACCAAAAGACAGTCTCATGCAAAGCTGTATCAGACCTAGAAGTGAGTAGCCTAGAAGGTGATGACTTTATCGAGCTTACAGGTGTTTTGTAATGCATTGAGAAGGTGTGCCGAGGACAACAAGAACATGTTTGGTGCAGCAGTAGTGGATACAGTCTTAAATCATTTTTATCTAGATGATTGTTTGAGATCAGTTGCCACTGAACAAGAAGCAGTCAGACTACTCCAAGACTTGAAGGCCATCTGTCAAACAGGAGGTTTTAGACTGACAAAATGGACGACGAACAATCGAAATGTGTTGTTAAAAATTTGAGGACCGGGCAACAGAAGTCAAAGATCTCGATCTTGACCAGGATTCACTCGCCATCAAGAGAGCTTTGGGAGTACAGTGGTGTATCCGGTCAGATCAGTTCAAGTTCCACGTGCACATAGAGCAGAAGCCTCTCACCAGGAGAGGAATCCTGTCTACGATGAGTTCAGTCTACGACCCACTGGGAATGTTGTCGCCAGTCATACTGCCTGCTAGAAACATCCTGCAAGAATTGTGTAGACTAAGAACAGGCTGGGATGACAATGTGCCAGAACATTTCGCACAACAATGGACAGAGTGGACTGAAGAACTTCAACAGTTCACTGACTTTAAAGTGGATCGGTGCTTTAAACCACCTGAGTTTGGGAAAACAGTGCAAGCTCGGCTGCATCACTTTTGTGACGCGTGCGAAACAGGCTATGGTACTGTTACTTACTTAGTCCAGAAGAACAGTAGCAACCAAATATGCTGCTCATTTGTCTTGGGAAAGTCAAGGGTTGCCCCTCTCAAACCACCAACTATCCCGCGGATGGAGCTGACGGCGGCTGCCTTAGCTGTGAAGGTGGATGTCATGCTGAAGAAAGAACTACAGTTGCCACTGTCAGATTCCAGGTTTTGGACGGACAGTACTGCCGTACTCAAGTACTTAGCAAATGAGAACATCAGATTTAAGACATTTGTCGTGAACAGAATTGCCATAATTTTGCAAGCATTAAAAGTGCAGCAATGGAGCTACATCAACACTCAGTTGAATCCTGCTGATTGTGCCTCCAGGGGACAAAAGGTGAGTGTCTTCATGAAGAACGAAGTTTGGATTGCAGGGCCTGTCTTCCTCAGTAAACCTGAAAGGGAATGGCCAGACAAACACGATCACCTAGAAGAGCTCACAGCTGAAGATCCTGAGGTCAAGAAAGGCATACTTGTCAATGCTACAACAGCAGAAGAAAGCACTGATGCAATGCAACAACTAATTCAATACTATTCTTCATGGATACACCTCAAGAAGGCTGTGAAGGCTCACACAACTCAAGGGAACCCTGGTAAACCTGTCAAGGAAGAGAAAGGAGATGAATGGATTGTACCGTGATCAACAACGGGTGAACAGGGAGATGTTGAGCTACAAAAAGAGTCTCAAACAGACTTACCTGACCGTGGACAATCTGCGACAAGCTGAGACGGATATCATCAGCCATTGTCAGCAAAGTAGGTTTCAGGAAGAGATATCTGCTCTTCGGAGAAAGGACTCCATCAAGAAGAGTAGTCGAATCTTCAGACTGAATCCACAACTTGAAGAGGGAATCCTTCGTGTTGGAGGGAGGCTCAATCGGGCATCCATGCCAGCCAAAGCCAAGCACCCGATGATCCTGCCTAAGAACCATCGTGTGGCTGATCTGATTCTCCAGGATTCGCATGAGCGGCTGGGACACAGTGGACGTAATCATGTCTTGTCTCATGTACGTCAAAAGTACTGGATTATCGATGCTCCCTCGTCAATCAGAAGAATGCTGTCATGGTGTACTATCTGTTGAAGACAACATGGTGCATCAGGCACACAAATGATGGCGGACTTACCAAGAAACAGAGTTGTACCAGACGAGCCACCCTTCACCAGAACTGGAGTGGGCCATTCAACATTAAACGTGGAAGATCATCTGTAAAAAGATATGGGGTGATATTTACTTGCCTTACTTGTCGTGCGGTCCACATAGAAATGGCAACATCATTGGAAACAGACTCCTTTATTCAAGCTCTGCGTCGCTTCATTGCGAGAAGAGGTCAGGTGAAGGAGATGAGATCTGATAATGGGACCAACTTTGTTGGAGCTGATCATGAGCTCAGAAAGGCAATAAAGGAGTGGAATACTTCACAAATCGAGAACAGCTTGCTCCAACGTGACATCAGACGGTTATTCAATCCACCATCCGGATCCCACCATGGAGGGGTGTGGGAGAGAATCATCCGGTCCATCAGGAAAATCATGGGTGCTACACTGAGAGAACAAAACTTGGATGAGGAAGGTCTTCAGACGTTCTTCTGTGAATGTGAAGCCATTCTGAATAGTAGGCCTATTACCATGCCTTCCAATGATATTAATGATCTGGAAGCTCTTACCCCTCAGCACTTACTCCTGCTCAAGACTAACCCCAGCTTACCACCAGGACTCTTCCATAAGGATGATATTAATGCGCGTAAAAGATGAAGGGAAGTCCAGTATAGACTTTATGTAGCCCTGCTCCTTTACTGCTGCTTCTGTGTAGATGAGAGAATCAAAGTGTGTGTGCGTTGTGCTCACGTTTCATTGATTACATTCATAGACACACAAAACAAATCAAACTTCCTTGTGAAACATTAAAGTAGAATAGTTTGATATAACAGTGCAAATTTCCAAAATTATTCATAAATGCCTTCTCTCAGATAAATTAGGCCTACGATTAATCAGATGCAAATAGAAATATAAAACCAGTCCTAATTGCAAGAGAACAAGTTGACAAAAGATTGAATCCAAAATTGGGTGATAATATAGCATAACAAGTGATTTATAAGCTATTTTTGTAGGCCAGTCATTTTTGACCAGGAACACCACAAGTGTAGTAAAAAAGAACAAAAATTGTCAAATATTTGAGAAGCAGTTATACCCTTTGTGAACAAAAAGTCACTAAGTTTCAATCCAATGTGATAACATTAACTAGTATTTTTGGGAAAAATAACATCTTCTCCAGATATGAAAATGGATGAAGTTATTTAAAGAGCTTCCTCACTTCACCTGTGTCTCCCACTTCTCTGGCAGCAGCTTTCTTCAGAAATGTTGAAGTCGTGGAGCTTCCCTCTGTTGTAGAGGGATTATTTTGTTGCTGCTGAAATCACAGAACAATATTTGCATATGATTTAGCAGTTTATTGTCATAAATATCAAAAATCTAAAAGGTGTGCATCATACCTGACACCTGGGTGAACAATGTACAGTTGGTTTTATGACTGTAAGTCGTTGTCTTCAAATGCTATTGAGCTTTAAATATTGTCATATTTTGTGTATGACCCCATACAGTAGTGAAATACATAGCAATATTTGCATATGATTTAGCAGTTTATTGTCATAAATATCAAAAATCTAAAAGGTGTGCATCATACATGACACCTGGGTGAACAATGTACAGTTGGTTTTATGACTGTAAGTCGTTGTCTTCAAACGCTATTGAGCTTTAAATATTGTCATATTTTGTGTATGACCCCATACAGTAGTGAAATACATAACAATATTTGCTTATGATTTAACAGTTTATTGTCATAAATATCAAAAATCTAAAAGGTGTGCATCATACATGACACCTGGGTGAACAATGTACAGTTGGTTTTATGACTGTAAGTCATTGTCTTCAAATGCTATTGAGCTTTAAATATTGTCATATTTTGTGTATGACCCCATACAGTAGTGAAATACATAGCAATATTTGCATATGATTTAGCAGTTTATTCTCATAAATATCAAAAATCTAAAAGGTGTGCATCATACATGAGACCTGGGTGAACAATGTACAGTTGGTTTTATGACTGTAAGTCGTTGTCTTCAAATGCTATTGAAGTTAGAAACGTTTATACCAATGTCGCATGTAATTTTGAGATGGTCCCTAAATATGCGAATATCGAACGTCCAACGTCAAACCAACTTCATGCCAGTGACAAATCTTACCTTAATCTTACCTCTGTCAATAGTTTGTACAATTAATTGGCTATATGTTACCCATGAGAAGTCGTACATTTTACCAGAGTTTGCATGACTCCCTCTCCACTTGCTTCCATTTTTGTGGAAATTGCACAACGTTCTTTTCAAAGAGCAGGGACGCGCTGGCCCATCCCTGGCCCAGACGCCCTCTATATGCATTCCCGCCAGTCTCTATGATCCCTCTCAAGTCATCAGACGGATTGAGGAGAGCGGATGCCCAGTCCTTCTAGTAGCCCCCCTCTGAAAAACCCAAGCATGGTTTCCAGAGCTGGCGAAGATGGTGGACATTGTTCCCTGGCCAGTGCCAATGAGGAAGGATCTCCTCACACAGGCAAACAGGACGATTTGGCACCCTCGCCCCGACTTGTGGGCCCTACATGTGAGAGCCATCTCTCTAGCATATGAGGCCGTGGGTCAGGTTTGCCCCATAGGCGCTAGAGCCCATTCTACGAGCATGGCCTCTTCGTGGGCTTGGTCTAGTGGTGTACCAATCAAGACACATGTGCGACGGCCGGCTGGTCCTCGCCGTCCACATTTGCGAGATTTTATAATTTGGAGGTTCCTTGCCTGCAGGCTCGAGTTCTCTCAGTATGATAATTAGACCCAACGATGTCCGGTCTTACCAGTCTACCTATTACTGTCCATAAGCACAATTGTCCTGGGACTCATGTTTGGAGCGAGCCTGGCTCTTATGCTCCAGCCCCTATTTCATGAAACCCGACTCACGTCTGGTTACTGTCACTATGTTGGGGTTTGTTATGGCTTGTTTTCTGTAAGCCTCGGGGTGCTCCCTAGGCTCCAGTTGTATGCAGCCAGTTGCTAATGGTGCGGCGTTTTACATTGCGTCCCCACTGCGTATTAGCTACGCAATACGAAGTGACCGTTCTCGAAAGGGAACGTACTCTGTTACTAACGTAACCTCGGTTCCCTGAGAGTAAGGGAGTGAGTATTGCGTAGCCTGCTACACTATTGCAATCTGTCAGGATTTGTCGCTTCAGTCGATTTAAACCTGCTATATTGGCCAGAATGGGCTTCCTTTATAGTTTAAGGCAGGGGTCACCAACTGGCGGACTCCGGTCCGAATCCGGACCGCAAAATGCGTCCATACGGACCACGAAGCCTTTTGACATAATGAAATAAATAAATGCCGCTATTTTCTTATAAAATCACATTTATATCAGGCACATCAAAGTCAGCTCAGTAGAGCCGTTTGGGTCCTACAGCGCAACAGGGTGCTATGGTTGCTACTACAGTTACTATGCTCACTGTTGCTACGTTCAGACGCGTAGTCATGCGTGCAGTGAAGAGAGCAGAGAGCGCACAGACATATGAAACTTTCAGCGAGTGAAAAACGCAGACAGATAAAACTTTCAGTGAGTGAAAAACAATGGCATTTTCAAAAATTAGGAAAGTTGATGCTGAAAACCGAGTTTTCCGAGATGAATGGGTGGAAAAATACGCATTTATTCTACCTGCATCGAGCTGTATGAGGCCTGTGTGTCTCATTTGCTCTGAGTCTGTCGCGGTTGTCAAAAGTGGAAACATTAAATGTCATTACGAAGCTAAACATAGACACTTTGCAGAAACTTATCCTCAACAGTCCGAGGTAAGGTCGCGGAAAATAAATGAGCTCAAAGCCCAGTATGAGCGATCTACACGGGTCCTCTCTCACTCATTCACCACCCAACAACGAGCATATGAGTGTTCACTGAGAATACAGTGGATTTTAGGTAAACATAACAAGCCCTTTACAGATGGTGAAATAGTAAAGGAGTGCATGGAGGCTGCGTGTGAAACACTCTTAGATGGAAAAGAAAGACATGAACTGAGAGAAAAAATTAAACAAACCCCACTTTCAGCTGCAACAGACACAAGAAGAGCTGAAATGTTAGCAGAGGATGTGCAGTTACAACTTGATGCTGCTATTCAGACTGCACCTTGCATAGCTTTGGCAGTTGATGAATCGACTGATATTAATGACAATGCTCAGCTTGTGGTGTACATCAGATTTTACCATGCAGAGAAGAAAGATTTCATTGATGACATCTTAGGTGTCACAGCACTTACAACACACACCAGAGGAGAAGACATATACTTAGCCATAAAAGAGATGTTAACGCAAAGAGGGATTAGCCTGAAACATGTTGTGTCCATCACCACCCTCCATGATAGGAAAAGAAAAAGGAGCAGTGACTCGGATGAAAGAGGAAAATCCAGACCTCTGCTCATATCACTGTATTATCCACCAGTCTGTTCTGTGCTCCACTCTGTCAGAAGAGTATGCAGAAGTTATGGATACAGTGATGAAACTGATCAACTTTCTCAGGGCATCCTCATCACTTCAGCATCGCCTTCTTCGAGAATTCCTAGCAGAAGTTGATGCCAATGCAAATGACCTAATGCTTCACTGCAATGTTATATGGCTGAGCAAAGGAAGGGTCCTAGCACGTGTTTGGGCAATTAGAAATGAAATAAAAATGTTTTTGGCACAACTAAAGAACCACAAGGCCAGGTGTTTTTCTCAGTTTCTGGAAGATGAGAGGAAAATGAATATTATGGCATTTCTTGTTGACATAACTTCACATCTAAATTACCTCAACTTAAAACTACAAGGCAAGAACAACTCTGTGTGTGATTTGGTAGCTTCTGTCCAGTCTTTCCATAGGAAGCTGGGTATTTTCAAAGAGGACTGCACACATTTTCCTTCACTGAAACAAATCAGTGAGAGAGATGCTTCCTTTCATGTGAAGTTCATACAGAAACTGATTGAAAACTTCAGAGATCATTTTGTGAACTTCTGCCTTGGAGACCAACTTCTCCTTTTCATTCAGAATCCATTTCTGGTAAAAAATGTACTTATATTTCACAGGAGGCAACACAGTTACAAGTGGGCAGATGTGGGACTGCTAAAAATGGAGCTGGTTGATCTTCAAGCAAATGTGGCATTAAAAGAGCAGTGTGGAGGTTGTGACCCTGCCACCTTCTGGATACAGACTGTGCCAGAGGCTATTTTCCCTGGACTTAGAAAAGTGGCACTACACACCTTGAGCAGCATGTTTGGTTCAACCCATACAGAAAAAAAATATATTGAAATATATTTTAAAGTGTAAAAAATATATGTGGCATATATTCCAAATACATTGAAATATATTTGCATTGTTGTTCACTTATATTTATCATTTTGAAATATATTCTGAAATATAACAAAAATATATGATGTTAAGTGTGAAATATATTTACATTTATAACATGTAATGTAAAATATATGACAAAATATATGGTCATAAAATGTTTAGCTTGCTAAAGAAGGGTCGAAAATGTATTTTGATCATAGTAATTCCTCTACCTTTTCCCCTATACACAACAGTAGGCTACCATATTTGTATTATGTATGTATTATGACACACAGCTATAATAAATACTGTACTTACATTTAAATGACTGCAATGTAAAATGACAGATGCAGTTGCTTTCCTAGGACTATTAGGCCATATTAGGTGGCACGTACCTAACACTAAGTGCAATTATTAGATTTATTGTTGTGTTTTATTGACATCTTTCCTGAAGTCATTTAAATATTGAAAATATACACAATATTTATGATGCAAGTATAACAGTGACACTCCAACTGTGAAGTACACTTAAACAATAGATAGAACTCAGTGTCTAACACTGCATACACACACTATTAAATAACTGTATTCAATTCTGTAAAAATAATTCAAATAATATTATTTCATATACAATATATACATTTATTGTACATTTATATACAATATATACATTTTTTGTACATGTATATACAATATATACATTTACAATATATATCTTGATTAGATTTAAAATGAAATAAATAAAAATGTAAAAAATAAATTGAAAATGTGTTGTTTGTTAGTGAAAATGTAAACTTTTTAAATTTCAAAATATATTTCAAATGAAAATTTGCAAAAGCTAAAACATATATGAACATATATGTTGTTAGTAAATATATTGACATATAAATATATTCACATATTTAACTAAAATATATTTTCAAAAAAATAAAAAATATATTTACATATATTTAACTAAAATATATTTATTGGGCCAATTTCGAATATTTGCATATATTCCAAAAATATATTTCAAATATATTTCTTTTGTGTATGGGAAAGTATAGCTGTGAGTCAGCTTTCTCAACACTTAACATTATCAAAAGTAAATACAGGTCAAGAATGACCATAAACATTTACATTCCAGTTTGAGGATTGCACTGACACCATTCCTCCCAAGATCCAAAGTGTTAGCTGGAAAGGCCAGAGCCAATTTCTCCCATTGAAGTTCTCAATCAGACAATGTACCCATACACAAAATAAATATATTTGAAATATATTTTCAGAATATATTTTGAAATATATTTTTGGAATATATGCAAATATTCGAAATTGGCCCAATAAATATATTTTAGTTAAATATATGTAAATATATTTTTTATTTTTTTGAAAATATATTTTAGTTAAATATGTGAATATATTTATATGTCAATATATTTACTAACAACATATATGTTCATATATGTTTTAACTTTTGCAAATTATTTTGAAAATATATTTTAGTTAAATATTTTCACAAACAAACAACACATTTTCAATTTATTTTTTAGATAGACCACTTCAGCCGTGGATGTGAGCATGGGAGAGCAGTGCTCTACCACTTCCCCCGCCCTAATTTTTCCTACTGGTCAGGGATCGAACCGGCAACCCTTTGGTTACAAGCCCGAAGCCCTAACCAGTAGTAGTCCAGGCGTTTTAAGCCAAAATGGGGGTCAACCGTGAACAAATTGCAATCAAACTCAACTGATTTTGTATCCTCAATATGTCCTGAGTAAGGAAAAAAAAAAGCCCCGAAGAATCCCATTAGGGAAAAGTTCCGAAAAAGACCCAAATATATCCTATTCATACGCCTATTCATTATTTTTCTCACTTGAATAGGGTAAAAAAATTTACCTTTAGATATCACCATGAAAATTACTGAGTTGATTACTTACATCAAGACAAACAAAAAAATGTATAAGTTTTTTTTTAATTGTTTGTTAACATGGACAAACGGTGCATAATCTAATTACAGATGTGCTAATTTGCATAAATACAACAGATCTAAACATTGGGTACAGGCAAGAGAAAATGTCTTGTTGAATCTTGTTGACAAATAACAGTAAAATACTTAATGTTAAGGTCTGAATGGAACCCATTCAGGCTACCCATGAGCATTAATACAGAGGCAGGAAGAAGTACTTTAAACCAGCCTTTATTAATTATTATTGCAGATATGGGTTTTGGGGATGGGTCCATGGGACTGTTTCTGGGGATTTACTTTTTATTTTACTTACCTTTTGTCTTCTGCATTCTCCTTACCATTGTCTCCTGTTCTTGCCTCATACTCGTCCCCCAGAAACAGTCCCACGGACCCAGACCCAAACACAGTCTCTTAAAAATTAATAAAGGCTGCACTGTAAAAAAATATTTTCCCTTTTAGTTATGTTAACTTATAATATTTAGCCAAGTAGACTTGAATTTAACTCTGTTGTTCAGAAAACATATATTTGGGTTTTAGTGGTGAAAGCCAATGGCACAATTGATACAACTTATTTTTTCTTGTCATATCCACTAGTTATCATAGTTTGATAACCTCTGATAACGTCAACCTCCATTTGACGCTGCGTCACGTAAAAGGCGCATGCGCAGACACCTTGCCACACCTCGAAGTAATTTTTCGTGAGGATGACCATGACCATTCTTTTACTGTCTATGAGGATGACCGACAGCCATTTTCTCCTGACTGGGAAAGATGTTCCCAACTGACAAAGACGCTTTGGTGAGTGAACCTCTCTTTAGCAGCTCATTGTTGATTCAATATGGTTTGGGTTGTATTTTTAGAAATAGAACATGGAAATAGTCGTAAAACACGGGATGACTAACAATTCATTCACACGTACGTTACAACAAAATGGAAGCTAGCCCTTGCTAATAAAAAAAACAAAAAACGTAGCATTAGACGGTCTTTTTTCAAGATCTAACTATCTTAAAATTGCTTCTCCATGTAAAGATTAACTTAACATGAATAGTAATCTCCACGTGACGTTTGTACTATGAAGGAATGCAAAAGGTGTAGTTTAATCAGTATCTAACTTTATTGCACATGTACCTTGCCGCCATTTCCAACTCAAGCTTGCTAGCAGGTGCACCGGACAGTTAGCATGAGCTAACTGGCTTTCAAGACCTAACTGTCTTAAAATTACTTTCATAGAAAAATGCTAACCACGCAACCACCTACTCGACGTTATAAACTAATATTTTGTAAGCATACTGTTTAAGTTAACCTAGCTAACTATTCAAGTTAACATTAGTTAGTAAGAAAGACCCAATATGTTTATGCATTTCTCCGTGTAAAGATTAATTTCGCATGTATAATAATCTCCCGGTGACGTTTGTACTATGGAGGCATGCAAAAGTTGTAGTTTTATAAGTATTGAACATTCTTGCCAATGTGGAACATAGACACAGGGTTCCCGCGGGGTCTTAAAAAGTCTAAAATTCAGAACATTAAATTTAAGGCCTTAAAAAGTCTTAAAAACAGCCAGACAAATTTCATTTAGTCAGGTCTTAAAAAAAGTTTTACTCTCAGTCATTTCCAGAAACGTTTTTATATCGTTGTCATTTCCAGAAAATTTATTTAGTGCCATATATGGTCCATACGCAACTACGGTGAACTGGCATACACACACATTGAGACAGCCAACACTACAGTGTTTTCTTTACATTCCTTCAAGTGGTGGGCCCCAACAGTAAGACAATTACCACCACACACCACGTAGGTAAAATGAAAAATTGAACATTACAAACAAACCACAAATACAAACAAGGCCCAGTGCTTAGAATCAACCATTTAATTATGATCAAGAAACACTGGCAGTACAACCAAAACTAACATAAACAGAGGTGTAAGTGGAAAGAATATCAGATATTATTATCTGCCATCACAGCCCCAAAACAAATGTAACTATAAACATCAAAGCAACAAAATACCTTCACATTTCAACTCTCTTCACTTGCTGTTGTCTCTCTCTCTCATCACTTGCTGTTGTCTCTCTCTCTCATCACTTGCTGTTTTCTCTCTCTCTCATCACTTGCTGTTTTCTCTCTCTCATCACTTGCTGTTGTCTCTCTCTCATCACTTGCTGTTTTCTCTCTCTCATCACTTGCTGTTTTCTCTCTCTCATCACTTGCTGTTGTCTCTCTCTCATCACTTGCTGTTTTCTCTCTCTCATCACTTGCTGTTGTCTCTCTCCCTCTCTCTTCACTTGCTGTTGTCTCTCTCTCTTTTCACTTGCTGTTGTCTCTCTCTCTCTCTCTCTCTCTCTCTCTCTCTCTCTTCACTTGCTGTTGTCTCTCTCTCATCACTTGCTGTTGTCTCTCTCTCATCACTTGCTGTTGTCTCTCTCTCTCTTCACTTGCTGTTGTCTCTCTCTCTCTCTTCACTTGCTGTTGTCTCTCTCTCATCACTTGCTGTTGTCTCTCTCTCTCTCATCACTTGCTGTTGTCTCTCTTCACTTGCTGTTGTCTCTCTCTCTCATCACTTGCTGTTGTCTCTCTCTCATCACTTGCTGTTGTCTCTCTCTCATCACTTGCTGTTGTTTCTCTCTCTCTCTCTTTACTTGCTGTTGTCTCTCTCATCACTTGCTGTTGTCTCTCTCTCTCTTCACTTGCTGTTGTCTCTCTCTCTCTTCACTTGCTGTTGTCTCTCTCTCTCTTCACTTGCTGTTGTCTCTCTCTCTTCACTTGCTGTTGTCTCTCTCTCATCACTTACTGTTGTCTCTCTCTCTCATCACTTGCTGTTGTCTCTCTCTCTCATCACTTGCAGTTGTCTCTCTCTCATCACTTGCTGTTGTCTCTCTCTCTCTTTACTTGCTGTTGTCTCTCTCTCATCACTTGCTGTTGTCTCTCTCTCATCACTTGCTGTTGTCTCTCTCTCATCACTTGCTGTTGTCTCTCTCTCATCACTTGCTGTTGTCTCTCTCTCATCACTTGCTGTTCTCTCTCTCTCTCTCTCTCTCTTCACTTGCTGTTGTCTCTCTCTCTCTCATCACTTGCTGTTGTCTTTCTCTCTCTCAAGATTCAAGATTCAAGATTCAAATAGCTTTATTGGCATGGTGAAAGAAATCTTTACATTGCCAAAGCATTCATAACACTATACAATAAAAATAAATAAATAATTATAAAAAGAAGATAAAAATTACATGAAATTAAACATAGCAGTAAAAATGTCTAATCTTCTAATATTTATACAGTTGTTAGCTCTGTCCTGCTGGAGGCTCTTTGGTCGTGACAGGACCTCACGTACCGGGCAGCCAGGGTTGAGCTCGCTGGGCTTTCTCCAAGCAGGAGTGGGAGTTTGTCCATATTTGATTTCTGATGGAAGTCTTTCTAGTGGGTTGTGAAAAGGGGATAGAAAGTGTCCCTAATGTTTGTATAATTGGGGCAGGAAGTCAAAAAGTGTAGCTCTGTTTCCACTTGATTCTCTGAGCAGTGAGGGCACAGTCGCTCTTCCCTCTGCAGCCAGCTCTGTCTGTGTCTGCCCGTCTCTATGCTCAGACTGTGTTCACTGAGTCTGTACATGCTCAAGACTTTCCTCAGTTTAGGGTCGCTCACTTTACTCAGGTACCCTGCCAATTCATATCTTCTGTTTAGGGCCAAATAACATTCCAGTTTACTCTGTTTGTCTGTTGCGTCTGTCCAATGTTTGAGGTATTTTTCTTTTTGTGTTTTAATTATTTGGTTTGGTCTGGCTATGTTTTTATTGTCAGTTTGTGACGTCAGCTCTAAGACCAATCGGCCGAGGGCGTTCCTCTCTGGCTTCAGCTCTTGGTGGGTCAGGGCTTTGTGATGGAGGGTCTGTTCATCGCTATTTTTTAAGTGGGCATGGAATTTAATGGCTCTTTTTTGAATGGTTATCACAAGAGGGGGTATAATCCTAATTCTGCTCTACAAGCATTATTTGGGGTTTTGCGCTGAACTCGTAGCAAGATTTTGCACAGCTCGGTCTGCAGAGTCTCTATTGGGTGTTTGTCCCATTTAGTGAACTCTTGGTCTGTGAGTGGACCCCAGACTTCACACCCGTACAGCGCGATGGGCTCGATTACTGTTTTGATTATTTTTAGCCAGATTCTGATTGGGATGTCAATTTGGATATTTCTCTTAATAGCGTAAAAAGCTCTCCGTGCCTTGTCTCTCAAGTCGTTAACAGCTTTTTTAAAATTTCCTGTGTTGCTAATATTTATGCCAAGGTAAGTGTAGTCCTGCGTGTGTTCGAGGAGCATGTTGTCCAATGTAAAACTATGATGTTGGTCTTGGCGGCTGGGTCTTTTTCGGAAAATCATTATTTTTGTCTTTTTGGGGTTAACTGCCAGGGCCCATGATTGACAGAAGCTGTGCAGGATGTCTAGATGCTGCTGTAGACCCTCTCTAGTGGGAGACAGCAGCACCAGATCATCAGCAAACAGAAGGCACTTGACCTCAGTGTCCAGTAGAGTTAGGCCAGGTGCCGCAGACTGACCCAGAGCTCTCGCTAGCTCGTTTATGTAAATATTGAACAGCGTGGGACTTAAGCTGCAGCCCTGTCTCACTCCACGGCTCTGAGGGAGGAATTATGTGTGTTTGTTACCAATTTTAACTGCAAATTTATTGTTTGTGTACATTGATTTGATGATGTCATATGTTTTTCCTCCGATGCCGCACTGGATTAATTGAAGGAAAAGACCTTCATGCCAAATGGAGTCAAAAGCTTTTTTGAAGTCAACAAAGCATGAGAAAATTTTACTTTTGTTTTGGTTGATTTGCTTGTCGATTAAGGTATGTAGAGTGTATATATGGTCTGATGTGCGATATTTAGGTTGGAAGCCAATTTGACATTTGCTCAGGACATTTCTGTCTCTGAGGAAATGGGCTAGTCTGCCGTTTAGGATGTTGCAGAAGAGTTTGCCTAGGTTGCTGTTTACACATATACCACGGTAATTATTAGGGTCAAATCTGTCTCTTTTTTTATGGATTGGGGTAATAAGACCTTTGTTCCAGATGTTGGGGAATATACCTAAACTCAGGATGATGTTGAAGAGCTTGAGAATGGCTAATTTGAATTTGTGGTCTGTGTATTTAATCATTTCATTTAGGATGCCATCGACACCACAGGCTTTTTGCAATTTCAGGGTTTGTATCTTGTCTAATAGTTCAGCTAGTGTCATTTGAGAGTCTAAGGGGTTTTGGTAGTCTTTGATGGTTGATTCTAAAACCCTTAGTTTGTCATACAGGGCATTTTGTTCCTGATTTTTGTTTATATCACTAATGAGGTTGGAGAAGTGGTTCATCCAAACATCTCCATTCTGGATGGCTAGTTCTTGATGGTAAGTTTTGTTTAGCGTCTTCCAATGTTTCCAGAAGTGGTTGGATTCTAAGGATTCTTCAATTTCCCTGAGTTGACTTTTTGTGTTTTGTTCTTTTTTCTTTCTTAAAGTATTCCTATATTGTTTAAGTTTTTCATGATAGAGATGACGGATGTTCTCATTGTCAGCATCTCTGTGTTTCTGGTTGGATAGGGTTCTTAATTCTTTCCTAAGTTTTTTACAGTCGTTGTCAAACCATTTCTCAGTGGCATGTGGTCTTTTTGGTTTTCTTTTTGTGGTTTTCAAGTTGGATAATGTTGCTGATACCTCAAATATTCTGTTCAGCTTGTCTACTGCTAGGTTTGTACCTTCACTATTGTGCGGGAAAGGAGTGGCAAGGAATTGATCTAATAGGGCTTGAATTTTCGGTTGTTTAATTGTACTTAGATATGTATCTTTACTGTTTTGTTTCCATCTATACATGTTTCTAAGTGAGCGGAGCTGGGTTTGTTTAGATGCTTCTTGGTTGGGCATTGCTCTGTTTAAGTAGAGGGTTATTTTACTGTGGTCTGATAGTGGGTTTAGTGGGCTGACTGTGAACGCTCTGAGGGAGTTTGGGTTAAGGTCTGTCAGAAAATAATCGACTGTACTGTTACCGAAGGATGAGCTGTAGGTGTATCTACCGTAGGAATCTCCTCGAAGCCTGCCGTTGACTAGGAACAGACCTAGTGTGCGACACAGATGAAGAAGATGTGTTCCGCTTTTGTTTGTTGTTTTATCATAATTGTGTCTCTGTGTGTGTATAGGTGTGGGGAGGACGTCTCCTCCAGGCAGGTGTTTGTCCCCCTGAGAGTTAAGTGTGTCCAGTTCTTCACCTGTTCTGGCATTCAGGTCTCCACAGAGCAGCACACTTCCCTGTGACTGGAAGTAATTAATGTCTACTTCAAGAATGGAGAAACTGTCTTCATTAAAATAGGGAAACTCTGCTGGAGGGATATAAGTGGCACACAGGAAGATGTTTTTCTCTGTTGCGGTGACTGTCTTATTAATTTCTAACCATGTGTAGAATTGTCCTGTTTTAGCTACTTTGATGGCATGGGCAAGATTTGATTTGTACCAAATAAGCATACCTCCAGAGTCTCTTCCTTGTGTCACTCCAGGCAGTTTAATGGATGGGATGATGAGTTCTCTGTAGCCTTTGGGGCAGCCGGTGGGTCCGTCTCCTCTGCTCCAAGTCTCCTGCAGGATGATGATGTCTGAATTTTTGATTTCTGAGTTGAAATCTTGGTTTCTGCTTTTAAGGCCAAAGGTAGATGATCTCAGGCCTTGAATATTCCAACATGCTATAATAAATGCTTTGTTGTCCATGGGGTCTTAGTTTTGGTGATAAGTTTTGACCTATGACAGTAGGTGTGAGCAGATGAGGTTGAGCATCTGACGGATGTCTCTTCGCTCTGTTGATGTGGCTTGCACTGGTGCTGTTGTGGATGTTCTGCTCACTATCTGAGCGTAGCTGTGTCTGCCCGGGGCCTGCGGGGTATGAGGAGGGCAGGGGGTCGGCAGGAGTGGCTTTGGCCTGGCCTGATGTGCTGGATGTGAGGGTGTGAAGGCTGGGAGGAGATGCTCAAGTGCTGGTTGGGTTGGTCTCAGCATGTGAGAGTGTTGTTGTCTTGACGGAAGTCTCTCTGGGGGTATACTGAGCTTTCTTACAGGTCTGGGTCGAGGTTGTTGGACTCTGTTGCTCCTGGTGCTGTTGTGGTTCCGACTCAGGGCCACATCTTTCAGGGTCCTGGCGAAGACAGGAACAGCTGTCTTGTACAGATGTACATGGTCGTAGAGGCATGAGGGGTCCAGGGTGGGGTGGTGTGCCAGGTGCACATTGGGTTTTAGTGCACAGGAGCGGGAGAGGTGGGCATTCACCCGCTGGATAGTGTCAGGGTGGAAGTCTTTTCGGGGCAGCAGTGTGGAGATGATAATTTTAGCATTTGGGAAGGTGGTTGAGGCCTTTTCAATCACTGTTTGTAGTGATGTAGCCACTCTTTCCTGTTGGGCTCTCAGATCGTTGGTGCCGGTGTGGATTATTACATGGCTTGGGGATCCCAGTTTGTCAACACTTAGCCATTTGAGTGCACTCTGAGTGTTCGGACACCAGAGTTTGGCCACTCTGTGTTTGGGAAAAAGCTTCTTTTCATCAATAAATTTCCCGTTTGAATCTATTAAAAGAGCGACTTCCGGTCGTAGTGTTCCTTCTGTTGGTGTGGAGGAGTCGTCTGAGTGTGAGGCTGGTCGTGAGGTGAGAAAAGGGTCTGATGGGAGAGGAGGATTCTGGCTGTGCTGGATCTCTGTTGTTTGAGAGTTGTGATCAGGGTGAAGAGTGTCCTGCTCCACCGGTTCCTCTGATGAGCTGAACTCGCTGTGCTGTGCTCCTCTGTTCTGTCTCAGTTCACTTATTTCTATCCTCATTGCTGTTAGTTGTGCCTTGTGTAACTCAGTCTGTTGTAAGAACTGTGTTTCCAGTGTCTCCAGCTGAGCCCTGAACCCCTCTCTCTCCTGCTGGAGCTCCGTCACCTCAGTCTGCAGTGTAGACAGCTCTCTCCTGAGGCTGTCCCCTTCTCTGTGCTTGGCTGTGGGGCTGTTGCTGGTCTGGTCTGTTGTCTGAACTGTTTGCAGGGAGAAAATCATCTCCTTGAGCTGGACCATTTCTCCCTCTAGCTCTGTGAATCTCTCCCTCATGTCAGTGCAATAGCAGTGCGGATGGGGGTCTTTGGTCTGTTCTGTGCTCGAAGGGTCTCTGTGTTCTGTCTGATCCTCATCTGTGTGGGAGACTGAGTCCTCAGGAGTGATTAGTTGGTCGCTGTTAGTGGTCTCTTTCTGTGCTCTGTCTTTGATGCAGAGGAAGTCTTGTTCGAAGAGCCCATTGATGCTTTTTACCACCACTATACCCGTTGTTTTGTAGATATTTACATTGGTGGTTGTTGTGTCTTCCTCATTTCTAATTTTTAGCTGGAAACCCCCGCATATGCCTTTTCTCTCAGCAGAGGGATAGTGTGCAATGATGGCCTTGTGCCATGCATAGGGCTTGTTGGTATAGAATATCAGGTTACTTATGCTGCCATCTTTATGTAGGTCTGCAAAAAGTGATTCTGGGTTGTCTGTCAGTCTTTTGTTTTTGTAGACTTTCCGTGCTGATTCATTTGTGACATCTTTAGGATAGTGCAGTGGGATGGCATCCACATATGGGGGTAGTTTAGGCCTGGCGCTGTGGCTGGAGTGTTCAGAACTCTTCTGGGGGCGGGGCCAGGAGGATGCACTGGTCATAGTTGATTTAGAATGTAAACAATCAACTGAAATAACTGCCAGTTTTTTTGTTTATTTTCTCTCAGTGACGATATAAAGGGATAAAAATTAATAAAAAATCCAAAAAAGCAGGCAAAATATGACTTTCACTGATTTTGTGAGGGGAAAAAATATTTCTTTAAAGTACAAGTTTTCAGTTGAAAACTGAAACTCTCTCTCTCATCACTTGCTGTTGTCTCTCTCTCATCACTTGCTGTTGTCTCTCTCTCTCATCACTTGCTGTTGTCTCTCTCTCATCACTTGCTGTTGTCTCTCTCTCTCTCATCACTTGCTGTTGTCTCTCTCTCATCACTTGCTGTTGCCTCTCTCTCTCTCTCATCACTTGCTGTTGTCTCTCTCTCATCACTTGCTGTTGTCTCTCTCTCTCAGCACTTGCTGTTGTCTCTCTCTCTCATCACTTGCTGTTGTCTCTCTCTCTCATCACTTGCTGTTGTCTCTCTCATTTCAATTTTTTCTTTCTTGATTTTCTGGCAGAGAAGTCCTTAATGAGGCTGGAAAAATCCAATTTGCGCAGAACGTCATTTTCAATGGACATCAGAGACAGGTGATTGAGTCGGTTTTGGCCCATGGTGGATCTGAGTCTGTTTTTAATTAGTCCCAGTTTTGAAAAAGAGCGCTCCCCGCTGGCGTTGGTTACAGGTAAAGTCATAAATAGCCGGAGTGCTATGTCAACATTTGGAAACACTGATTGTAGTTTCCTTGCTCTTATAAATTGCAGTAGTGACCTTCCTGAGGTGTCCTCTTTTTCTTTGAGGAATTGTCCAATTTCGTCCACAAAATCCTCCTCTAGATCACCTGTATATTTTTTCTGCAGATTTGCTGCTCCTATACGTAGATCTTGTAGGGGGATGGATGGGATCTCATTCAAAAACCCAAATGTCTGCTGAATTCCTTTGTAGGAGTGATACCTCCTATCCAGCTCGGCAACTAGACGATCTATGATGGCAATAAAAACAGCTGTTTGGAATTTTTCGCGGCCTGACCGCACATAGTCCGGTTCACTGGATTCATCCGCTTGTTTTTTCCTTTTCCTGTGTCTCTGCGTGTCCACTTTGTAGTCTTGGGACAAAGATGGAGACATGTTTTTTGCATCACTCTCAAACTTGTCAAAATCTTCTCGGAGGCTGGCTACATAATCCCTCAACGAGCTGACCAAACTAACAGCATTGCATAAATCCAGGTCAACTCCCTGTAAAGCAGTACTAGTCTTGTGGAAACGCTGCAGTATGTTGTTCCACATATTGTCACGGAACGCACACAAACAGGTAGGTAAGATCCAATAGCAATTTATTAGGGTAATCCGTAATCGTAATCCAAGTCAGGCAAAAGGTCAAAATCCAACAAAGGCAGTCCAGAAAACACAAAACAATACAGGCATGGAAACATGGAAGTGCGCGGACATCAAACAAAGACTCCATGACAAACACTGAAACAGACAGGGTATATATACACAGATGCAAACAAGGTGACGGGAAACAGCTGTGTGTAATGATCAATGAGTGACAGAACAGGATGATAGGAAATGTACACTGTAAATGATTTCTGTTGTTTTCACAGCATTATACTGTTTTTCTCAACAGTTTATTGCTGTATAACCTATGTACAGTATGTTACTGTAGATTTAGTTGCTTTCACAGTATTATTTTGTATTTTCAACAGTTATGTACTGTGCACTCAGTTGACAGTATGTTACTGTAGATTTTCAATGCATTCTGGGAAATTATTAGTTACTGTAAATCTAAATACAGCAGTGCAAATTGACCGCGAAAAACACCACACACAATTTCACAGGACTACTAACATTATCCTTACAAAAAACATTTCCAGGACTGGGTCCTACAGTCTAACAGTCTTAATTTCTGTCAGTGGGGGTGCAGGAGAGCGCGTTTACTTTGAAAGAGTTTTTCTGTTGTGACTCAGTGCATCGTCACGTCTTTTCTGCCGACCTGGAACTTCGTCATATGGTAAGTAATAAATCTTAATATGTGTATGTGTTCGAACTTCTAGCTAATAACTTTAAAGTTTTTTAGAGAATAGCTGACCACGATTTCGATGTTTAATTTATTCTCAACATTTTACTATAAGCTGTCTACAGTCTGATAGGCTACTCTATGTTTCAATGTAGTTTGGGACATGTTAACCTACTGTAAATTTAAATAGAGTAGTACGAAATGACCGCGAAAAATAACCACAAGCTGCCATTTTATGAAGAAATCTTTAGTTCCCTGAGTAGCCTAACTTTGAGAGCGCAGGCCTTTGCATCGCGTCGCTGTGTCTGTCGGCGAAGTTTTCGCCATAAATATCTGGTTAGTGATGAATCTTTATTATTATTATGTTATGCAAACTAAATAGTAGCAGGTTAACGTTTAGTTTAGAAGAAGAACTGCCCGCGGCTTATGTTCTACGCCTCGTTTAAGTCAGAAGCGTATTTCCTTCTTGTTGATAGCTAGCCTACTTGATTAATAAATGTGATTTTATTAACATAAATTGCATATGTAGCCTCTTATAAGGTCAGAATGATCTAATAATTTTGTTATTTACCATTTTAAGTCGGTGGAAGTGCCCGCGCGTTCATTATTTTATATCATACGGTTTATATCAAATCGATCAATATATCCTGAAATCGGATACCCAAGGTTAGGATTCGGATTCTTGTTATAAAATTAAATTTTCGATTCCTCTTATTGATTTATTCGCGCTTATTTTCGTCTAAATCAGAATTTTCTTTTACACGCCTGTGAGGACCTGACCTGGCGATCTGCCAGGACCTTGTGCAGTTACCTCAGTCTATGTTCATTCATACACTTTTGTTACAAATTGATTTCTATTAGTAACACTAACACCAATGGGTTTTTATTTTGCACAAGTGATGGTTTAGAGCTTATCCCCTATTGTGATGTGACTTATTACAGATTATGCTATATTGTGATCACTCTTGATTCGGTAAAATATTTTTTATTTTTTTGTAGGTTTCTTGTCAGGATAAATCCTGAAAATTCGAAATGCACATCACAGTTCCAGGTGAGCAGAAAGAGTGGGAAGGTTGTTCGGAGGAAGACCATGGCTTTGAATCCACACGTTGCATCTTACATCAGGGACTTTGCAGAATATGATTGGCACAATCATTAAGGTAAGAGTAATATTAGGGATGTGCAGTGGAGTCCATATCTGTAGAAATTATTTGTGTCTGAATCTGTATTTAGAAAAAATCCAAAAAGGGTGGAAATGACTTAAACCATACATTTTTCAATTGATAGTCTGTTTTAAAATGTAATTATGTTCCCTTTACAGTTTCTATTTAACAAATATGCCTTGTATAAGTCAAAGAATTCATATTTTTATATTATAATTGTAACATCTCTTTAAATAAGTTTTAATTAAAATATGAAATGGTAAAAATAGGGTTGAGTGATATGGTAAAAAATCATCTTGATAAAATGTTTCATATCAGTCAGTGTTGATAATTATCACAATCAATGTCAAATATTTATTTCTTTTAAGTTTTAAATGTTCTCAAACATACATTAAATAATGAAGACAACAGGTAAAGTTGTCCTGAAATGTATATGTATATTCATATAATGAAATGTAATAGGGGTGGGAATCTTTTTGATTCTACGATTCGATTCAAATCTATTCTTGGGATCACGATTTGATTCAAAAGAGGCAGTACTTTTGAAATTGGGAATTCTCTTTTGAATCAAATTTCAATTTGATATACTGTATGCATAGAATAGAATTAAAATATATGATCAAATCTAAAATCAAATCTATGCATATCTTAATGAAATTTGATTCAAAATCGAGAATCGAACAGCAGAGAAATGAACAGCAGCTACTGTTAGTCCTAATCAAGTGGGAGTTATTTAGTTTAAACACACCTGAGACACACCTCATATCTGCGTTAATTTAATCTAACCCGCTGCCGCTCAGAGTTCACATTAGCCTCTCACGGCGTGAGCTCACGCACGTCTTTTTCATCATTAAAATGAGTAAGAATCAAATCGACAGACATGACTATGAAAGGAACTGACTATAGTAAGCATCGTAAGCCTAAATTGATCGTAGAGACCATTGGTGGTAATTGTTCTATAATCAATTTAAGGTTACAATACTTTGGGGAAACGCAGCCCTGATCAGTGACCGATTGTTTGGAGTCAGAGATATAGAATATGGGCCATTGCCTTCTCAATATTTATTACTTTAGCTTCTGATACAGGACATGTTCATTCTCTTTTACAGAGTATTTGTTCGTTACCACAGAAAACCGTTTGCGTGTCCATGTTGAACGTGTTTCTTGTATGTAAAAACTAAAGTAGCCTACCTAAGCTATTTTCTGTGAATGTGCGAGACTTCCGGTTCATTACCCACTATATGGAAATAACGAGATGAATAACAAAGTGCTGTAAATGATAAAAATATTTGTGCTATAAACTGTTGACAATTATGACAAATTCAATACATCAAAATATCAAGAAGCATAACAAGCTTTTTTGTACTGCTAGAAATAACTGTAAGCAGATGACACCGGAAGCCAGACACATTTCATTTACAAATGGCCATGCCCACTGTAAAAATAAGGTGGATACCATAGGCAAAAAAAAAATCTCCTAAAAAGGTGTTGATAATGTGAGTTAGGTTTTTTTGATTATTAATTGTATGTTTTGCCTCTGATTGATTTGTGCTTATCATTCCTTGCAGGATTATCAGAAGTGTTGTCGCTCTTCTTCCACTTGACACCATCACTACCCTCCTCACCTGGCCTTCATCCTCACCTGTCTTGCTTTCTTTCTAAGTTTCTTTTTTACCTGTTCAGGATCATTTTTGCATGAATTGAAATACATGAATTGTTCACTGATTTTAATTATTAATTATATATTGTTCATTAGTCTTATTTTAAAGCAGATTTTTATTGTTGTGTTATATTACATTATTATTACTAATGTATTGTTTAAAAATACACAATAAACCTTGTTGTGCAGTTAAAGCTTCAATTGTTCTTTTTTCTATTTCCCATTAACAGTTAAAATAATATTCCTATATTAAAATAATATTCCTATAATAAAATATTAAAATAATAATAGCACTATAAAAGTCATAAAATAACATTTCATAACTGTATAATACTATACAGTATTATTACAAATCAACGGTGTAATACTGTGTTTTAACATGGTAAAAAAATACAGTAAAATAATGTATTTAATTTTACAGAATGCTTAACAGTACTGTATTTAGTGTTACAGTAATTTTACTGTTGAATGAAATACAGCAACTACTGGATAATTGTTGCCAGTAAGTTACTGTTGATTTGACAATAAATTTTTTACAGTGTAGTTAAATGAGAGAATGACACCGTGGAAGAGGACCTCTAGTGGTTACCCAGGGAAACCCAAACCAGACACTGTGACACATATTACACAGAATGGCATTCTCTAGTTTGTCACTCTTCACATACAGTGTCCTGGCTTCATCCCGTGTAGTAAGACATTGAGTTGTGTCATTACTGATCTTTTGCAGCGACTCCTGGATTCTGGAATAATTCTGTTGCAGTGCTTTTGTCGCTTGCGCGTGAGCTGACCTTCTAGTGTCTGAAAGGCTTTTCAAAGTTTCGATCCTTTGGTTGTCATTTGGCAGTAAACCCGCTGTAATTGTCTGCCAACGGGATGTGGATTTGGAGGAAAAATTAAAAAGTGTCTGCACTAAATTAAAAAATTCCTCCGTCTCAAGGCAGCAGTTAACACTATTAACACCCACTAAATTTAGTGTGTGTGCAGAGCACGGTACCCACTCGACTAATGGGTTTACTTGTTTAATACGAGCTTGTAGGCCACTGTAAACACCAGACATGTTGGCTGCATTGTCATAACATTGGCCTCTGCAGTTACCGATATCAATGCCCATGTCCTGTAAAACACCAAGCACAGACTGGCAAAGCAACTCTCCTGTATGACTCTGGATTGGCAGAAACTTGATGGAGTGGAATCAACACTGATCGAGAAGTACTTTGCCACTTTAATTTGACAGATGATCTCTGCGAGGACCTGTTCCCCCATCAGTTCAATAAATTCTAGGCATGTTGTCGATGAGAGGTATGATGGCGTTCCCTTTCCAGCATTGCCATATTTTTCTATATGTGCTTTCAAAAAGGGATCAAACTCGCTGATAACTTCCAGCACACCCATAAAGTTCCCATTATCCGTTTTCCCAAAAACTTCACTATGTCCCCTAAGTGGTAGTCCTCGCTCTGCTAAAAACTTCACCACCGCAACCACCCTCTTTAAAACCTCGGTCCAATATTCGCATTCATTGTCAAATTGTTTTTTTAGTTCTGAATCTATACACCCACCATCTGCACAGCGTGTAACATACACAAGCATTGCCTTTCTGTGGCTCTCTGATCCCTCATGTTCAGCTAGGCGGACAGCTGCATTTTTCCAGTCACTATAGCCTGCTGTCAATGCAGACTGAATATCACTGTCCCCAAATAATTTGCACACAAAACAAAACACGGTGTCTGTTGAGGGGGAATAAAGCAGCCATTCTCTTGGCTGAGTTTCACCATTTGCCAGCTTTCTTTTAAACAGGGTTTTGGAAAAGTATCTCTTTTGGTGTTTATGTTGTCTTTCAGAGGCAGCAACATCTGCGTCTTCGTTCTTGCAACTTTCATGTCCAATTTTAATCCAATATGCCCTCATGTCTTCATCAATTTTATCCCAACATGCAGGATCCGAGCTATAAGTAGGATTTGCGGCCTCTTTTTGTGGTCTCTCCTCCGCAGCAACAGGTGGAGGGGGGCCGGGAATTCCCTCTATCTCTGCCAGGGGCTCGACTGACCCACGAGCAGGTGAACTCTGTCTGCAGCATGGTGCTTCGGGTGGCTGAAGTGTCTGACTCAATCCCTCTGTCTCCCTCCTATTAGAGTGAGATGGTTGTCTGGCTGCGGCCTTGTTGCGGAGGTCATCTTGACCGGTGGTGGTGTCTTTACATTTATCACTGATAATGTAAAAAAATAAAAAATAGAACCAGCCTTAAAAAACAACAAATGTGTAATATACATGTCATTGCAGTGTTTCCTTTAAGATTTGTTTTAGCAGTGGGGGCAGGTCCCCGGTCCCTCCCCCATTTTATTACCATATTGTTGTATAGAATTGTAATACTATTAATACTAACTAACTGTAATACTAGCTATACTATTTCTCATCCTATTTTATGGTACAACTGGTATTCCTAACAAATTAGGTCTAGGCCTAATAGCATATCATTGTGCAAATTTACTTAATTTATACCTAGTTCTAGGTCAGAGGTCATGAGGGCCAGAATACAACCAGCATCATCATCAAGAATGAAGAGGTGAACATAAAGATTGCGTCATTCACGTGCATATTAAATAGCCACATAATTGGTTTGTTTTGGTCTTGTACATCCATAAATGCTCCAGCAGATGATGGATAGTTTAGCCAGCAGTTGATGATATTAATCATCATTGCTATATAAAACTAAATAAGCTATGTATTAATATTAATAATTTAAAAAAATTAAATAAAAAAATCCTCACCATCGGCATTGGCGTGTTCCACCTCTTTAGGTGACGGCTTACAAAAGAAATCTGTCAGCGTTCGTTTCATCTTCTCTCTTATGGAGCCGATCACACACGTTGTTCAGGTTCGATAACACAGAACGAGCAGTGCGCTGCGTTTTTTATGTTGCTAGGCAACCACCGAAACAGCTGTCCTGTCAGTCAAGTAAACGTCAAATCAGCCTTTTAAATTTCGCGCAGTAGTCAGCTCCCAAATATATTTTTAGGTCGCACAGATTATATTTCAGGAGCATATGTGACCAAAATGGCTTTGATTTCGAGCATTGATGTTAATTTCGAGCCTTGATGTTTCTTGTAATGTTAGCCATAGTTATTTATTTCTTGATTTTGGTGTCTGCGTTTCAAAGCCATCTCCCGCGGACGTGGTGACGTTTTTAAGCGCAAACCCGAATCGCCGTTGCTAGGAGGGCGCCAGCGCCTCTGCCTCTCAGCGCCTCTGCCTCGCGAATGGATGATAGCCCTGAAGACGCCTAGCACCCGAATCGTCCCGCGAGCTGTTCGTTTAATAGTCGACTCGGAAGAAAGCGAACATTTTGACAAAAATAAAAAGCGAGGCGGAAGAAATTTTGCCATTGCGCACCGCCACAATAAAATAAACATAGAGGAAACACTGCATTGTGGAATAACTCCCCAAATTCCCTGAAATATTACCGATAACATGATGAGCTAGCTGCAGGCGTTTCAGCTAGCTCCGTTCCGGCAGTCTGCGGTGGATCTTGTCTTCGACTGGATGAAGATTCAGCAGCTTTGAAATATCCAGTCAATTTAGGAATTTTTTTCAATATATCTTGATCCCGTTGTTCTCTTAACTTTAGTAATTTACGTTTTTGTGCTCCACTTTCATGCTTTCTTTCAGCCATTCTGCCACTATGCCGTCCAGCAATAGCAGTGACGTAAATGAAAATGATTGACATGATTTGACCAGCAGCAGCTGATTGGATAACCAATTCACATCTACCCAATCACCTGCTTGTTTTTTTTAAATGTTTCTTATGGGCCAATTAGGGTCTTCTTTTGTTCGCGCCAGGCACAGCGTTATGGGTGGGCCTGACGGGCCTAGGCCCACCCACTTTTCAACAGGCCCATCCAAAACTTTTCTTCAAAAAAAAGAAAAATAGCTCATAATTTGTGCTAAAATAGTCTAAATATTAGTTTTAAAAACAAATTGGATAGTTTTCTTCTAGGAAGACAAAATGTTCAGGTGGAGAAAAAACTTTTTCTTTACCTTGACATGTTTCGACTGCAACCTGCAGTCTTCCTCAGAAGCGTCATCTGACAGCTGTGACGTGTCGTTTATCAGCTGTTATTTCCTGGGCGTGTCCAAAAACAAAAGTTTTAAAAACAATTTTAAAAAGCTGGTTATGTCTAACCTGTCTTTGATGTTTCTGCGTAAGTTCAGCAGACAGTGGTTCGGGTTTGTTCCGATCAGAGCATGTGAGCGGAGAGCGCATTTCTGAATATTCCGCTTGCTCATTCCGCTCAGGGTCGCTCACTCAACCCAGAATGGCCTGCAAATATGTGGAATAAGGGCTGCCTCCGACTAAAGTTTTTTCTATTCGACTAGTAGTTGTTCATTTAAGCCATTTGTGGACAAATCGCCCCTTTATATTAATTTAATTACTTAGGCTATAAGCTATACCCGATAGATGAGCGTTTACGTAATATATATAGCCGCACTCAAGTGCACGACCACATGCATAAAGCTTGCCACAAAGAACCGGTAAAAGTAATGATTATGAATGTGTCTAAAATAGCAAGGAGACATTTAATTATTTATTAATAAACTGGTGTTTTCTGTGTCGCTGCAAAGATGAAGTTGACAATGCGGTCTCGCCATGAACGCCAGAGAGAAATGCACATTTCATTACATATTCAGAGAGTAGGCTAGCCTATTTATTTTAGTTTTGAATATTTTCGTTTAAAAGTAGACATTTCAAACTTTCTATAATAGATAGCCTATATTTCTCAAATCTGTGATGCACAAGCTGAGTTTCAGCGCCCTCCAGTTCACGTGCAATGCAAGTGATCGTGTCGGCGCCTTATTACATTGTCTGCGATATATTTGCTTGTTATTTATTAAATACAGGCAATTGGTTGATAAAACATTTATCAAAATTAAGATACAATTTATACAAAATGAAAATCTTTTAAAAAAGAGACTACAAAACAAAACTTAATGAAGTGGTCAAAATGTTTTACCCATGTCTCCAGACATATTGCGCATCTCATGATGTATCATCTCTTTCTCATGCTGCATGCTCACTGCATGCTCACTTTCATAATCAACATTGATTAAATGAAAAAACATAATGACGTCACATATTTTCCAACCCAGCCCTCGGCCCTGTTGCAACAGTCGTTGTTTAGGTACCTTAAACGCGCACGTACAGTCTCGGAGTCATCGCTGCAACCAGGAGATGAAGAGAGCTGAGACCCACATCACCTAGCACATCTTCGTCTCTGCCACCCCAGGATGCTAGCGCCTCTCAGCGCCTCTGCCTCGCGAGTGGATGATAGCCCTGAAGACGCCTAGCAATGGTTTAACCTTTAGTTAAGTTATACCTTAAGAGTCTTCGTAACGCGCTAAGAGACAACGTTATCGGGAAACGCAGCCCAGTTATGATGCTTATGATGCGGAATGGAGATTCCAAAGCGCTCTTCTTTGGTCAGAACCACGGAGAGCGATCGCGGATAGGTCCGTCCTATGCACCGAAACTTTTTTACAATGCAACAAAATATTTGGATACAAAGCATCAAGCTATTCAAATCTATATTATGTATAGTCACAGATAATTTAACAGTATATTAGTCAGTAATTTTTATTAGGTTAAACAGTGATTAGATAACGTTTTTAATTTAACGTTCACAATTGGTCTGGCCCATCCAAACTGGAATCCCGGCGCCGTGCCATGCCTGGTTCGCGCTTAAGTAAAAAAAAAAAAAAAACATTGTCTGGCCAATCCGAGGCCCCCTAAACACGTGGGGCCCCTAGGCTGCAGCCTATGTAAGCCTGTGCATTAATCCGCGCCAGATTGTTGGTACGTACGCGGTGATAAAACTACAAATCCCGTGATAAATGCATCTGCGTCTCCTCAGAGTTTGTTAAAGTTCGGCTACGTCTGGAAAATGGGAAAGTGTACTTTTAAAGAGACGTGGCTTAGGCGTGTGCGATATGACGATTTTTGATCGTGGACGATTAAAATGTCTCCATGATCTGCTTTTGAAGAAATATCATAGAATCATGCATTTTCATACTTCCTCTGAAGCCTCTGTCCATACTTAACAATGCGACGTATATTCACATAAAATGTTAACGCCGCGGAACGGGAACTTCACACAAGTTCACAATTTGCATGTGTTTTAATGCCTTGTCGGTTAAACATTTAATTCGCGTGCTGATGCGCTGTTCTAACGTGTGCGTTTCTCAGCGAGTAACGTTACATGTGAAGCTCACATGTACTAAAAGCCTGTCTAACAGCGCCTGGATAACTGGACAGTTATCTTTCGAGTCTTATTGTGCTAATACTGTCAAATACACACAATGTTTACATAAACAAAGCCGGTTATGTCTAAAGTGAAAGCAAACTTGAGAAAATCTGATTGTCAAATGTGTGTATATTAGACGCGTCGCACGCAGCTCTTACTGTGCGTTCACACCGGATGCGAATAGCGCGTCAAATTCGAGCCTGCCGCGTCTAGTTATACGCTTGACCACTTTGTGTTAATTCGCGTAAAAACAAAAATTTGAAGCGAAATTTACGCGCGTCACGCGCGTCAGAGGCGAAAGTTTCGAAACCCGTTGGCGGCCATCTTTTTTAGATGTTTATCGAGCATTAGCATTAGCATTAATCGAGAGAGTCACCGCTCGTATATGGGTGGTTCTTCAACTACAGGCACTTTTGGCCTTGTGAACTTGAGGGGAAAAAAAGTGTTCAAATCAAAATTGTCACAGTCTAACAGTTAAATATAAACTAGTCTAGTTTAATGATCCATAAGAGAACGCACTTACATTATAAGACAAATGGGTGTTTTTTGACATATTTTCCGATCCGCACTGAATAAATGTCATTTCCATCACATGTAAATATTTGATTATTATTTAAAATTATTATGATATACTTAATTTCTTAACAGTGTAAGACCACTTTCACACATAGTTTTACCAATTTATACCTATATTGCAATTACCATAGATTTGTGGATTAAGTAAATTAATTGTCATGAGGCCCAAACACAAAGCTTACATCCACCACAACCTGAAATATAATATTGCATTGGTTAGATACATTTCAGAAAAATAACTACTTGTGTTATTACATTAAAGGGGCTCTAGGTAACTTTTTAACCTTAACTGAACAGCTTCGGAGTCAGTGGAATGGTTATATTACTTATTTCGGGTTGAATGGTGGTGGTTTCGCACCCCCCTGGTGCCCGAGAGCGGAAAAAACTCACTTGCAACTTTGGGACGCGGGTCGGTGTCAGGAAGTATCGCGTGATATCAGGTCTCGCGATGTAACGAATTGCTTGACGGCACTGCACACGTAATTACACGCCCCCCTTCAAGCACCGGCGGGCTAAGCAAAGGGCAACGATAGATTTAGTTATGGCTGAGCCTGTAAAAAGAAGCAGAAAGCTAGGAAATCTTTGTCGGAGGACCAACGAAAGAGGAAACGGGAGACTGATCGAGCAATAAGTCAGACTCGAGTAAAGTTAAATATCGGACCGGCTTTTTCAGAATGGTGAGAACTGAGAGAAACAGAAGCCTGCAAAACGGATGCTGACCTGGCATTATTGCTGTTGCACTTGTAAGTATCTTTGGAATAAACTGTGTTTAATATTTAAATTTCAAGTAATTGCGACCTCAGGATGTTTGCTATTGTCTGTAAAGTTTTTTTATTATGATCGCTGTCTGTTACGGGCTTACTAGTAACGTTACGCTAGATACTAAAACTGTGATGTTAGGCATTGTCATTAGCAAACACGTTTGATTTCTGTAGTTGTGTGGCCGTTCCTCTGTCGGTTTTATTTGTGTAACTTACACTTTTATTTTATGTCACTAAGTCAACGCGTCTGATAATAGGCAATAAACATGTTGCACATATCATGATCGAGCTAGAAAAAACGTTCTGATGTTTTCTTAGACAGGCAAAGGTAACCGTCATTCTACTAGATGAACCTTGCTAATATAACTTTAGACAAATATTAGCCTCCGATATATATATTTTATGCTCATGCCCACTCTCCCAAAAACAAACAAACACGAAATCAGTAGTTCGCCTCGTTCATATCGTTCGTTCCCGGTTAAAATACAAGTATGCATGACAAAACAATAAAATAAAAAAAATTGCCATCAGTTGGAAAGAAAATATTGCTTTACTTGCCTCGGTAGACATAACTGGTTTTGAAATAGCCGGTTCCTCTGCTCAGCTGGGTTGACAGCTGATCAGCTGGGTTGCTCGTGGCGAGGGGGGTGGGGTGACAACAGTTCGTTTTTACGACAGAGTGTATGAAAGCATTTACTACCAGACACTAGGGGGAGCTTCGTAGAGAAAAAACACTCAGAGTTGCCTGGTGTCCCTTTAAGTGGAACATTATCCCATAAACTATGCAGACATTTTTAATGAGTGATTAGAATTTTGTACATATTTTTTTAAAAGTTATGAGGTGGTGGAAATGACTGGGTGTTGTGGAAATGACAATGAATGGACGTCCATGTAGAAAAACAGAAAACATTTATTTGAAACCCATTTAACAAAACATTAGTAATTAGTCTGTTTGGTTCCATAACCAGATGAACAGTTACAGTCTTTCTGTAAACAACTTTAACCACAAATTATTGTATTAATTGTAATTGTAAAATTGTAACATTCTAATTGGTTAGATGAACACTGTTATGAATTTTGGAATACTTAAAAAACACCTAAACTTTAGTCATCTCAATGCATTGTAACATGAACTATAAAGCATCTTGAGACACGCTGTATGTGAGTTTGGTATTGTAAAATTCTAATCGGTCTCTTAGATGAACACTGTTCTGAAGAGAACATTTTAAAAGACACCTTAAACTATACCATATGAATTATCATATAACATAAACTGTAAAGCACCTAGATCACGAGGGCTGTGTGTGTATGAGAGAGAGAGGGAGAGAGAGAGGGAGAGGGGTTTGAACATGGAGAACATGGAGGTTTGTCCAGAGGGCAATTATGGTGACCAGACGGTATGTGTGTGAGAGATAATGTGCATGAAAGTGAGGTAGTGTGTGTGTGTGAGAGAGAGAGAGAGAGACAGTTTATGAGAGAGGGAGTGTGAGTGTGTGTGTGTGTGTGTGTGTGTGTGTGTGTGTGTGTGTGAGAGAGAGAGAGAGAGAGAGAGAGAGAGAGAGAGAGAGAGAGAGAGAGAGAGAGAGAGAGAGAGAGAGATTCAAGGCCAAATCTTGCAAATTTCTTTCCAAACTTCTGTCTTAATCTCCTTGTGTCGTTTTGTCACTGGTACGGGCTCAGGGATGAGGCCTATTATATCCATGGGTTGGTACCAGATGACATCATCTCTCAGTGGCCAATAAAAGCGACTGATCCCAATACCGGTCATTGTTTTCACTTGAGCACCACTGTATAACTCAACATCCTGAATAATACCTGGGTACACATCTCCATCATACACCACTGCACACCACTGACCGATAAGACCCTCATGCAAGTCCAAAATTGGTTGCAGAACTTGATCTTGGGATGTGACAGGAAGTGTACTGGTTGTAGGGGTAGCTTCATCCCATGGCTGAAACCTGACCGTTTCTGGTGTGAAACAGTTGCAATCGTTGGGTGCAGAGCAAAAACAACTTGAGAGGTGATCTGCAAGGAGATTAAAAAAAGTCTGTCAGAGCATTCAATTAGTCATAACTTGTGTTAAGAAACAACATCAATTAGTCATAACTTGTGTTAAGAAACAACAGCAAGACCATAAAATGTATAAAGAAACAACAGCGAGACCATACCTGATGAATTTTCATCGTGCCACGAATTGTCTGTAATTCAGATGGAACGTGAACATCCATTGCCTCAACGGCATCTGGCTCAATATAGAACAGCTCTGTGGCAGACTTTTGCTGCTTAAGCTCCTCAAGCAGTACTCGTGCATCTGGAATGTCCTTCCCTCTTGCAATAAGATCATCCGCTCTTCTCTTCACCGCCGCTCCAATCCCATCAGCTGGGCCTTTGCCGTGGCCAGCCTCTAAGAAATTCCAGGTCACACTTTTCCAACCCATTTGGTAAGGAACATTGGTGAGGAGGAAAAAGTTTTTTTTTGAGCGGTATTGAGTCGTTGGTCCGTCACTGACCACATGAAGTGTGGTTGCAGTGGGATGTTGTTCTCTCAAGTAAGTTAGAACTTGGGTTAGATGTGCCCATATTGCTGAGGGATCGTGGCGAAAAGAAGAGCTGATTGAGCATAATGACTTTACATCCTTCCAGGTGTAGGCCACACCAGTATGGAGTGAGACCTGGTGATGTGAATCACCAAAAATGTACCGCCTGGACTTCACTGTTGTACTTGCACTGGAAGTTCTCTGCAAAATTAATATGCAGAATGACCTCGTCCTCTCTCAAGTTTTCCTTTAGGCCACGGAGAGCTGCATACTGATGCCTGATGTTATACACATGCTTTCCAAGTTTTTGTTTTAGATCTGTTGAAAAGTCTTCTAGTAAAGTATGCAGTGTACCCTCTATTTTCTCCTTAACAGTGAGATGAACTGTGATTTTCTCTTTAGTTCCATCTTTCTTTTTCTTCTCTCTCTCCTCAGCTTTTGCCTTCCATGTGTGCCAAAATGTCTGTGCTCCAGGGTCAAAGGCCGAGATCTGCAATTCTTTGTCCACACAGTTGGGACATTCTCTGTACATACACGCCTTGGTGTATGGTGAACAGCACAGAGAGACAACCAAATCTTCAATTTTACTGCTGTTGATCACTTTGTGCTGCAGCAGTTTGTCTGCCATTAACTGCATATTGGCATGCGTCTTGCATATGCATGTGTCTCTGTCCTTAAAGCTACACTGTGTAACTTATTTAGTTGATTCTTAGCAAAAAACACTTAGTTCTTTCAAAAATATATGTGCTCATTAATGTATATTTACTTCTTTCAAGTAATAAAGTATTCTCTTAAGTTTATAATCTGGCATTGAAAGTACATACGGGTGAAGCCGGTCGCACACCGGACGCGCAGCTCAGCGCCGCGCAGCTCAGCGCCACGTCTTTTAAATTCGAACACATTATTCTCTATGAGAGTACACACACCGGCGGCGTCTGTCCGCGGCGCCCAGCAACGGCTCAGGACCGTGTTCAAAACCCTGCCGCGCCACACAGCGCCATTTACATAGTTTTATATTAAATTTATATTTATGTGTCTCAAATCGTAGTTAATGTATATACGGACTTAACCCCGTGCTGCAATATACATTTAGTTTTATATTTATTTACAGAAATCAGAAAATTGCTGATGCTAACGGATTTTCAGGTGGCAGTTGTCCTAGACGTGGCGCGGCGCGGCGCTGAGCTGCGCGTCCGGTGTGCGGCCGGCTTGAGGGGTTCGAATGCCGGTCGCCATGTTGCCCCTCCATCTTGAAACTACATTAGCCAAAGAGGGACATACCTGTAAATTCAAGCTTCGCCTTTTGCGTTTTTCACTCAGTGACACCGTGACGAATGCGAGGGGGAGATTACTCGCGAGCTCGCGAGTGCCGGCAGATTTGAAAGATAGTGTGGTGTGTGTGTGCGTGCTCACATTTGAAAGAGAGAATTAAAACGTCAACGCGACAGACAAATCAGCAAGACCATAGTCAATATTGGAGTAACTTTTCCCAGATGGAAAGAGCTCATGAGGAGAAAAGATTTTAAAACGGACGCCGAGGTTGCCTGCTTTCTTCTCGACAGGTAATTCAGCCTGTTGTAATTCATTTGTGTAAATTCGAAGTTTTATAGTTGCTTGTCTAACCATAGCATGGTTGTGCATAACGCCAGAACGACCTCTAGTATAACTTCATCCTCGCGTCAATGGTGAAAAAGTATTGTTTACCTTGTAACATAAATCTGTGCTGCGACGGATCACAGGTGATGAATAGTTTTAAAAGCGCAATTTTTTAAGCTATATATAAAAAAAGGACACTGTAAATTTTTGTTATTTTTAATTGCTTTTACTTTGTACACATTGTAATGTTAGCCTAATCTGATTATGCTGGGATAGCTGATTCCAAGGGTGACGTTTACCTCCTGACATCTGTCCTGTAGTTTTATTCATTTTAGACGTATTGTTTATTATTGTCATGGACGAAGTTGATAACTGGAAGCCATGTTAATCTTGGAATAATACGGCCACCGTAGGAGTGAAAACGCCCTCGGAATTGAGAGGAACAGAAACTAATATTCACTGGGTAGTCATATACAATTTCACCGCTAGATGGGGGTAAAAATCACACAGTGTAGCTTTAATTGTGGGCTTTATAATCCAAAAAGGACGTTTGTTGCAGAACACACTGTAAGAAATATGTATGTCAGGATACTCCTTCTTAAATTTCTCATGAAGTATTTCCATGGGTTCATTAACCCCCTGGGGTCGGCTATCGCGCCGGCGCGATAGGCCCGTTTTTTTCCGTATGAGTGCAAAAAAAAAATATTACAGTTTTTCTCGATTGCTTAAACACTATAACCAGGCTTTTGAACTAAAATTTCAAAACCATAACGCCATTTATCAAAAAGCACACCCATTTCACTAAACTATAAACACTATTCCCTGTTTTGACACATGAGTCAGATTTGTTGAACTGTCACTGCAAAACTCTACACACAAATCCCTTCATTTCTCATTGCTTAGACCATGTTGTCATTTAGAAAGCACTAGCATTCAAAATTGTTCACTCAAGTCAGCACAGCTTCAGCTCAGTTAGCACACAATTACCCAGGTGGAAACACTAAGAGTCAAAATTTAACACACATCAATCAGAACCTTCAATAGATATATAAAAGGGCCCAAATCAGTTTATTGCGTTTTGGAACAATGGATCCAGAAAGACATGAAGGAAGAGGGATAAGAATGAGGAGGAGGAAGGGCAAGAAGACAAGCAGTCTCAGATGAAATTCAAGCCACTCTAGTTGCCCATGTCTTTATCAATGGTATGACTATGAGGGAGGCTGGGCTGCGAGTAAGGCCAAATTTGAGTCGCTTTACCGTCGTCTCGAGAACCTTCAGGGAGGTGTGGTGGCAAACAAAATTCTATCACTGAATAAGAGACAAACATTTCCAATAGTCTTTGATGAGGTTTATTTTCTTGCAAGAAAAGGCCAGCAGTCGTACAGTCACACAGTGTGGCTGCAGAGTGTGACAGTGAAGGGAGGACTTCCTTTCTCCTTTATAGTCTTGACTCCCAGAATGTTATCTTTCTAGGTATTTCAGCCATATGTGGAACATTCTTAGACGTGTCCATCATATTGTATCCTTGAGTGGAGGCCCTCCTGTTACGTCCCAACACTCTTTACCGTTCCAATACGATTCAAATTCCATATTAGAATATGGTTTGTGTGTGTTCTTTTACTGTCATATGTTGGTCACACACATCTTACTGTAAGTAAATATAAAATAAAAAAATTTAGAGGAGAGAGTAAAAAAAAAAAAGTAAAAAAAAAAGAGTAAAACAGGAAAAAAATGTTTTTGTGTGTGTGTGTGTTTTCTGTGTATGAATAAAAATGTGCCAATGTATCCACTGGTTGTGTCTTTTGTGTTCATCATGTGAAAAGGTTTGTGAGGGGGGGAACCACAACCAACATAACTTACCAGTTTTGGAAATGTTTTTTTGAATTTATTGCACCAGTGTCTTAGACTATGTTGTAGTGTGTGTGATTTTGAGGGCTTGTGTGTCCTGTCTGAGGGCAAAGTTTGGTTTTTCAGCAAGAGTGAATGGTTTTGAGTGTAGAGCTTCATTTTGACCTGAAAATAGGATGTTTGGGGAATTGGGTGAGACGTTATAGATTTGTGTTTATAGTTTTGAGAATACGAAGCATAGTTTCAAGAAATGTGTTTAAGCAATCGAGAAAAACTGTAATTTTTATCTTATATGCTTGTGTTATACATCAATCGATCCTGTTTAGTGTGTATTTTTTTTGTGTATGCTCATAATAAAAACAAAGTGTTGTGCTTTTCGCTAAATAAAGAAAAATAAACATGATGCGAGCTCTGCCTACTCTCCGTCAGTGAAGTCAATTCTGAAACGCGTCCGAAAATGAACTGTAACTCAGCGAATACTCAGTCAAACAGGCATACAGACACACAGGCATGAAGCTTGAATTATCTTCTTTTAAATGAAGTAATTTTTATAAAAAACAAATATTCACAGTTTATATAATATGTATGTAAAGAGAGAGATGTCAGTTGTTCTCATCTCAGCTAATTAAGTTTTAATGTGACTCCGCCTACGGAGACCGCGCGCTATTCAAACGCAAATGTGAGGCGATCCATACAAACCTGTGAAACGCCCACATCAGCTGGATAAGGCCGGTGAAACACTGGATGCGTGGCGTAAGCGTCTCAGCTGCGTGGCGTGTCCGTTTTTATTTCGGCTCCCATGTTAACAGTTTAGAGTTTTAGAGTCTTGGAAGCGTTTCCATGCAAAATTGAATAGGAAAATCAGTTTATTTGTCATTTTGACACGAATACATATTAATAAATGTCCTTTTGATGTTTAAAAGTGTCTAGGTTTTGACATAAATGCAAATATAAATGTAATTTTACAAAATATGATCGATTTTCAAATACTGCTGTATTGAATGAACAGCTTTTAGCAAACTCTATTGCTATACTGAGATGAGGAAAATATACTGTATGTGTTTTGTCAAAAATAAAGTCATCAACTAACTAATGAATCCTTTACTTTGAAATACGCATGATAAAATGTATACTTTAGTTTTGAAAGACGTTGACTAGTTTTGAAAAGATTATAAAGTATGTATGTGCATGCATATATATATATGTGTTTGTGTATATATGAAGAGTTCAGATGCAAAAGCCTCTAAATGCCATCTGAAATTTTCTCCTAGAATGATCATTTTTATGAAGCTTGTATATTTAAGTTAGCTATAGGTGACACACCTGAATGAATGGCTAATTAAGTATGCAGGGACGTAGTCTCACCAGGTGTGAACTACTAAATATGCATGATGCTGTTGGAGCGTTTACGCCCCATCCGCATATTGGCTTTCCAAACTAAAAGTGTTTCACAAAACTAAAATCAATGTATCGTTTTATATGAATGATTAGGCAGGATGATTTTCATATCATTTTGAAGAAAAAACTCTAGGCGATGACATCCATTAGTCAAAAGTTTTATTGCCACATATTTAGTATGTGTTTTGTGGCCTTATTTCAGAAACTTTAATTTTTTGTTTTTTCGATAACCATGCATAAACATTATTCTCTCAAAAATGAAAACATGTACATACATGTGGCTCACATATTATGGAAGTCCTGTTTGTGCTATATAGAGTGAATTTACACCTTTGCCATTAATATGTTTATAAGCAACTGAAAAAAGCACAAATGTCAGGGCATGTCAGAACATCTCAAGGACCCCAAAAACACCCCAGACCCCAGAGGGTTAAGGAATCTCTTCTGTTTTTTCAGTTTTTTTCTGTGTCACAGTCTCCTTTTTACCAGTTGTTGCTCTGCTGTTTTCATCTCTTTCCAAGAATTGCTTGATTTTCTCTGCTGTGTCTGTGGTGATGCTGTTTTTTTGCTTCTTCCTTGTGTATTTAAGTGCTAATGACCTCTTTTCATTATTTCTCATTCTCTTGGCTGAGAAGCCAAATTCTGTTCTAGCCATTTTCAGAAGGCGAAAATGAAAATGAAGGCGATCTCAGATCTTGAGGATCTTTCCTGCCATTATCTTCGAAATAAGTTGTTTTTCTCTCTCGGAGGACAGATTTTCATATCTGTCTCTCAGCTCAGCAAGAAGAGCATTATGGAAAACCAAAGTTCTTCTTAGAGTGTGTGGTGGTGTTACCATCTGCTTTTTTGACTTGGCATTTGGGGAGTCAGCCTGCTTCACTTTCTTCATTAATCGGTCATACCGATTGCGGTACATCTCGGCCTTCTGCAGAGCCTTCCCAAGCATAGCTGTGCTTTTATACAATGCTGCATAAACTTTTGAACGGTTTCTTAGAACCTTTTTCCTTCCCCTTTGTTTTTGACTTAAACTTTGGGCAGAGGGTGATGGTGAGGGTGGTGTGAGAGGTGAATCAACATCATGTTCTGGCTGGACAGAATCTGGAGAGTTTGGTGGTGTAGTGGTAGAAAGGTAGGCCTGTACCTCAAGACCTTTGTTCATCTTCTCCCGATAATTTTTTTGATTGGTTCTCCATTGTCTCTTTCTTTTGCGTTGTTCACGCTTTGACAAATCTGCAATTAGCTTTACAACCCCTCTTTCTTTTTTCTTTATGTATCTCTCCCTGTCTCTCTTCAGTCGCTCTTCATATTTGACAGGGTCCTCTTTTAGTCTGTCCCTATAGGACTGAGACCTTTCTCTAGTTGACTTCCACGGCATCTTAAAAATAGATTAAATGGCATTTCAACAAATATATATTTGAATAAATACATTAGTGTTGTACATTTCAATAAATAAAATATTCATATGTAGCCACTCAATCTATGAATTGCACCTTGTAAGCATAAATGTCATTTCCACCTCACCTTTGTCATTTCCACCCAAGAAGGTAATGTGGTGGAAATGACGGTGGTGGAAATGACAATCCTACAGTATTTTGTAAAAAAATCCAAGCTAGTATTACAGATTAGCTATGAATTGGTAGCTAGCATTGCATGCATGCAAAATACATCTATTTGTGTTAAAAAATCAATTTATTTACAAACTCATTTGATGTTACGCCATGTTTGGAAATGACATACAATAAAAATATTTTCATTTCAAGCAATATTTACCTTGAGTTTTCTTCTCCAAGTTGTAGAAGAAATTTTAAATCTCCTCCATGTCAGACATGTGCTGTGATGTCATTGTTCATCTCCATAGAAACTACCCAAACAATCTTTCAAAAAAACTTTTTAAAGGGACATTACTGCGTTGTGGTGGAAATGACGGCAATACTGTGGGACAACTACATTTTGTATATAAAATCACATTAATAGTTGTCTGACCTTAAATACCTCAATTATGTTTTGATTCTTTTACTGAAACTTTATTCAGTCATAATAAAAAAAAAGGATAAATCATTTTTTACACTTCTTTTTCATTATTGAAGATCAAAAGTCTGGGTGTGGGACAAAAACAAAACAGCAATATTTGCATGTATAATGATGTTTAAAAGGTGAAAAAATCATCGTAGACTACCGGTAAAAAGTTCCTAAAGTACTTTCATTGTAAATTTAACTATGAAAGTGTGAATTTTTCAAAATGACATTTTTTTAATAAAATATGATCAAAGGACATGAAAGTGCCCGTAGTCTAAGAATTGCCCATATGCTCTGGAGAGCAGAAACAGCTGCGTACGGGACATCGTCGCTGTACTCGGGTCCACCAGACCCTCCGGAGGGTTTCAGGAGTTTCACAATTTGCTCCAGGAGCTAGGTTTGGTGGACCTAACGGTGAGTACGCTGACGAGGACAGCGTAGGCCGTATAAGGCCTCGGCCTCGAGTGCTCGCTGCCTGACGAGCCCGCGCTGTACAGCCCGGCACGAGGTTCACCCTCGCCCGCACCCACCTAATCTGTCATTTATTTTTGTTTTGATAATAAATGGAGCCAACCTCCAAAAGTGAAACCTGTCCTGTGATTTTTATACACTAAATTGTGTTTGTTGTCTTTACATTAGATTAATAATGTTTCATATAATCTAGAATAGATATGGAATAAATAGCATTCAATACAAAATGAGTATCTCTCATATATTGAAATCGAGTTTTTATGTGAAAGATTTGCTTTGTTGTGCATTTTAGTCATATTACAAAATAATTTATTGAGGCCAAACATAAAATAACACTATAAACTGTCACGTGACAGCAGCAAGCAGGCTCCTGATTGGTTAACGCGGCGCGAGTTGCCGCAGAAGTTCAGATTTTTCGGGCGGCAGGCGCGAATTCGCGTCAAACGCGTGAATGCACAAAAAGCACTAATAAAATCATTCGCGCTTAACGCACCAGACGCTCAATTCGCGCCATGAGGCGTATTCGCATCTACCGCGCCGCGCTCTACGCCTAGCAATTTTTTACGCGCGTAACGCGTCTTTGCATTGACTTAACATTGAAATCACTCGCGCCTGACGCGCTATTCGCGTCCGGTGTGAACGCACCATTAAAGAGACAGTAGTAACGGTACGTGTCCACTACAGCGGCAAAACTCCGCTCAGTGCCGCTGGCAACGCTATAACGCCTCCGCTCTGGGGTGTGTCTGTTGCGAGTGTGTTTAATCTAAGTTTTTACAACACACACACAGTATAATCATCAGCGATGCACGCGATTACATTTAGAAATAGACAAGCTTTGTTTCCAAATGCACCAAGCAAAGATATCCTTTCAATTTTATAAACTTTTATAAACCCAGCCAATGTAATCACAATGAACACATACAAAATAAAATATTTAACATACATAACAACTGCAAAGCGTCTAATTTGTAAACAAAATGATTTACGCACTAAATCCAGCATAAACTCCGGCACAATTTGCATATTCTTAAACTCTCAAAACAGACGTCACATCCCGAACCTCACAGCAATTGGCTACCGACCGCGTTTTTCGCTTGATATTTGCATAAAGTCGAGAACTGCCCAACCTTTTGACGCTCTCGGTCGCTCTCAACGCTTTCTCCGGTCAGCTGTCAATCCCAAAATGCAATGCGCGAGCGTGAAGCTCGACTTCCATAGGAATGAATTGAAAACGCTCGCTCCATTCTGCTCGCACCGCGCCAGTGGACACGCACCGTAATACTAGTAAACACGCTGCCGCTTGTCCTTAAAGGGATAGTTCACCCAAAAATAAAAATTATATTTACGCACTCTAATGTTGTAACAAACCTGTATTAATTTCCTTCTAATATTTTTCTAATATTAATATTTTGAAGAATGTGGCTATCCAAACAGTAGCTGGTCCCCATTGACTTCCATAGGAGAAAAATATACTATGGAAGTCACTGGGGTACATCAACTGTTTGGTTACCCACATTCTTTCAAATAACTTTTATTTTCAACAGAAGAAAGAAACTTATTCGAGTTTAAAACAACTTGAGAGAGTAAATTATGACAATTAGAATTTTTAGGAGAACTATCCCTTTAATGTTAATAAAACAACAAAATGCAAAGAGAAAATCACTCACTGCTCTTGACTGATAACTTTAATAGTAGCTTTAATAAGTATCAATGTATAATTTATACAGTGAAGTCTATGTTTAGTTTTATTTTCATATTTGTTCATTTAATTACTTTCTTCAATCTTAAATACACATACTGTAGCTGAAAACATAAAGCACTGTTTATTTATTTGTATATTAAGTTGTGTATGTGTAATGTGTATCCTTGATCTTAATATTTAATAACAAAGAAAATAATGACAAATATTTTTATCTTCGCCCCTGTCTGCCATTCTTTTTTATTTTATATTTTGTTAAAATATGGACATTAGTTTGGCTGTAATGCTCAGTCACAAAATAGTAAAACCAACATAAAAAAGAATTGTGATAAAACCGTGAATCGTGATTTTCCTGAAAAAAATCGTGATATGATATTTTTGCCATATCGCCTGCGCATAACGTGGCTAGATCACAGCGATTTCCGCTGTTGGTTAGAAGTGATACCCAGCTCCAGGTACGAGGCTCGCTGCAAACTTTGCAAAAAAAAATTCAGTTGGGGACTCTGGGTGTGAAGGCGCTGGAGTCACACGCCAGATCGGAGAAACACAAGCTAGCCGCAAAATGCCTTCAGCGGACTCGGCCAATCAGCCAGTTTTGTGCCTCAGCCCTTCCGTCGTCCTCCTCAATGCCTGGTCCCTCCGGTCTCCAGCGCAATATCGCAGCTCCGTCGAACGACCTTTGGGGTACTTTTGGATCGACTGACACGTCGAAAGCCGAGGTACTTTGGATACTACACACGGTGACTAAACACCACTCATTTACAATGAGATTAGCGATCTTTTCCAAGTGATGTTTCCTGATTCAGTAATCGTGAAAACGTTCTCTCGCGGGCCCAACAAGATCGCTTATGTGGCGAGATTTGGATTGGGGGAGTTTATAAAGAGGGAATTGATTTGTAGCCTACTATAACCGGGCCATATGGTTACTAATTGCTTTATCTGTAAATTAAATGAATGCTTGTTCAACGACTGAATTCAAAAATAAAATATTTTTTTCAGAATTTCTTCGTGTAGAATGCGTTGTGTAGGTCTTAAATTTCAATCTTCATGGTTTTAAAATGCACAACAACACGTAATGTTTCTATTATTTTGTGCCTGAAGAAAGAGGTGTGTGTCTAATGTAGTGTGAGGTGCAGTGGTCATGTTTAATATTTGCCAAGGGAAAAGCCTGATTAATGCAATGCAACGCATATATTTAACTATCGATAATATGAAATATGAATTCTTGAACAACTTGTTGCATTTTGAAGCATGCATTGCTGGCTCATTATTTCTTCTTTTTTCCTTACAGAAATAACTGGTTGGAGGATACTTCACCTTTCTTTGCCAATTTAGGCAGTGGACCTGTAAGTTCTGCAGGTTTTCTACAGGAAATCAGAGGACTTTAATAAGACATTATAAACTTAAGCATGGACATTATGGACCTTCTTGCCCTCTGCCTTGCATACACATAGACTGCCCTTGTACCTTCAAAACTCAGGTGGCTCTAAAAAGGCATTTGGTGGCCCAACATGAAAGACAATTAGACTCTGCGCCAGTAAATGCACAACTGCTTTGTGAATTGTGTGATTTTTGTGAGCCCTTTGATGTAACCAAGTACTTTGTTCATTTAGGAAAGCATGTTAAAAGCACAGAAACAGTGAATTGCCCTTTTAAACAGTGTTCCTTCAAGTCAAACGTCTTTAACACTTTTAAAGCTCACAAGAGCAGGTATCATCATGCTCCTAGTTTAGATGATATAAGACCGGATCTTATTCATTTTGGAATAGAGGATCATGCTGTTGTAGACTATGAACATGTAGAAGCTGATATTGAGTTATGTTCTAATGATGATGATGATCTTGACCACCAGGAAGATGGCATTGAGGATTCCATTAAGCATAGTCTCGCTTCCTTGTTTTTACGAATGCAAACAGTCTTGCATATATCTAAATCAGCAATTCAAGAAATAGTGGATGACCTCTATGAAATTAACCGCATAGCTCAAGATTACAGTATTAGATCAATAAGACGCACAATACAGCAGCATAACTGCAATACTTACTCAGGTGTCTGACATTGTTCAGAGAGCAAGCCCCTTAAATTTCCTGTCTAAAGAAGGTCAACTTGGCACAACTCATAAGAGATCTAAATTCTATAAAGACAATTTCACTGTCATTGAACCAGCTGAATATGTACTAGATACTACCAGAAAGAGAACCTTTACTTATGTACCAATTTTGCGCCTTCTCACAGAGTTGCTAAATAGAAATGAAGTACTTGATAAAGTTCTGCAGGAAAGTAGCTGCAGCTCAGAAACAAGTCAGTACAGTTCATTTTATGATGGTTCATATCGGAAAGAGAATCATCTTCTCTCTGGTGAGGAATTTCACATTTCTGTAGGGTTGTACATAGATGATTTTGAGATATGTAATCCCTTGGGTACCTCTAGAAAAAAACACAAGATTTGTGGTATCTATTGGGTGATTGCTAATCTACCTCTTAAATATAGATCATCTCTTTCGTCTATCTATCTTGCAACTTTGTGTTATAGTAGTGACATCAAAACTTTTGGATATGATAGGATTCTTGAGCCTCTTCTGAAAGATATTGAGGTGCTTGAAAATCAGGGCCTTTATGTACAGAAACTAGGAGCAAGTGTAACTGGCACACTTCTTTATGTATCGTCTGATAACCTTGGTGCACACTCATTAGCTGGGTTTCAAGAAAGTTTCAGTGCAGGGAAGGTCTGTAGATTTTGTTTAGCTGATCGTGAGAATATACAAGATTATGAAGTAAAAAGTGGAAAATTTCCATTGAGGACCCAATAGTCCCTCGATAACTGTTTGTCTGAACTGCAGCAAAATGAAAGATTGACAATTGTTGATGGAGTGAAGCAAGGCTGTGCATTGAACAAATTGTCTTATTTTCAAACTGCAAGAGGATTCCCTCCAGACCTCTTGCATGATATATTTGAGGGAATAGTTCCGGTGTAGCTGGGGATTTGTTTAAAGGATTTAATTTCGAGAAAATGTTTCACACTGGATCAATTGAACAATGTAATTCAGACATTTCCTTATAGATTTGCTGATAGACTTAACAGACCTCAAAAAATATCACAGACCTTTCGTGTAAAAGGATCAATTGGAGGTAACAGTCATGAAAATTGGACCTTGCTACGGTTGCTACCTCTCATGATTGGCCATTTAGTGCCTGAGGATAACAAAACATGGGGCATTCTTATGGATTTAAAGGACATTGCTGAACTATTGTGTAGCTCAAAGTTCACAGATGAACCTTTATGCTACTTGGAATGTAAAATCTCAGATCACAGGAACTTACTCCAGGAGGTTTTTCCAGACTTCAGACTGAGACCTAAGCACCATTTTATAGAACATTATCCACACCTTGTCCGGTGCTTCGGTCCCTTGGTGGATTTTTGGACTATTCGCTTTGAGGCAAAGCATAGTTTTTTTAAAAAGGTTGTGAGAGATGTAAACAATTTTAAAAACATTCTTCTCACCTTGTCCAGACACCATCAGCTCTTTCTTGCCTACCAACTTGAAATGCCAACTGTCTTCAAACCTGACTTGGAGGTGGTGAATGTCACCAATGTTTCACCGGACATTTTGGATTTTTCAATCAAGACAGCTATTCGACAAAAGTACAACACTGTAAAGTCTGTGGGTCTTACGTCTAGTGCATCCTTGCATGGAACTAAATATACTGAGGGCATGGTTGTATCTTTTGGTCAGACTTGTGGGCTTCCAGACTTTGGGAAAATAGTGAAAGTACTTATTGTAGCACAGAAGGTGTCATTCATAGTCCAACATTTCACAGCCTGGTATATGGAGCACCTCCGATGCTTTGAACTGTGCATGAGCATGACCTCTGAAATTTCCATCATAGACCCTCAGGACCTGAACGACTACTCTCCACTTTCGCTCTACACCATTCGAGGAAAACAATACATATCACATCATTTCACACATGTTTTAGTGCTTTAGTAGTCTACACAATGAGTCTATACAGTTAGCATGATGTTAGCTCTTAACTGCTGGATCATGCTAGTCGTTCAAACTTGTGGGTCTGGGGTGATTTGTGCCAAAGGGCTTGGGTTAAGTTGTGCCAGATCCAGACCACCTAGACCTACATACTCACAGGGGATAATATTGAGAAGTGAGGAGATGGGCATGCCTCATCATTGTTTGACTTAGGCCTGCCTGCTATTTGTTTAATTTAGCTAACACTGATTTCAGTTTTGAGTTTGCACTATGTTATTAAAGAGAAGTTTTATTCCGTTTTTAAGTGGCCTATGTCACAATAGTATGTTTAGAAATTAGCCTAGTCACTTTATTCTTATATGTTACATAATTGACAGACAGCGCTATGTCAACAGGCATCTATTGCCAAAGCCTTTTTGCCTGAAATGATTCACAAATAATATATATTGTGTTGCTATGGTGCTCTAAATGGTTGCTAGGGCGTAGCTTGATAGCTTCATAATGATCCTGAGAGACTGATTGGTCGTCTGAGTAAAATGAGCCCGCCCCCTTGTCTCTATGACACTGTGATCCAGAGTTATGTTCAATACAAAATCCCTATGCAATTGACCATAGTAGGAAAAACGCATGCTATGGTATTCCAGGGTGACAATATCTAAATAAACCTTAAATGAGCAATTTTGTATTGAATTTGTTTTGCTTTCATATAGCATTACAGTTCATAACATTAAAATGTTCTGTTTTACTTCAGAAATCACTGGCACAATTTACCCCAATGTATTCCCCTAAAGGCACAACTTCCCCCGCACCAGGGGCAAGTTGTGCCATGAGACCACTTTTTCCCCAAAAGCTATATTTCTGAAACAATTTATTTCAGATCCAAAGTTATTGTTCTCAGGGATGCACCACATCCTGAAATATATGTACATCGTTAAGTTGAAGGAATTACTGCCATGGCCTCACTTTAAAGTCACTTTGAGTAAAAACTGGCACAACTCACCCCGCTTTCCCTACAGTCAATAGCCTACTCATCTGGATTGAAGCAGCAAACATTAAGTGTAAAAGTAAAAAAATGACATAACATTATTTAATATTTGAATCAAAGCTTATATAGTGTTTTGACATTGACAACCACAACCAAAAAGTGCATTTTACCTCAAACTTGCGACTAGTTAACTTTCTAAAAAAGGCGCAATCGCTTCTCGGGTCGACATTAACACACTGACAAAATTATATTCAGAATTTAAAATATTTTGATACCACTTTTTAATGTGTGATTGTAAGGTGTTCACGAGATAGAGATACTAACCTTTAGCGAACTTGCTTTCAACGTCGAACGAACACTCGTTCTCATGGAGACACGGTGTGCACGGAGGGGAGGGGCTGTGTGTGTGTGTGTGTGTGTGTGTGCACGCGCATGTGAGAGATGCATGAGTGACAGAGATGGAGGGAGAGCAGGGAAAGGAAATGCAGCTGAACGAATACGCTGCGTGTTTTAAATAGCGTTAAAAAATGAAAGACCTTGACAAAGACGAAAACTAAGGACATTTACTCTATAATTTTATTTTATTTTAGTTAGTTTTGCCAAACACACATTACAGTTTTAGTTAGTTATCGTTTTTTTGTAATGCCTCGTTTTTATTTTTATTTCAGTTAACGACAATGTTTTTTCCCACCTAGTTTTCGTTTTTTCGTTAGTTTTCGTTAACGATTATAACCTTGGTCCTATCTCGGACATTTTGACTCGGTCCGAGACAGGACCCATCGACAACATTTCTGTGTCCACCACTCTAGTTTATCCAAAACAAACCAGAAAACGGATTCAGTGCTAAATACCGGAATTCTCCTTTAAGAGTCCCCTCTGGTCTGTCATTTTTTGCAGATTTCGAACTCGCAGAGGAGAGCAGTTGTCCTTCTTGGCCTGTCTTACTTCCTTAAAGAGGATCCCTCAAATTTTTACAAGACCTGTGATGTATGTGAGGCATCTACTGTATATTATTTGTCATTTTACATTATTTTTTTTTACATGGACATTGATGTGTAGGTTATGCAAAGCTTATGAGTCGTATAAACTAGTTCAATACTCACTCACACACTAACACTCACTCACTCATACATACACACACACACACACACACACACACACACACACACTCATTCACTCACTCACACACATGGAAATGGACATTGATGTGTAGGTTATGCAAAGCTCATGAGTCATAGAAACTAGTTCAATTCACACTCACTCACACACACACACACACACACACACACTGAGGAACAAATTCTGCTTTGTGATCTGTTTTATTATTTTGTTCTCATTAGCCGACTGATGAAGAAGACGAGATGCTCAAAGGGATGGAGATCGGGATCCTGGTGGTCACAGAGGAGAATCCTGGGAACCTTCTCCCAAAGGAGATCATTGATGTGGCGCTGGTTTTGGAAGAGGAAATAGTTCTTCATGACCTGAAGGATGTCCCCAACGCCTTTGCCCTTCTAATTGGTCTGCTGTACGCCCTTAACATAGACTATCCTAAGGACCTGAAGTATACCTTCGAGGTAATCCAAAAGGTAATCAAGAATATAGGAGGAGACGCATGCTCATCAAGAGTACATGGACTCCGGAACAGACTCCTGTGTAAAACACCCTAAAACTTTGTCAAGCAGCTGATGTGAGGGAAGTGTGCACTCACACTGGAGTGGAATTGAGTTCTGAGATTGTTTGTTTGAGATTGTAAGCTTTTTCTGGTTTCTGTATACTAAAACTAAATAGCATTGTTCCCAATCGTTCCTGTGCCATACAATCATATGGAATCTAAATGGATTGTTGCTCACCTGTCAACTGCATTGTTGGAAAGTTAACTGTCAGGCAGCTGATGTTTTCTTAAACTGATGTTTGTGTGTGTTGGAGGGAAAGTATTATCAGGCTCACTCACACACACACACACACACACACACACACACACACACACACACACACTCACTCACACTTACACTCACTCACACACTCATTCACTCACTCACATACACTCATTCACTTGAACTCATACACACACACTCACGCACTCACACTCATACACATACACTCACTTGCTCACACACTCATTCACGCATTCACTCAATTCAACTCACACACACACTCAAGCACTTACACTCACTCACGCACTCACTCGCATACAATCACTCACTCACTTGACCTCATACACACACAAGCACTCACACACATACTACACTCCCTCGTTCACACACTCATTCACGCATGCACTCACTTCAACTCACACTCACGCACTTACACTCATTCACTCGCGCACTCACTTGAACTCATACACACACAATCACTCACACTCATACACTCACTCGCTCACACACTCATTCACGCATGCACTCACTTCAACTCACACTCACTCACACACTCACACAGACTCATAGACTCACTCATTAATGCACACTCATGCACTCGAACTCCCACGCACACACAATCACTCATACACTCACTCGAACTCCCATACACACACACACACACACACACACACACACACACACACACACACACACACACACACACACACACACTCACTCATACTCACACACTCGAACTCCCATACACACACACACACTCACACACATACACTCCCTCGCTCACACACTCATTCATGCATGCACTCACTTCAACTCACACTCACTCACACACTCACACAGACTCATAGACTCACTCATTAATGCACACTCATGCACTCGAACTCCCACGCACACACAATCACTCATACACTCACTCGAACTCCCATACACACACACACACACACACACACACACACACACACACACACACACACACACACACACTCACTCATACTCACTCACTCGAACTCCCATACACACACACACACACATACACTCCCTCGCTCACACACTCATTCATGCATGCACTCACTTCAACTCACACTCAAGCACTTACACTCATTTACTCGCGCACTCACTTGAACTCATACACACACAATCACTCACACTCATACACTCACTCGCTCACACACTCATTTACGCATGCACTCACTTCAACTCACACTCACTCACGCACTCACACAGACTCAGAGACTCACTCACTCATGCACACTCATTCACTCATGCACTCAAACTCCCATACACACACACTCACTCATACTCACTCACTTGAACTCACACACACACACTCACTCACACACACTCACACTCTTTAATAACAAAATGATTAATTTAATAACAAATGATCGTTGCGACGGAAGCAAATCAATCAAAACTAACTTTAGATGGAAAATAACTTAACTCTGCTATAAAGCCAAAACAATCTCTGTTACCTTAAATTATACGCTTATCTCTGTGAAGCTGCTACAATCTACGTTGTTAAAAGCGCTATATAAATGAAGATGACTTGACTTGACTTGACTCTTACACTTCTTGATTGGAGTCCTGAGGGTTTTTTTGTCTCATGTGTAAAACACTAAAACTAAATGGTATAATTGTTCAGGCAGCTGATGTTTTGTTAAACTGATGTTTGTGTGTGTTGGAGGGAAAGTATTATCAGGCTCACTCACACACACACACACACACACACACACACACACACACACACACACACACACACACACACACACACACACACACACACTCACTCACACACTCATTCACTCACATACACTCACACTCATTCACTTGAACTCATACACACACACTCACACTCATACACTCACTTGCTCACACACTCATTCACGCATGCACTCACTTCAACTCTCACTCACTCACACAGACTCATAGACTCACTCACTCATGCACACTCATGCACTCGAACTCCCACGCACACACAATCACTCATACACTCACTCACTCGAACTCCCATACACACACACTCACTCATACTCACTCACTTGAACTCTCACACACACACAATCACTCACTCACACACACTCACACTCTTACACTTCTTGATTGGAGTCCTGAGGGTTTTTTTTGTCTCCTGTGTAAAACACTAAAACTAAATGAAGTTTTATGTAACAAAGTTCGGGAGGAGCTTGTTCAGGTAATCATCCAATCAGCACAAGAAGAAGCCAGTATAAATAAAGCCTTCCCTTACCTCCTGTCTCATGACAAATTTCTCAGCATCCCGCCACCACCCCATCACCTCACATTCAGATGGGTCTGCTCATTGATACCCATGATCTATACATTCATAGCGGGGAGTACTCTGGGGTCGGGCCGAATTCCGAGCTCGGAGCCCTCCCCCCGGACAGCAAGCCAAATACGCATTATAATATTACATCAGATTTCATTAACATGTGAACTCGTGAAATGGTATAATTGTTCATAATTGTTCAGGCAGCTGATGTTTTGTTAAACTGATGTTTGTGTGTGTTGAAGGGAAAGTGTTATCAGGCACACACACACACGCTCACTCAATCTCTCACACACACACACTCACACTCACTCACGCACTCACTTGAACTCTCACAACATACAACACACACTTCACACTTTTTGCAACTGCATTGTTTACAGTGTTTTCACCCACAAACACAACTTTTGGAAAGTTAACTGTCAGGCAGCTGATGTTTTATTAAACTGATGTTTGTGTGTTGGAGGGAAAGTGTTATCAGGCACACACACACACACTCACAAACACACTCACTCACTCACTCACTCACTCACTCACACACACACACACACACATACTCACACTCATTCATACACACTCATTCACTCACTCACACACACACACACACACACACACACACACACACACACACACACACACACACACACACACTCATACTCTTACTCGTCTTGATTGCAGTCCTGAGATTTTTTTTTGTCTCCTGTGTAAAACACTAAAAGTAAATGGCATAATTGTTCCCAATTGTTCCTGTGCCATACAATGATATGGAATCTAAATGTGATTGTTGCTCACCTGTCAACTGCATTATTTACGGTGTTTTCAGGATCAGGCAGAAACACACACACACACACACACAACCAACCACACTTGTGGATTTGTCAAGCAACTGACAAATCTTTGAATATAATCTCTGTTGCTCATTGAATATGTTTAATAAATGTTGTCTTTTGACTTGTACATCATGATTTCGTATATATTTTTGTATTACAAGCCAGTTTGGTTAAAACAATGCATTGCAAAGGACATTTGTCATGTTAACTTATGCAAGAGTTAGGCTACGTTCACACTGCAGGCTGAAACGACCCAATTCCGATTTTTTTGCCCCTATGCGACCTGTATCTGATCTTTTCATGACAGTCTGAACGACACAGATCCGATCTTTTCAAATGCGACCCAGGCCACTTGGGTATGTGGTCCCAAATCCGATACATATCCGATCTTTTGAAATGCGACTTCAGTCTGAACGGCCAGGTCGCATGTATCCGACCCGCACGTCATTGATACGCGAAAAACGTCATAATTCTGCATTGAAGTAGTCGTCGGTTTGAAAACGGACTGCATATTTGTCGAGCTGAGGTAAATCTGCCGAACGGGTCGACCTCGACGAGCCCGTTAATTAAAAAAAAAAAAAAAAAAGCCCACGGCCATTATATATACGTTATGTTAACTTATTTGTGCTGAATCTGATATTAGATAGGTCAGCGGCTGCTGTCTGGCTCTTGTGTAACGGTCGCTGCGTGCGCTCGTGTGTGTGTGTGTGAGTGAGAGAATCACAGTTAGTTAAAGCAGAGACGGGCTCTGGTTAAAGTTTAGCTACTTCCGCAAACAACAAGTGACGTCGTTGACCGTTGAGTACTCTTCTGCGCATGCGGGTCACTTCTGAGTCATTTCACGTTCACACAGGAGATCACAAAAGGTCGCATTTAATTGGAAATGTGAACGGCCTTGCAAAAAAATCGAATTTTTTCAAAAAATCGGAATTGAGCATTAAGCCCTGCAGTGTGAACGTAGCCTTAGGAAAACTTAAATTTTCAAGGCAACCAGGTTACTTTTGTGGAAAAGTTAATACAACAAGCTTTATGAAGTTGATCTAAGTAAAATGTTTGGTCAATACAAATTCAAAATACTCGTCAGTAGGACTTATATGTTGTTAAGTTAATGACAACTTGAGTTGACTCAACTCAACTAGGTTAGTTAACATGATGCATAATTTAAGTTGCATCCACTAAATAGAATGTTGTGTTAACAATGCCTCCTTAGTTGATGGAACAGGTCATATTTGTCAGATCAACAAGCCATCTCAAGTTGACACAACTTATTTGCCTCATTTAGCTAACTTATTGTATTATTTTCAATTAACTCAAAATTCCAAGGCAACCAGGTTACACGCGTTTTTAAGTTGAATCAACTAATATTTTTTTACAGTGTGGTTTCTAAAGTACTTCTTCCTGCCTCTATGTATTAATGTTGATGGGTAGCCTAAATGGGTTCCATTCAGACCTTAATGTTAAGTATTTTACTGTTATATATCAACAAGATTCAACAAGACATTTTCACCTGGCTGTACCCAATGTTTAGATCTGTTGTGGTATTTACGCAAATTAGCACATCTGTAATTAGATTATGCACCATTTGTCCATGTTAACAAACAATTTAAAAAAACTTGTATTTTATTTCAAAGTGTTTTTATTGTTTTAAACGTACATAACACAAACAAACCAACATACATTCTCTTATGTCATACAAGGCATCCCCTTTCGTCGCAGATTGGCATCCAAGATTCGTACAAATACTGAGAATGCACACAGAACACACAAAAAAAAAAAAAAAAAGGGAGAGGGGGAGATAAGAACATAATTTTTTTACTCTAAAGAATTAGCATCAAATGCATTTTCATAATAATCCAAGAAAGGTTGCCATACATTCTGAAAACTTTCTGCTGAGTTTTGGACTGTAGTTCTTAACTTTTCAAGCTGGAGGAAGGACATAGTTTTGCACACCCAACATGAGTGTTTTGGGGGTGAGGAAGATTTCCAATTTGTAAGAATTAGTCGGCGGGCTAACAGTGTAGAGAATGCTATTAATTGAGATTGGCCTCTTGAGACCCCAACTTTACTGTGTACCACCCCAAATATTGCAATGATAGGATCTGGATCAATATTCTTTTTACAAATGTAGGTGAATGTATTAAATATCTCAGACCAGAATGTGCCTATGCTTGGGCATGACCAGAACATGTGAGCCAGAGAGGCAGCCCAGCTAACAATTTATGGTTCCCAGAACGTTCTCAGAACGTTAGTTTTTGGTTGCGGGAACGTTCCCTTAAGGTTAGGGTTTGGTTAGGTTTTGGTTCCCATGGAAAGTTTTCTTAACGTTCAGGGAACGTTCATTGCAACCTTTAGGGAACGTTCCCCGAACGTTCTCTTAACGTTGCAACCTTTAGGCAACGTTCCCCTAACGTTCTCTTAACGTTGCAACCTTTAGGCAACGTTCTCTTAACGTTGCAACCTTTAGGTAACGTTCCTCTAACGTTCTCTTAACGTTGCAACCTTTTGGCAACGTTCCCCTAGCGTTCTCTTAACGTTGCAACCTTTAGGCAACGTTCCCCTAACGTTCTTTTTTTACATTACCCTAACCTTTAAAAAACTTTAACAATTTTATTATTACTTTAAACTGTCTGTGCATGAACAAGATTGAATGATTATATATTAGCAGGAATGAATGAGCAAACTTGATGGGATTTAAATAATACTTTAATATACAATATAAAATTAACAATAAAAGGCCTAAAAATATAATACAAGAATCAGAATCAATTTTATACAGTTTTAGTATACAACTATACAAATAAGACAATATCAATACAAGTACAAATGGACTGGGATGAAGAGTGCAAAGTAATAGTGCAAATGTATTGTGCAAGATGCATATTGGAATGATAAAGTATGTAATGTTTAGGTAAATGGCCAAAGTGGCAAAAATACAATTGCTTTAATAAAAAAAAAAAAATAGAAAACAAAAAGATAAAAAAAAAATAGAGCTCCATGGTTTTAAAGGCTCAGTCCTTCTCAGCTGGCCTAAAAAGAAAGAAACAAACGTTTGATATGTCATACTAAAAAAGAAGACAGACAAAAGCAAGACAAATTGCCTTACTAATAACCGTGTTTTTTTTTTTATGATCACAAATATTGATAGTTTTCCAATTCCTTTGATTATTATCATTATTATGAACATCACATAGACGAATTTCAATTTACCGTCTGTGTGGGGCAAACTTCAGCACTTGCCCAATCAAGTCCTCCACGTCTGCTGCAGTCAGCGCAGGGAAGTTTTTCTGGGAGGCCGCTAGAGTAGAAGTCAAATTAAAACCTCCAAGCTAAGCAAAATACTGATGTTAACAATGAAATAGCACATGCCTGTTATAACCCTGCAGATTTTCTGGTCCTGGAAGGCCTTCTTTGCCTTTCTGCCTCGTAGACTGTACTGTTTAAGCACGTCATTTGTTGCCACTCGCCGTAGCATGCGACGGATGGCAGTACCTCCGGTCGAACCACCAAGGGTTGTCAGGAAAATTTGCTGCAAAACATATAGAAATACAAATTATACATGTAGAACAAAGTGGAAAGCTTGTACAATCTCATTTTGTAAGAGCCGTCAGTTCAGTAATAATGATATTTTAAATTATGCAATCATATAGTGTAATCTTAAAGCAGGGTAGGGCAGGACTATGGCCACTTAATTACCATTTTGTCCCTCCTCTCCTGTTGACCAAGACTCCTGTCGAACTCCTCCAGCTCTGTAACCGTTGAGCAAGGCGACAGCAACAAGTCATCGACTGGAGCAGAGGGAGGTGACTGGGAGCTCCTTAAGAGCATGAGCAGCTCATCCATCTTCTCCTCAAATGCGTCCATCCGCTGTGCCATGCGGGTAATGGATGTCCTCATGGCTATGGAAAAATTAATGGTGTTGTTTCAGTTGTTATACATTATATACTTGCATGTGAACAACTTAAGGGAGTTTCTTACCTCTCATTTCAGTCTCCATGGCTGAGCCACCTCCCTCTGTGTGATGACTCACCTCCCTCTGTGTGATGAGTTCTGCTGTTAACAACAACAAAAAAAGTCAAGTTACTCTCAAGTTCCTTGTCATGAAATTGTATATAATTAGAAATAGAAAATTCAAAGCCACTGTACCTTCAGGCCGAGCTTGCATCACAATAGACCCATCTAATTCTGGGCGACCGGCTGGTTTTTTGTGTGGTGTTGACTCAACTTAAAAAAATAAAATAAAAAAAAGTAGATATGATTATTGGTCAGTTCATTTATGGTAGGTTTCTTGCACATGGCAAAAAAAACAGCAACACACATGCAGGTGGTGGAGGCAGTGACATCTGCTGACCTGAAAAAAGGCAGGAAGAGAAACTAATCAGAACAGTCACATGATATGCACCAGGTTGAATGTCAGTAGTTCCATGGTAGGAAATTTGACTCTGGTTTCTTAAATGCATGCATAAATGTTAACTTACAGACAGGGCTTCCAGACACACACTCCGTCCTGGAATGCTTTCTTGCTTGTGGAACAGATTCATCTGAAATAAAAGACCAAACAATTTGTACAGATTGCTAAAAGAAAATTTGAATTGTGTAAATAATGTACTCTGTACTTAGGTCTTACCATCACTTGAAGAATCCGCCATGAACCTCCTTGGGCGTCTACACTGCCTTTTGTGGACGCTCGCATCATCTTACTCATATAAGCATGTATGTGGTTGCAACGTTGTGGCTGAAGGTTAATAAATACAGTTGATTGAAGTGTGGTCAAAATTTTGTTTTGGCTCTCCTGTAAAGTTTGTCAAATGCCACTTACGCCCCTCTGGTTCCAAGCCCTCGATATATGCAAAGCGCAATATATATGCAGTCCATTTAAATCGTAACTCACCAAAACTAGAAACAATTTATTTGGGTTGTCGTAGCAACATGCGGGTAACTTACATGAGTTTCTCTCGTGTCTCTTAGGTTACATCCACGGCAAACGTAGCAAACTCATTAACTCGCCGTTTCATTGTCTAAAATATTCACTAACGTTAAACATTGTTTAACGTTACGGAGTTTATTTAAATAACACTAGCCTAACGGCGAATGCTACTGCTGACGCGGATGTTGACGTCACTTCTGTGAGTTGAAAAAAGCACGTAAAAGTCCAGGCAGAAAGCGATGCATAATAAATAAACTCCTGATTTAACGTTACAAACGTACAAACTGTTTGGCTCGATGTCATGGTGCAAATGACCATAGGTCGATTTTACTCTGGACCATCCCTTTAACGTTAGCTAACGTTCAGTGTTTCCCACACATAGACTAATTCGTGGCGGTGCGCCAGAGAATCAACACCGGCCGCCACATTGCAAAACACGCAGCGTATTCATTCAGCTGCATTTCCTTTCCCTGCTCTCCCTCCGTCTCTCCGTCACTCGCGCGTCTCTCTCACAAGCAATGTTTTGTCTCGCCAAAGCCTTATTTGATCGGTGAGTGATACATGACTGCTGCGCTTGCGGTAGGGCTAAAAGAACGAGCAGAGAGAGAGGCCCGGTCGCGCGCGCGCACCCTCACCGTCTTCAAACTGTCTTGCTCTCTCTCGCTCCGTCGCGCATATCAATCAAAATCAATTGAGAATTGACACGATGGTAAAAGATCGGAAGACCTAAGTTTCACATGGAACATTCGTTTTCTGCTGAATTACTGCTAGGTGTTGTGCTAAAAATAAAAATAAATAAAAACTTTTTCGTTGCCTTAACTTCTCTGAAAAGCGTTCCGCACATTCAGATGACATAAAAAACACTTTAAATAAACAAACCAAAACCTATCCAATGATGAAATGTGTTCTGTGTTGAAAAGGGCTTAAGGTTAAACCCCAAACCCTTGCATTACAACCACAACATCATGAAACTGTAACGTATTTCACTTACTTTTTCGTGAGAATGTGGAGCTGTGTTGGTTGTTTTCCAAAACTTCCTGACAGTGAATGGTCTACTGGGTTCTACGTAGACTTATCATTTTTTTCCCAGCCAATCAGGAACGTCCGTGTTGCGTCGCACGCCTTGACGTCAGGCAATCTGGCCAATCAGCATTTTAGAGGGTAATTTTACTCTCCGACACAGTGGTACTACCCACGTATAGTGTTTTTTTTTATCTCTTTCCTGCACTTAAACATTAGATGGAGTTTTTTTATTTTTTTTATTTACTGTTTAAATCCAGAAGGTCTTTGGTGTATGCAAATAGCACAACACGGAAGTCAGGACAGGACTTCAATCGGTCACCTGAAAGCAGAGGCACTTCCCCCTACTGCCGTAGGTGTGTAACGGTTGGATTTGTACACTGATCTGAGCCACTAGTGAAATGTAAAATGAAAGAAGTGAATTTTTGTAGTTGTGAAAATCGTTTTATTGATAGATTCTTGTTTTAAGTATGTTCACCTAATACAGTTAAAAAAACGAAATCAAGCACAAAAGTATTGTTTTTAGCTAAATTGATATCAGGCTAAAAATAAATATAGGCTATTCTCTTGCTATGCTGTTTATCTTACTTCGATTTCATAAGACCACTCATTTTTGAGTGAATCGAAATCAAGTGACTGTAAACCTTTTATATTCTATGTCAAAAACTTAAATGGAGCTGGTTTAAATAAACATTTCAAAACCACACTCAGAACAACCAAAAAACAACCAAACAGGAACGTTGTGTGGAGGTACAGTGCAACCACAGGAGAACGTTTTAGTTGGTTGGTTCCCTTAACGTTTAGGGAACGTTATAACCCTGAGGGAATGTTCCCTAAACGTTAGTTTTTGGTTTGGTTCGAACTAACCTTTAGAGAACCATAAACTAACGTTCCCTAAACGTTCTGTGTTAGTGGGGAGGGGCTTGGTGACAGCACGTACAGTTGGGATCCACATTAGGATATATTTTGGCCAATTTGGTCCTAGAGAGGTGCAGGTGATTAAATACTTTGAATTGTATCAACCTGTGCCTAATACAGATAGACAATGTGTATATTTTATGTGCCTTTAAGTAAATAATAATAAAAAATAAAAATAAAAATAATAATAAATAAATAAATAAAATATATCAAGTTATCAGTACTTTGATTTCTGCATATGTTAGAAAACGATTCTAAGTGAAACATGAAAAACCAAGCAGACATATATATGAATTATTGTATAAAAAGAAAAATAGAAAATAAATAATTAAATGAATAGATATATAATAATAATAGGCCTACTTTAAAACAGTCAAATTATCCATACGTGTTTCCTACATATATTAGAAGACAGTTCTGAATGAAACATGAAAATAACGCCTCAGTCCGCATATGCAACTAGCCATCAATACACCCACTGTCCAATGTCACTGAACTGATCCAATGTCCCATGGCATTACATTGCAGCGATATTGATCCCCAACAACAATTGGTTAATTCCAATATTCCCACCAAATATACCGAGGTATGTAGCCGAACAAACTCCCATATCAATCACTCATAAGTCCCCTGACGAAGGTAACCGCCTTCTCTGGGTCAGTAAAGCTCTTCTGCTGGCCGTCCCGAGTCGTAATCCTCAGTTTTGCAGCCCGTATTTTACTCCCTCGCATTGCCGTAATAACTGTCTCACCTGTCCGAAAACCGTTCAGCATCGCGCCACATTCTGTGTGTAATCAGGGAACACTCTGTTAGTGTCGCCATTTTCAGCCTTTCGTAGAATGCTTTCCTTCTCTTGATAGTAGTGGCACTTGACGACAAAAGCTCTCGGTGGCTGCCCATCTCCCGGGGCTTGCTGCAAAGTACAGTGAGCCCTATCAATAATGTCCAGGCCCATCACTTTTTGTAAAAGTTTTGCAACGAAGGTGCTCGCTGAAAAGCCTGCCTCTCGTCCTTCTTTAACCCCAAAGATGCGTAAATTACATCTCCGTGATCTCGCTTCCAAATCCTCAGCCTTTGCCACCAAACTCACCACCTCTTTTTTCAGTTCAGCGAGCGCTGCTCCAAATTAGCGATAGCATCCGAGTGAGTGTTAGCTGCAGTTTCCAAGCCTGCAGTGCGCTCCTCTAGCGTGTTAGCTTTGATGTTGGCCTGATCGAATGCACCCTTCAGCTCGTCTCTCAAACCACTGATTTGCTTGCGTATTTCTTCATTTTGCATCTCTGCTTTCTCATCCATTTTCGCCAGCAGTTCGTTTCTTAATGAATTTATTGCTTGCAATATAGCTGACTGCCCCGAGCTCGTGCTTTCTGCTGGTTCGCTAGCTTTAGCAGCCTTCCTCAGGTCCGGCATGTTTATAAGCGGCTCAACTCGATTAACAGAATAAAAACAAAAATTCTCACATTTTACCAATGCACACAGTGTCTGTATGGCTTCAAACAGCGAAAAAAGTGTCTTGTTGACGAATTTTAAGGTTCATGTGGGAGAGCTCAGTAAGACACGTCTACATCCCTCCGAGGCCCAACCGGAAGTCCCTAAAAAAAAAAAAACTTGTAATACATTTTTTGTTTGTATTGATATAAGTAATCAACTCAGTAATTTTCATGGTGATATCTAAAGGTTACATTTTTTACCCTATTCATGTGAGAAAAATAATGAATAGGCGTATGAATAGGATATATTTGGGTCTTTTTCGGAACTTTCCCCTAATGGGATTCTTCTGGGCTTTTTTTTCCTTACTCAGGACATATTGAGGATACAAAATCAGTTGAGTTTGATTCTGTTGCAATTTGTTCGCCTTTTTTTCCTAAAACGCCTGGACTATAGGCCACGGCTGCCCCTTTACTGACTTTATTGGCCTAAAATGACTATTTTATGTAGGAAATAACACACAGAATGCAGAGTTTTTTTCCCTGTTTTTACAGAATTGAATACAGTTATTTAATAGTGTGTGTATGCAGTGTTAGACACTGAGTTCTATCTATTGTTTAAGTGTACTTCACTGTTGGAGTGTCACTGTTATACTTGCATCATAAATATTGTGCATATTTTCAATATTTAAATGACTTCAGGAAAGATGTCAATAAAACACAACAATAAATCTAATAATTGCACTTAGTGTTAGGTACGTGCCACCTAATATGGCCTAATAGTCCTAGGAAAGCAACTGCATCTGTCATTTTACATTGCAGTCATTTAAATGTAAGTACAGTATTTATTATAGCTGTGTGTCATAATACAGTAGTGAAATATGGTAGCCTACTGTTGTGTATAGGGGAAAAGGTAGAGGAATTACTATGATCAAAATACATTTTCGACCCTTCTTTAGCAAGCTAAACATTTTATGACCATATATTTTGTCATATATTTTACATTACATGTTATAAATGTAAATATATTTCACACTTAACATATATTTTTGTTATATTTCAGAATATATTTCAAAATTATAAATATAAGTGAACAACAATGCAAATATATTTCAGTGTATTTGGAATATATGCCACATATATTTTTGACACTTTAAAATATATTTAAATTTTTTTTTTCTGTATGGGATGAGATTTCTGATTTATTTGAACAGGGAGGTTTTCGTTCATTGATTGTGATTGTTAATCTCAGCTCAGCCGAAAAAAGCACTTTAGTTTTCCTTTTAAGTTGTTAATGTTGAAATTAATGTTGTTAATGTTGATCCTGATCGATTGCTCCTGTCTGCTTCGCTGCCTGCTGTGAGTTTGTTTGCTTCGGTGCTGTAAGCTCCGTCTTAGCCACGTATTTCTTTGTATTGAACCATCATTTACTACAATTTCTAGTTGTTTATACTACTAAAAACAGCTTACCCAACATCTCAGATTAACCTGACATCGCTAGCTTCCGTTACTACTAGCACAACACGCTAGTAATTCGCTAGCTAGCCTGTTAACGCGCCACCCGTGCACTCAGCTATTTTTTTTTAAAAAAATTCTCTCGCGCGGTGGCGCCTTTGAGTTCATAAAAGGCTCAGGTGAGTAAGAATCAGTCAACAAACACGGTGAGTAATGTCTTGTCCTGTTGTTGTCACCTGTACTTCATGTCACATGTTTAGCATAGCCTTCTCTGTCGGCAATGTAGAATTTATATGTGATAAATGCAAGGAGACAGTTAGGCTGACGGAGAAGATTTCAGAACTAGAGACACACATCCAAACTTTAATTGAGGATAGTAAGAGTGCTAGAGTTTTAGATACTGCTTTGGATGCGCCTAGCATAGTGAACTCTTTACATGACTCGGTTCTGGCTGAAGTAGAGCCCATGCAGCAGGGCAAATGGGTGACAGTGAGGGATCGCTCTAGTCAAGGATCAAAAAACCACTCTTCCGTTCCAATTACCATAACAAATCGATTTGCCCCGCTCAGTGAAACCCCCACTGAGAATTCTGTTGATTGTATCCTAGTTATTGGTGATTCTATTACACGGAACGTGAAAATAGAGACACCAGCCACCAGTCACATGTTTGCCAGGAGCCAGAGCGCCTGACATCAAAGCAAATTAAAAAGTGCTGGCTAATGCTAATCGTAAATTCTCTAAGATCATTATTCACGTTGGCACTAATGATGTTCGACTCCGCCAGTCGAAGATCACAAAAATTAATATTAAAGAGGTGTGTGAACTTGCAAGTACGATGTCAGGCACTGTAATTTGCTCTGGCCCCCTTCCTGTTCGCAGGAGTGATGAGATAGTAGATTGTGTTCACTGAATCTCTGGCTGTCTAAGTGGTGTCCGCTTAATAATATTGAATTCATAGACAATTGGAAAAGTTTTTGGGGCAAACCTGACCTGTTGAAAAGAGATGGTATTCATCCCTCCTGGGTTGGTGCTGCTCTTCTCTCTAGTAATATGGCACATAGTCTTAGAGCTCAAACATGACAATCTGGGGCTCAGGTCAGGAAGCAGACAGACTGGCTTAACCAACTGTCTGCTAGCGGCCTCGCGTCACCAAGGTCAGATAAATCTCATCACATAGAGCCTCTTTCACCTAGATATCATATAGAGACTGTGCCTGTTCCCCGAATTTGGAAATCCGAAAAACGTCCAAACCCATCTAAGGTTAAAAATGTAATTGTTGTTCAACAAATAAAAAACAGCTATAATACAGATGAGCAAATGATAAAGCTTGGGTTGCTGAATATTCGATCCCTTACTCCAAAAGCACTCATTGTTAATGATATGATTACAGACTATAATCTAGATGTGCTGTGTTTGACAGAAACCTATAGCTAAAATCAAACAATTACATTACTTTAAATGAGTCCACCCCGCAAGATTACTGTTACAGTATAAACATGAGCCTCGCCTGAAACGCAAAGGGGGAGGTGTTGCTGTAATTTATAGTAATATTTTCAAAACCACTAAGAAATCAAGCTTTAAATATAATTATTTTGAAGTGTTAGTGCTTAATGTAAAAATTTATAGTGTAAACGATAAATCACGTTTGAGATTTGTGCTGGCTACTGTATACAGGCCACCAGGGCACCATAAAGATTTTATCAAAGAATTTGCGGACTTTCTATCAGAATTAATATTGACTGCAGATAAAGTACTAATTGTTGGTGATTTTAATATACACATCGATAATGAAAAAGATGCATTGGGTATGGCATTTAAAGACATTGTAAACTCAATTGGAGTTAGACAACACGTGCCAAGACCAACTCATTCTCATAATCATACTCTAGATCTAATATCATCACATGGAATAAATGTTGATGCCGTTGAAATTCTGCAGCAGAGCGATGACATCTCAGATCATTATCTAGTCTCGTGTAAACTTCATTTAGCCAAGGCTACAAAGCCGACTCTATTGCTTTATCAATAATCTTCCTAATCAGTTTCATCATCTCAGCATCCCAGATAACTTAGAAGAACTAGATATTGCAACAGAAACTTTTAACTCTCTCTTTTCCAGCACTTTAGACACAGTTGCTCCGTTGCGCTTAAAGAAGATTAATGAAAATAGTCCAACGCCGTGGTACAACGAGCACACTTGGGCCCTTAAGAGAGCAGCCAGAAAAATGGAGCGCAACTGGAAGAAAACAAACCTAGAGGTATTTCGGATTTCATGGAAGGAGAGCTCGATTACGTACAGAGAGGCTTTAAAAGCTGCTAGATCTGCTTATTTTTCAACCCTATTAGAAGAAAATAAACATAATCCTAGGTATTTATTTGAAACGGTGGCTAAACTAACGAAAAAGAAAGCTTCAATCCCAGAAGTTTCCAAGCAACACAGCAGTAATGACTTTATGATCTTCTTCACTTATAAGATTGATAATATCAGGGACAAACTAACTAATTATAACTATGCAACCGTCTACTACAGTATCGCATCAGGCAGTGCATTGTAGTCTCCCTGAGGAAAAATTTGATTCATTTATTGCTATAGGAGAGGAAGAATTTTGCAAACTCGTTAATTCATCTAAATCGACAACATGTATGTTAGACCCTATTCCGACTAAGCTACTGAAAGAGATGCTTCCAGAGGTCATAGATCCTCTTCTTACTATCATTAATTTGTCTTTGTCTCTAGGATATGTACCAAAAACCTTTAAGCTGGCTATGATTAAACCGCTTGTTAAAAAAACGCAACTTGATCCTACAGAATTAGTCAATTACAGGCCAATATTAGAGATATTAGAGATTACAGATATTAGAAAAAGCAGTATTCTCACAACTGTGTTCCTTTCTTGAAAGAAATGATATCTGTGAGGATTTTCAGTCCGGATTTAGACCGTACCATAGTACTGAGACAGCTCTTGTTAGAGTCACAAATGATTTGCTCTTATTGTCACGATACACACACGGAAAAGTTAGATCCAATTGCAGTATTTTATTGGGTAATCCGTATCCAGTCCAGGCAAGGGTCAAAATCCATACAGGCAATCCAGAAACAAGAAACAAGAAACAAGAAACCTCAGGAAGTGGTGTGACATTAAACAAGGACTCCATAACAAACACTGAAACAGCAAGGGTATAAATACACAGAAACTAACAAGGTGACGGGAAACAGCTGTGTGCAATGATCAATAAATAGACAGAACAGGATGATGGGAAATGTAGTCAAATGAGTGAATGACACCGTGGAGGAAGAGGACCTCTAGTGTTTACCCGGGGAACACAAACCAGACACTGTGACACTTATCATCCGATCGTGGTTGTGTCTCTCTATTAGTGTTACTTGATCTTAGTGCTGCATTTGACACTATTGACCACAACATTCTTTTAAATAGACTAGAAAACTATGTTGGCATTAGTGGAATTGCACTAGCATGGTTTAAATTATACTTATCTGACCGTTATCAGTTTGTAGCAGTAAATGAAGAGATGTCTCATCGATCACAAGTTCAGTATGGCGTACCACAAGGCTCAGTACTAGGACCGCTGCTTTTCACTCTGTACATGCTACCCTTAGGAGATATCATTAGGAAACATGGAATTAGCTTTCACTATTATGCCGACGATACTCAGCTCTATATTTCTTCAAAACCTAACGAAACTTACCAATTCACAAAATTAACGGAATGCATAGCTGATATAAAAAATTGGATGACTAGTAATTTCCTACTACTTAATTCTGAAAAAACAGAGATTCTAATTATTGGACAAAAAACTTCCTCACGTAATAATCTAGAATACTGTCTAACACTTGATGGCTGCTCTGTTAAGTCTTTGTCTTTGGTTAGGAACCTGGCTGTGCTCTTTGATACCAATCTTTCATTTGAAAGTCACGTGTCTAGTATCTGTAAAACCGCATTTTTCCATCTTAAAAAATATATCTAAATTACGCCATATGCTCTCATTGACAAATGCGTAACAATTAGTTCATGCGTTCATGACATCAAGGCTAGATTATTGTAATGCTCTACTGGGTGGTTGCCCTGCACGCTTAATAAACAAACTACAGCTAGTCCAAAACGCAGCAGCTCGAGTTCTTACCAGAACCAGGAAGTATGACCATATTAGCCCGGTTCTGTCAACACTGCGCTGGCTGCCTATTAAACATCGTATAAATTTTAAAATATTGCTGATTACTTACAAAGCACTAAATGGTTTAGCTCCGCAGTACTTAAGCAAGCTCTTAATGCATTATAGTCCTTCACGTCTATTGCGATCTCAAAATTCCGGCCAGTTAATAATACCTACAATATCAAAATCAACTGCTGGCGGTAGATCCTTTTCCTATTTAGCACCAAAACTTTGGAACAGTCTTCCTACCATTGTCCGGGAAGCAGACACACTCTGTCAGTTCAAAGCAAGATTAAAGACACATCTCTTTGACCTAGCATTCACATAACACATAGTAGACTTCTATAATTCAATGTTAGGCTGCATAGATTAGGTCAACCGGAACCAGGAACACTTCCCATAAATTCTGATGTACTCATTACATCATAAGAAGAATGGCATCTACGCTAATTTTAGTGTCTTTGTTTATCCCGAGGTTTTCCCGCAGCCTGCCGGATCCAGGCCGTATCCAGATCTGACGAAGGACCTTCGCCTGGACCCGATGACAACGCAGTGCTGAAGTGCCAACTAGTCTCTCCCTATGGAGGATCCCTTTACCACTCCAGATAAAGCATTTTCGGGAAATTCATTTCGCGTACCTACCCCGAAGTGATAAAATAAAATTAAATTCTGTATCAAAATTTATAAGGAAAGACCAGTACTTTGTTTAGGCTTGGTCTGTAGGGAATTCCAAACCTGCGCATATATATTCAAACGCACATAACTATAGAACCAATTCTTAATGCGCATGTGAGCGCCATCAGCGTTTATCACAGGTTCGCATTTAAAGTCTGTGTAGAGAGAATGGTGTCGTCCTAGCGGCCCCTAATTTAATAACAAATGATCGTTGCGACGGAAGCAAATCAATCAAAACTAGCTTTAGCTGGAAAATAACTTTATTAAAGAACCGCTATAAAGCCAAAACAATCTCTGTTACCATAAATTATACGTTTATCTCTGTAAAGCTGCTTTGAAACAATCTACATTGTTAAAAGCGCTATGTAAATGAAGATGACTTGACTTGACTAATGTATGTTCAGTGCAGATTTAGAGATGAAGGCATTTTGCACAGTTTCCTTTATCATATTTTTGTCAGACATTGTTACTGGTTGAATTCAGATATTTTGCACCAAAGCAACTTAAAGGACATAACAGAACAGCATTAAAATGAGATCAGTTTTGTGAAGGATTACTTATTTCTGCTTATACATATATTTTGTTCAATAAAAAATAAATTAAAAAAATGTTATCTACACTAATTTCTTTATTCTGGTAAAACCCATCAATTCATATTTTTAGGTATATAATTGTCCGGACCTCGACTGGTGAGGAGGGTTCATTTACTGGACCTCAAGCAATTTTAGTTTAAGACCCCTGGTCTAAGGCCATGCCCATTTAGGCACGCTCTGACGTTTTGGGCGCCAAGTCATTTGATTGGGTTGCGCGTCAGAGGCGCTTTGGCCATAGGTTGTGCAGTTGCCGCAGCACAGCCAATGGGTGAGCTAGACGCTCTGCTGTGTTCGCTGTGCAGCACCACTGCGTTTTAAATTATTAGCTTCAATATTTCTCGAGGAAAGGAGTTTCCCCACTGCGTATTAGCTATGCAATACTCGTTCCCTTACTCTCAGGGAACCGAGGTTACGTTAGTAACAGAGTATGTTTTATATTTATTTTTATAAATATATTAGTGAGATCCTTATCTGAAAAATAAGCGAAACATCATTCAGATTTTGATCCACCAGAAGTACTGCCACAAACAAAAAGAAGCAAAACAATGCAAACATCCGAGGGTCATTCAGAGGTCGCATCAGTCCAGGTTTTATGAAATTCTGAATTATGTCATAAAGCTTTTGTTCACATTAACTCATAACACCTTTAATATTATATTGTCTGTCTGTCTGTCGATGAAAAGATCAGCGAAACATCATTCAGATTTTGATCCGCCAGAAGTAGTGCCCCAACCAAAAAGAAGCCAAACAAAGCAAATATCTGAGGGTCATTCAGAGGTCACATCAGCCCAGGTATTATGAAATTCTCAATCATGCCATAAAGCTTTTGTTCAACAAATCAAAAAAGATCAAATCACTGCGCTTAACCATTTTTTGGGTGTGTGTGTTAATTACAATTAAAGATCGAAACGTTGAACGAAATTAAGAATGAAATATTTGTTAATACTCATTTGTAATTTATTAAAAAGACACAAGCGAGTGTGGATCTTTCATTCTTAATCTTAAAATAAAACTTGCTTACATTACAGTAACTCATACCACCTTTAATATTATATACAAATATCCCATTTCAGGTCAAAGCTCTGTGGTCTAAGAAAGCATGTGAGATAGTTGTTGCAATCAGTCAAAAGACAAAAAAAAGTCATATATCCTGCATCATTCAGAGCTGAAAACACTCCAGCCACATAAATGGCTGATGGGGGAGGTAAGAAAAAATTATTCATATCTTTGGGAAATGCTTTGCAACTGAAAAATAATCTGTGAACATACAGGAATATAGAAATGTAAAGATGACAATGTTATCAATGTCAATGAAACACTGAATGAGGCAACTATAATTTATTTTTGCTCTTTTGATCTTTGACAATCCAAAGCTATTTGCAAGTGTTAGTGAATAACAGTGACCAGGGACATATAATTTATGTACTAGATCAATACACAGCAGATGTTATAATTAATGATGAAAGAGACAAAGTATGGAGACACATTCTCTCAAAGGTAAACATTATCTTTATCTTATATTATCTTTAATAATTTAAGACAGTGATATAACAATGAAATATTTCAATGAAATTTCAGGTGGACTTTCATGACTATAAGGGAATGATAAGTTTCCTGAATGTCAATGAGAATCATTGGATGTTTTTGGTGAATACATTTTATGGTCCTGTCTTATACATAGTTACTCTATTCACATAGTTACTCTATTCTATAGAGGATGTTCATAATTCAGAAGAGCCAAGACTTCAAATAGTATACCAACCATCAAAATTCAAATATAAACAAACAAAGGCTTGTGTCTACACCACACACAAGAGTCTGGAGTAGGTGAATGAATGAATGAATGAATGAATCAAGTTTAGTTTCATAGTTTCATGTATGAAATTTAGTTAACTGTTTAGTTATCAATTAATTATCTATTATCTATTTAGTTTCATCTTTTTTTTATCTTGTACAGTATCTCCACGCAGCATCCAGCCAGATGTTTGTGATAGACCCAGAGGGACATGACAAAGAAGCAAAATCCATGCATGCAGCCAGTAGATTTCGGTTAGATTTTTGCTTGTTATATACTGTACCTACAAAAACACTTAGCAAAAAAGTTTAGCCACTAGTGTGAAGAGGCCCACTGGTTCTTTTTTCTGTTTTCTTTTCATGGAGTATTAAAAGGTGAATAATATGATGTGCCCTTGTCTATCACAAGATCTTTAGTAAACTAAACACATATGAGATTTTGGACCAAAATATTTGTCAGCGCTCTTCAGTATCATCTTGAAAATGTAAAAATGTTATACATTTATTTAAAAAAAATATATGTTCTATCCCTCCTGTTAGTGTTCCAGGGACTTGAAATAGAAATTGTAAATCTCTGGATCCTCAATTATTTTTGTAAAAATAAAATGACAGGCTTTGAGTCTTTTTTGAGTAAATTGAGGCTATATATTGTACATGAAGATTATGCAAATAGTCTACTGAATATGATTTATGGACTTAGATGTACAGTATGTTTTTTTTCTTATTATTTTCTTTCTTTTTTTTTGTATGTATGGCTGATGTGGTGAAACAATCTCCCCTGTACATCATTTTGAATTATGTAGATGGCAAAAGAAGCACTGCAAAAAATGCTTTCTTAATTAGTATTTTTGTTTTGTTTCCAGTCCAAATATCTAAAAATTCTTACATCAAGAAGCGTTTACTAGAGAAGTAAAATTACATAAGAAATTCTATTTTGTTTTAAGATAAAAAGAAAGTATTTTTTGCTTAAAACAAGCAAAATTATCTGCCAATGGGGTAAGAAAAAAAATCTGAATTCGAATGGAAAACAAGATTTTTTTTCTTACCCCATTGGCAGATAATTTAGCTTGTTTTAAGCAAAAATTACTTAAATTACTTTCTTTTTATCTTAAAACAAAATAGAATTTCTTATGTCATTTTACTTCTCTAGTAAATGCTTCTTGATTTAAGAATTTTTAGATATTTGGACTGGAAACAAAACAAAAATACTAAGTAAGAAAACCACACACTTTGTAACACCATACCATTCTTTTTTTACACGAGTAATACAAGATAGATAAAAATTTAAGTAGTTAACATATGGTTATGTATGTTATGCTATTTACAGTATGTACCATTTGTCAACACAGCTAACATATAACTCTATGTTTTCAGTATTCAAGAGGGGACAATCTTGCTCATTATGTGCTGCCTCAAAACCCCCCAGTGGTGGTGCAAAAACATTTTGGGTGGGTAATGTAGCACTGATTATACAATTTGGTAACACAGGATACAATAATAAAGTACATACACATTAACAATTTTAGTTATTTGATTATTTATAGTTAATTCATAGTTTATACATTGTAGTCTCTACATTGTTCATATTTAATAGGCTATATACAAAATAGTGAGTTCTTGATTCATTGTCACTGTAACACAATTGTTATTGTTTAATCAGCCCATAGTAAAGAAATTTTAATTGTAATTAGGAGTAAATTGTTCTCACTTTAGATTAGGTCACAGAACATTGTAAAATTTAATTGGAACTGAATGATGAAACGACTGAGACAATCAGACACATAACTATTTGTTACATTTAACAAATAATCTTCAAAGCCCACTCTTAGGAATGAAACATCCCCCCAAAAGAGACAAGAGCGCAGGAAAGGTTTCAGTCGCTGGGGCGACGATCAGATAAGATGTCTTTATTGCTGTGAAAAATGTGGTCATGTGGTCAGGACCTAGGAAAGACCTACAGACCTTGAAACACTTTCCTGCATTCATTCATCGACAAACTGGTCTATAAATTAACATGCATCCCAGAACATTTTGTGAATGATGTACTGTCTTGTGTTGTGTCTTTTAATACTATTATCTTTTGATACTATTATTTCTTTGATACTATGTATTTTATTATAGAACCAACGGTCAATGTAACCTCAACTATACCATGTTTGGTCTCTATAAACTCCAATCTTCATCCCCCATTTGTTAATTTACATTACATTTTGCTAACTTTGTGACGCATTAGTATTATAAGAATCTTGAAGATTCTTTTCTTAAACCCCCAATGAAATTACATATTCAAATGCCCTGCTAGAGCACAATGGGTCGTAAAATTTCCCTCCAAAGGGAAATCTTCTTATTGGCTCATACACCTCCAGGGGGTGTGACATCTTCATGCTTTAAAAATCACTGATCACAAGATCAGCTCTCTTACTCTCTTCTGGAATCCTGATTTGAAGATGATGCTTAACTAGAAGTTTCTAAGGACCCCCAAGCTTGTGCCAGGCTGCGGCCTTGTCTTTCCATTCACCAAAGATCCTCTGACTACCACTGGTTCTCTCTCATCAAGACAACATCAGCAAAGATCAACTGGAGCCTCAACAAATTGCATCAGGACAGTTTAATTCAAATGGGTGAGACATGCAAGTATCAAACTTAGTATCATTATTTGATACATTAAGTATCCTTACCCCTTTTAAGGAAGGGTGTGTTAGAACTAAACTGATGGTTTGCTCAAGACTGTTGATCTGCTGAATTTCAAACAATGCTGTAACTTCTTGCTTTCTTGTATTCTGCTTCAGCTCTCTTTCCCTTGGTAAACTGTATGTATGTGTATATTAGAGTAGTTTAAGTGTTTAGTCTAGTTAATAAAGTCTCGTTCATGTCACACATAAGGTTGTCCATGTCTCAAGCTCATATCTGGAGTTCCTAATCATAGATCTTGACTACTTGCTCTTAGTAGTACTGTAAAGTAATTTGCCCCGGAAATGTACATTTCTTAGAATTAATAAACAATTACCACTGAGTGTTCATGGCACAAACAGGTTAATTGATTGTAATTGATTAATTTACAACATTAAGTTAATTATATTAACTGATCCAAATATTCATAATCAATTATAACAAGTTATTATTGATTATTAATGTAAGCTCGCGTTAGATCGGCCCAAAACCGGCATCCGACCAGCGCGGAAGGTCTTAACGTGTTACTGTCTTTTCTCGAGGCAAAGTATTTTTTGATTAAATGCAATACATATGAATATGTATTCTCTCGTTATTTCATCTGACTCCATAAATGAAAAGGTTTTAATGATATCTTTGCATCAATAAATATGAGAGAATGTTTGACTATTCCTTTTAACTCTTTAATGAAAATAATTTCAAAGTCAGTTAGAATAATCAAATGTAACAATTTATTATGTCAGGTAAATGTATCATGCCAATTTCATAATCAATTCAAAGATAATCGATACAAAACATCAAATGCTCTGGAATAAAGAGAAAAGATGCAACCCAACATTAAGAAATACATGAGGCTGAGAGGTCTCACTCTCAGCCTCACGGGCTAATCTGAAATACAGAAAAGGCCCCGAATCACCGGCTGCATTTCATTATATAGACAAACCTCTTTCACATGGAAACATGTACTAACAAAAGAAATTTGCATTCAGAGGTTGCACCTTTTGGGGGTGTGTGACCATTTGCCAGGAGATCACCTTTCTTTGTATGTCAGTTATCTTTAAACTCTTAAAAATCTTATTACCTTTTGTTTGACTTATTTGGAAATGAGACATTTGTACCAGTCGCACTGTGACATTTTAAATGATACCAAACATGAAAAATACTCTGTGATAATCATTCACATTAAACTATACATTTTCTTGGGTGTTTTACATGTGGTCTCAGCATGAGAGAGGGGGAGTGGGGAAGAGGGGGAGAGATGTAGATTAGGATGTTTTGGAGGTGAGATTTTGCCTCACAAATGGTGAGTTTAAATGCTAATTTCCAGAGAGGTCCTTTGTCCTCTCTCAGGGTCTGGTCGCTCTTCAACCAGACTGTCCGGCATTTCCTAATTTCTCAATCTTACATTAATATTTCATGGAGCTAATTTGCTACAGTGATAAACTAATTGATTACTGAGCAATTTGATAAGGTTATTATTATCTTTTAACAGATTGAATGTCACCGCTGCAAGAGGTGGTTCCATGTGGCATGACTTTCTATGTCACGAAAGGAGTTCAAAAGGTTGACTGGAAGTGCTGCCTATGCAAATAATTGTGGATTGATAATTGGTATTTGTACAGTTCCCTACAATTACCAAAAATGAGTCAAAGGCAGTTATCTGGTTGGCAGCTGACAGAAATAAAATGAAGAAAAACAAATAAATATGTTTGATATATTAAGATATTTTGTATAATTTTTTTTATTGAGCTTTAAATTATGTAATATTTTGTATATGACCCCATACAGTAACGAAATACATAATATTTATATATGAACATAATTATATGTTTATTATATATGAACACAATATTAACAGTTTATTGTCATAAATATCAAAAATCTAAAAGGTGTGCATCATACCTGAGACCTGGATGAACACTTTACAGTTGGTTTTATGACTGCAAGTCATTGTCTTCAAATGCTATTGAGCTTTAAATATTGTAATATTTTGTAAATGACCCCATACAGTAGCGAAATACATAGCAATACATATATATGATTTAACAGTTTTTATACCATGGTCTGGGTGAATACTCGATTCTGATTGGCTGCAGGGTGTCCATTAAAAAGTGATAGAGGACACCTAGTAAAGGAGTTCTGGTGAAACTGACTGTTTACTGTTCGAAATTAATAAATAAATGTGCTGGCTACATCAGCTGTGAGTAACCATAGCAACAGGCAGTTAAAGTATCCGTTTACAATTTATTGTATCAAAACAAACATCTAGATAGCCGTTATACATAGCCTACTAATACAACAATGAGCGACTTCGTTATTTCTTTTAACCTTTTTGGAGAATTTGACAACTTTGATGACTGGGATGCTGCTGAAGAAAGAAAAATTGTAAATAAAACGGAGAAACGACACAAGGAGATTACACCGGAAGAATTGAATCAAATAGAAGACGAAAAAGATGAGATCAACACAAAAAAAAAATACGAAATGGGCAGTAACTACACTCAGAGACTTTATTGTTCAAAAAGGAATGGAATCCAGCTTTGAAAAATACACCGCCGATGCTCTGAATGAGACCCTGCGGGAGTTTTACGCAGCTGTCCAGTCAACCAAGGCAGTAGGAGAGTTCAGCGTTTCAAGCCTAAGGAGTCTGAGAGCCGGTATCAACTGTCATTTAACGGAATTCAATATTATAACTGACACCAGATTCATGACCTGTAATGCTGTGTTTAAAGCAATAATTAAGCGTTACTGAAAAAGCGGCAAAGATACCAGCGTTCACCATCCACGTATTTCTGAGTCTGATCTTGAAATCATAAAAAATTCAGCTGTACTATCTCCCGATATGCCCCTTGGCCTAGTCAGAAAAGTTTGGTTTGACATCCAGCTGTGTTTGGCTCAGCGTGGCAAGGAGGGCAACCGGGAGCTCTGCATGCAATCTTTTAAATTCCGGAGAGACGAGGACGGGGTTGAGTTTGTCACCCTGGCTTACAATCCGCACACCAAAAACCACAAAGATCCGAATGACCCAGATAAGGAAAATTTCAGAGGTTTTATGTTTACCAGACCCGGGGATCCGCTGTGTCCGGTAAAAAGTTTCAAGTCCTATGTGTCCAAATGTCCATCTGACGCAAAGGCTTTCTGCCACCATCCAAAGAGCACCGTGACATCCGCTTCCGAAGTGTGGTACAGCCGGGAGCCAATGGGTATCCACTACCTCGGGAACATGATGAAAAAGATCAGCGAAGAGGTAATTACACTTTATGTCAATATAAATGTTTTATTAGGCTTAGTAGAGCTACTTTTATTATAATTATAATTATTATCATCAATTTAACTTTCAGGTGGGTCTTTCGAAGGTCTACACTAACCACAGCCTCCGAAGCACCGCTGTAGGTTGACTCTCCGATGCTGGACTGGAGAGCCATCAAATAATGTCGGTGACAGGCCATCGATGCGAGAACAGTCTGCGGGCTTACTGGGCTCCGTCAGTCCATGAGAGACGAGACTGGAGCAACGTACTGTCTGCATCAAGTGCCCATCACGGGCAGTACCCAGCTATCGCTCACAGAGCTGACACCCCTACCCCCACCCTTGATCCTAGGGTTCAAACACTGATGACTGACAGTCAACAATACAGACAGAAGCGGAGAAGAACAGTTTCCCCAAATACAACGGAGCAACAGTTATTGGACATAATAACACAACCCACTACTCCTGTACCACCAAATGTCCCCACACAGGAGGATGAAATGTATTATTTTGCCCTCAGTTTAATTCCAAAACTGAATCGGTTGCTTCCCAGAAACCGTTCCAGGGCACAAATACATATAATGACCTACCTGGCTGACCTGGAGTTAGAAGATGAGGTTCAGAGGCAACAAGCGACAGCAGCACACACAGTGTTCCCTAGCAGAGGAAGCTAGCACCCACAATCATCTGGATTTCCGCCTATTCACCCCACACCCACCTACCATGAGGAACAAACCCATCACCCCCACCAAGTCACACCTCTGCCAATGTCCACCATGCCTGAACAACATTCCACCATTTACCATCGACTGTAGTACTACAGTTTAACATTCCAAAAGTATTTTTTATTTATTTAATCTAATCATATGTTGTAAATAGTTTAGCAGTTTCAATGTAATAGTGTTTTGAAGGATTATTTTTTGTATTGTTTATGTAACCATATTGTTAAGCATGTATGTTCATAATAATTTTATGCATGACTTTGTTGAGATATTTTTTCAATATACTTAATAAACCTTTTTTAGTTGATGTACCCAAGTCAACGTTATTTATTTGAAGCATGGAACTAGTGCAATACATATTTTAACATATATTTAACTTATTGAAACAAAATAAATGTATTCATTAATATTTGAAAATACATACAATGGGCTAATATTTACCTCAGTGTAACTGCAAGTCGCTGCTTGGGTTCAATGGACTGCCTGTAGTTTGTTGTTTGCCTTGTTAGTTGGCCTCCAATCAGGGAAAGAATGTGATCCATTTGCTCTGCATTCATCCTGAATTAATATAGGTGTTGGTCACAGTCAAGACGGAGTTCGGCGACAAGATGGTAATATGCACCATATTCTCTCCTTCGTCGGTTCATGGGGTGAACACAAAGTCTGCGTCTTTTCCGTAGTCTTCATAATAGCAAATACAGCGCAATGGCCTTCCTTCTATCAACAACTCACACTACACAGTAAACAAAGTCAACAAAACAAAGATGAACCAAAAGTTATATAATATATTAATTAATAAAATAAGCTTCTTGACACGTCTTTTCTCTTAAATGTATTTGAAAACGAAATAAAGCAATGCCAACTTACCCATTATAGAGTACTCTGTCTGTACACACACCACGGTTCAGCCGCGCGTGACAAACGCTGCTAGTGCGAAAGCAAAACGCGCGTGTCCTGCTCCCGCTCACCATACACACTGCTCCTGCGCTGCTTACGCTCTGCTAACGCGTGCAGTGTGAAACCGGTGTCAGTCGTAACCAGGGAAACCAAGTTATTGTTTGTAAAAACTTTAGATTTCGATTGTAAAACTAATTAAAATATAAACTAATGTTTTAAAAATGTGTTATTTGGCAAGTGACCATGGTATAAGCGGGTTAATGCCCTTCGAGGTGTCCATTGTCAGGTATTAATGGTCTTCGGCTGCGTGTCGGACGGTTCACGCCTCGCCGTCGTCCATTAATACCTGACAATGGACACCTCGTCAGGCATTAACCCTTTCATTGTCATCAAAAATCTAAAAGGTGTGCATCATACTTGACACCTAGATGAACACTTTACAGATGGTTTTATGGCTGTAAGTCATTGTCTTCAAATGCAATTGAAGTTAGAACGGTTTATACCACTGTTGCATGTAACTTTAGAGACGGTCCCTAAATAAGCGAATATCGAATGTCCAATGTCAAACCAACTTCATGCCAGTATAGAACGTAGCTAAACGCGGTCAACAATCGTGTTTATGACATGTGTCACCGGGTGACGAATAGGAACTACGATGAACGGAACGAGTTCCCTTGGGGAAACAGTTCCGGTGTAACACCAGGCCGGTTCTGGCGGCCTGTCATGGCCACCCATATTGATGAGCAACAGCTGCGGTGGATAATCAAGTGGCTATTTGAGCGTGTGTTGGGAACGAGTGAGGGTGCGTGGCGGTTTGAAGAGAGAGAAGCGGCAGGTTGAAGGGAGGAGTGCGCAGGCAAGCAGAGCGGTTGTGATCAAAGTCGAGGTTACGAGAAGACGAGAGCCAGAGGCGGCAGGACGGCAGCGGAAGTAAAGACGGTTGGCGTGGCGAGGGAAATGAGTGGGGTCTGAATTGCAGATTGTTGGTCGAACTCGGTGTCTCCCTTTTGAAAGTATCCTCGTAGTGGATCGGCCGGCCCCGACGAGCTGAAGTGAAGGTACACTTTTCACTGTTAAGCGGTGTGTCATCGCAGTGTCTGACGATTGAAGTGAGCACGTTGAATATTTAAAGTGGTTTGATACATGCACGAGTGTTTGAACGTTTGATGTTACCAGCACTTTGAAAACTTAGTCGGAGACCGTCTAGTCTGGTGGAGTACCAAGAATTAATGTGAACATAGAGGACCTGATATCCGCCACCGCATGCTGCCATCGCTGTCCTGTGGTAAGAAGACTCAGTTGTTAACTGCTGGATTCTGTACTCACCACTGCTGTTCTGTGAACATAGAGAAACTGCTATCCGCCACCGCATGCTGCCATCGCTGTCCTGTGGTAAGAAGACTCAGTTGTTAACTGCTGGATTCTGTACTCACCACTGTTGTTCTGTGAACATAGAGAACCTGTTATCCGTCACTGCATGCTGCCCTCGCTACTCTGTGGTAAGAAGACTCAGTTGTTAACTGCTGGATTCTGTACTCACCACTGTTGTTCTGTGAACATAGAGAACCTGTTATCCGTCACTGCATGCTGTCATCGCTGTTCTGTGGAAAGAAGACTCAGTTGTTAACTGCTGGATTCTGTACTCACCACTGTTGTTCTGTGAACATAGAGAACCTGTTATCCGTCACTGCATGCTGTCATCGCTGTTCTGTGGAAAGAAGACTCATTTGTTAACTGCCGGATTCTGTACTCACCACTGCTGTTCTGTGAACAGAGAGAAACTGCTATCCGCCATCGCTGTCCTGTGGTAAGAAGACTCAGTTGTTAACTGCTGGATTCTGTACTCACCACTGTTGTTCTGTGAACATAGAGAAACTGCTATCCGCCACCGCATTCTGCCATCGCTGCCCTGCGAGGGATCCTATTATCCGTCGCTGCACCCCAACTGCCGCTGGCCTGTGAAAGGAAGGTGACACCCAGTTAGCTGACGCTGTCCTGTGAAAAGAGAAAGCCCACTGTCTGTTGCCACCCACCTGTAGTCCCTTGTACCCTGCCCATCACCTACTGCTGACTACTGCATTTCATCTGACGGCTATTGCCTTCTGCCTACCATATACTGCTCGTTGCTCCCCACCAGAAAGGTCCTGGTCCTCTGTCCAATCATCGTCGTCCTGTGAAAGAGAGGTGACACTCAGTTATCTGATGCTGTCCTGTGAGATGAGAAAACCCACCGTCTGTCGATCCTTACCTGTAGCCTCCTGTGTCCTACTCATTACTTACGTTGGCCTGCTGTCTGCCATCTGAAGGTCCTGGCCTTTGGACAAATCCGTCCCTCGTCCCTTTTTTCCCTCCCCCCTTCTATTGTGGTCCTGTGAGCAGAGTTTCCCAGTCCCTGCTGTTGCTTAACCGAAGGCATCCGTCCCTTGTCCCTTCCCCCCTGTACCAATCTGTGCAAGGAGGTGATCAACTGGCGGCTGACCTGAGCCTTCCTCCACTGAAGCCCCGTTCCGATGAGTGGCCCTTATGAAGAGTTCTGGGGCAGTGACATTCCTTTAAAGTGTTTTTATATTCAATAAAAATAATCAAGTTTTTACATCACGTCATTGTCTGGCTTTTGGTGTGTCTTGGTGTAGCTCCTCCGGAGTGGTGGTTGTCCTCGGCCCTAGCGGTGACACATGGCTGAACAACATACCTGTGAGGAGTAGGCAGCCAGCACACAGCAGATGGGAAGACAAAGGCTTACAACCTAAACAGTAACAGGTAAACTCAATGTTAAACGACGCCTGCACAATGCAAAGAGCACGGATTTATCCCAGCAATTCCACATACCTTCGGTGGCAACAAATGACGTCACACAACGGCGATGCCAAGACGCATATCTGGGCTGCGTTCCAGTCCACTTTTAGACACGCACTTGCAAACTTCCCGAAGCACCCCTCGGGGTAATCCCTGCCGCCATTTTGAAGTGCGTTCCACTTCGTGAAGTGGACGAGGGAAGTTTATATGGACCCTCGTTCCCTCCATTTTGACCAAGGGAGCAAGTCTACTTCATATGTACACTTCAGGCACCTCTATGTCCCACAATGCAGTATGATTGTGACGTCCCCACAGATCTCATCTAATCACAACCATAACAAACAACTCTATGATATATTAATTATAATTTTTTTTATTTAAAACAACCCAAACACACCTATAAACATTTGGATGCTGCATTAAACAAATTCTTAAAGGGAAAATCAACTCCATTGCTGATTCCAAGTGATCAAGGGCTTAGGACGTTCCAATTCAGCCCACTGCAGTTTCCGCCAATAGTGGACGCTCTTGCAACGTAAGCAATGACGTACATCCTAGTGAACGAGACGGAGGGAAGTTAGCGAGTGAAGGGCATGACAATTTTGGACTGGAGCGCAGCACTGGTAGCCAAAGTCCACTTCTTTTATACTCAAATGCAAGGCAGTTAATAAGCTAAACGCATCAGTGACTACGTTTACAAGCTGTTAAAATTCGGGTTATGGTCGGGTTAAGGTCACTATTTGGGTTTCTGAAACATTCGGAATAACCCGTTTACATGCGTGAGCAGAGAGAGTTACTCCTGTATATATGGAATTTGTAATCAATTGGCAATATCCCGGTGTAAACGGTGACGCACGGTTATCGTCTGGACGTACGTACAACCTTAAGACGCAATATGTGTCATTTCCGATTCTTCTTCCTGTATCCAAAGACAACAACAACAGCAGCAGCACGCGGATAATGAATAGTTCGGGGCAGATAGCGATCGCGTTTGTTTGCGCTTTCCTCCTCGCTCCAAAAGTGTGGTGCTGTGCTGAGTCTCGCCATGTTTACCACTACTTCTTGTTTACTTCCGGTATACTGCACGCAGGTTTTTGTATGCGCCGTCTCTACTCAAAAGACCAAGATTCCTTGCGAATAGAACATGCGCAGAACACAAATCAATGTTCCTTTTGATGGGGATATGCCGATACGCGTTTACATGACCAAATATTCGGGTTAGAAAAGGGGTACCCCAGGGATCATATCCGGGTTTTTAAAAACCGGGATAAGAGCATATTCGGGTTTTTGCCGGTCTTTACACGGCCGTGTGCGACCGGGTTATTGCTAATATCCCGGTTTTGAACGGGTTATTGGCTGCGTGTAAACGTAGTCAGTGATGCGCGGTCAATGTATAAACAAACCGCACCCGACCAACGTTTTCAACTAACCCGCCCGCAACTTGAACCGCAAAAAAAGAAAAAGAAAATATTTAAAAGTAGTAAATGCTCATTGTAGCGTCTTAATATAACTTAATATATTCTAATTTTGGCAAGAATTATAAAAAATCATCAATAAGCTCATAATTTGTACTAAAATAGTCTAAATGTTTAGTTTTAAAAACAATTTTAAAAAGCTGGCTATGTCTATTTTGATGTTTCTGCGCAAGTTCAGCAGACAGTGAGGTTCGGGTTTGTTCCGATCAGAGCTCGTGAGCGGAGAGCGCATTTCTGAATATTCCACTCCGCTCACTCATTCCGTAGGGTCGCTCGCCCAACCCAGAATGGCCTGCTGGTTCGAAAATATGTGGAATAAGGGCTGCCTCCGACTTTTTTTCTAGTCGAGAAACTCCATTCGTGGACAAATCGCCCCTTTATATTAATTTAATTACTTAAATAGGCTATAGCCTACAGGATAATAAGCGTTATGACCGCACACATAAAGCTTGCCACAAAGAACCGATTAAAGTAATGATTATGAATGTGTCTAAATTAGCAAGGAGAGATTTAATTGTTTAGTAATAAACTGGTGTTTTCTGTGTCGCTGCAAAGATGAAGTTGACGATGCGGAGATTGCGGACTCGCCATGAACGCCAGAGAGAAATGCACATTTCATATGGATTTCACATTTCATGTGATGCACATTTCATTACATAATCAGAGAGTAGCCTATTTATTTTGGTTTGAATATTTTCGTTTAAAAGTAGACATTTCAAGCTTTCTGTAATATATAGCCTATATTTCTCAAATCTGTGAGGCACAAGCTGAGTTTCGGCGCCCTCCAGTTCACATGCAATGCAAGTGATCGTGCCGGCGCCTTATTACATTGTCTGCTGTATATTTGCTTCTTATTTATTAAATACGGGCAATTGATTGATAAAACATTGATCAAAATTAAGATACAATTTATACAAAACGAAAATCTTTTAAAAAGAGTTTTCTATAAAACAAAACTTACTGTCATGATCCCGGTATTCTCTCCTGTCTCTGTCTCGCCCTTGTGGCTTTTGTTTCCTTGATTCATTCATCTCTCTGACACACCCACTACTCACACACACGCTCTCTCTTCATTCACACACACCTCGCCCGGACACACCCACTTACTATTACGCTCATTCATTCTACGCCAGCTGTTTTCCATCATCTCTTTACTCAATCTATCTCCTCACCTGCTACTACTTTCTTCTAATTAGTGTTCCTACTTCTAGTACCCCTTTTTCTCTGCCAGATTATTACCAATGTTACTTACGTCACGGAGCTTACCTGCTTGAGTCTTGTCTTGTCTTGTCTAAGTCTGGTTTTGATACATGTGTATCTGGAAGCTACACGCTGCCTGTGCTGTTTAATGCTGAAGCTTTTCTCTGCCCAGCTTCTCTGCATCTGACGACGAGAGACAGACCCCGAGCCCAGTTTTGATTCGCTGCTGCTGTATGCTGAGTACCTTTGCGGGAACCTTTCCTCAGTTGATTTATAAAGAGACTTTGTGTTCATCTTATTTTCTACAACAAGAGACATTCTGTTTGTCAGCTCGACGCAGCTTGCTTGATTTCAATTAAAGAACTGTTTATCCTGAATTGCTCTTGGGTCCTAATTCCTGAACGTGTTCCGTGACACTTAATGAAGTGGTCAAAATCATGTTTTACCAAAAACAGCACCGTTGCTAGGAGGGCGTCAGCGCCTCTGCCTTTCAGCGCCTCTGCCTCACGAGTGGATGAAAGCCCTGAAGACGCCTAGCAATGATATACCTTTAGTGGTAGTATACCTTTAGTTAAGTTATACCTTAAGATAAGTTATACCCTTCTTCGTAGCGCGCTAAGAGACAAAGTTATTGGAAAATGCAGCCCAGGTATGATGCGTATGATGCGTAATGGAGATTCCAAAGCGCTCTTCTTTGGTCAGAATCATGGAGAGCGATCGCGGATTTACTTTTAACAATGCAACAAAATATTTAAAGAGCATCAAGCTATTAAAATCTATATTATGTATACACACAGATAATATAACAGTAGGCTATATTAGTCAATATTTTTTTATTAGGTTAAGCAGTGATTGGATAACGTTTTTTATTTTTTTATTTAACGTTTTTAATTTAAGGCCCACCCACTGGCCCATCCAAAACTGGAATCCTGGCACCGCGCCTGGTTGGTTGTGCCAGTTTTGTGGTTATCAAATGTGTAAATAGCATCGCAAGAAGTACACATGACAAAGCCAGCACTTTGGTCATCATCTTTCGGCAAATGTCTCCCACACTTTGCTCTTTCTATTTGTGTATTTGCGGAGCTTCCACTCCCCAGTCTTCAGGCACCCGTTCATTTTGGATCACTGAAACGCATGTGTACGATCTCCCAATAGGTGGAGTTAATCCACCCTGCTACAATCGGGGAAAAAAAGACTTTGTGGACTATGTGTACACACCATGGGCCCTATTTTAACGATCTGAAACGCAAGTATCAAGCGCGAAACGCAAGTAAGTTTGTTGCTATTATACCGGCGCGATAAATGACTCTTGCGCCCGACAAAATCTAAAATGGGTTGGTCTGAAGTAGCTTCATTATTCATAGGTGTGGTTTGGGCATAACGTGAAATAAACCAATCAGAGCGACATCTCACATTCCCTTTAAGAGCTGGCATGCTTGTTCCATGGCGGATTGCTATTATAACGGCGGATTTGCCAGGCAGGCGCACGACAGGAGCGGTTCACATCCGAGGAGACCGACGTTCTCGTCAGGGCCGTAAAAGACAGAGAAGTGACATTGTATGGGGATGGGAGAAACCCACCCAAATTAGCTTCGGTTAAACAGGCGTATAAAAATTTGGGATTCGCTGAAAACCTTGCACCTTATACATCAGTTGCGTGTGAAAAGTTCAGAGAGAGTTCAGAGCATAGGTTCGGAGTCGGAGCCCACTGATGCGCGTTTGATGTTTGGATGACAATCAAGGTAAGCAGATAATAAAATGGTGTGCCTTTCACTACAGACGTAGCCTTGCCTAATCAGTCTGTGTGCCAAGAGTACAGACTTCAGCTATAGTTGCAAACGTTGTCTGACGTGCGTTATGTGGGCTAGCTAAATTGCTCAATAAAAATAGGCTCATGGTACAAATTACGTTTTGGCAAATCGGGCAAGTGGAATTTTAAAATTCCCCAAATGATCAAAGGTTGCCCAGATTGTGTTGAGCTTGCCACAGTCAAATGCGGATGCTGAGCGAACCTTTTCAGTTATTGGCCTAAACAAGACTGACACTAGGAATAGACTGTCACTTGATGGCACCCTGTGAGTGATGGGAAGTTCGGATCATTTTACTTGACTCGCTTGTTCGATCTCGTTCATTAAAATGAACAAATCTTTTTTCGAGTCATTTTGTTCATTTAAGGGGCTTTAAATGTTATACTTTTAACAGTCAAATTCCCCGAACACATCCACCTACGCAGTCTTTATCATATTCTGAATTAAGAAATCATTATAATGCAGTCAAAAATAATTTACAGGGAACATAAATAATTACTTTACCTTCCGAGTCTTTCGTTCATTTGTCACGTGACAGACGCAATGAACGTTCATGAACGGATTGAACCCTGCTTCAGATACGAGCCTCCTGCAGAGGTAGTAAAGCAGGCCAACACTGCCACTGTGGCATAGGCTACAACAGGCCTAATGTGTGAAACTTGTGTTGTGGTTTTCTGGGGAGGTGGAGTAGCTATTATGTGTCCCTTTTGTTTTGAGATTTTTTATTGTTTTGATGTTGTTGTTTTACATGTTTGTTATTTAATCACCTCTAACTTTATTTTTTTTTTTTAGTGGAATCAATAAATGAATTGTACATTTTGAAAGAACTTTTCCATTCTATTAGTTTTTTTTTTCTTCTTTTTTTTCTCCATAAATCAGGGTTTATACTAAGTAAACAAGGACTGACATTTTTCAAATTAGGGTTAGGGTTACGCGCGCGCACTGGTGTTTTACAGAGTCTCACTCCAGCCAAAGTCCCAAAGTTGGCAACCCTGGGAATGATACATGCGTCGGTGTACAAAGTCAATTGCGCTGGGTGCAAGATAGGGCCCCATGAGTTTAAGTCATCTTTCATTTTGTGAACAGTTAGTGTAGTTCCTTCATTTACTGCACCCCAACATACGCAAGTTTCAAATGCAACTGGCTCAATTAACATTTATATTAGTAATAATAGTATCTTTTAGTAGCATTTTAAGTAATATTATAAATCCTGTAAACCTATATAGAAGGCAATATTTTGATTTCTCTGGCTCTCTGCACTGGTGTTTGGCAAAACCGGAAGTGTCTATCCAAATCCAAATCCAAATCCAAATCCAAAAATGGCGTCGATATGCAACTAGCCCATTAGAATGAATCTTGCAGCTCTCTGATGAGGTGTGTCTATGTTCAGTCTTGATTTATGTTTGTTTTTATGACAAACTAACACCTACATTGTTTCAACAACAAAAAAATAACATACATTGTTTTCATGTATGTTTGTTTTCATCACATTTGTTTTTTCATCTCCAGAATCGTTCCACCCAGAATCATTTCCGTCCAGGTCCTTGCGGTCTTCGTTTGCGTGTGTTGTATTCCTGAGGTAATTTCTGTGTTTTATCTAAAACATTGTGAAAAACTTTAACCTGGCAAATTATTTGAAGATATATTAGTTGTATTTGTTTATTTCATTATGAGGTACCCTACCAGTCAAAAGTTCGGGAGCAGAATTTTTTTTTCAACATAATAAGAATCACTATTAATGACTGAGCAGCACCAATAATAATATATCATAATAGACCATCAAATCAGCATATTACAATTTCTGAAGGATTATGTGACACTGAAGACTGGAATAATGAAGTTGAACATGTAGCTTTCAATCACAGGAATAAATTACATTTCACCATATATTCACATGGAGAACAGTTATTTTGTTTTGTAATAATATTTCACATTATTACTGTTTTTACTGTACTTTGGATCAAATAAATGCAGCCTTAATTCCTAATTATTAAGTCTAGTTAAATAACATTTAGTCTAGTAAATTATATGTAATTTTGTTTAGTATTTTGTATAGGCTATTTCAGTGTAATGTTTAGGTTTAACTCACTGAAAATAATTGTGAGATCTCTCTAAAAAAAAAGATGTGATCTTGTGATCTCTATTCTAAAGAAAAAGAAAAAAGAAAATGAAACACTTTATTCTCAATTTATCCAGAATCTTGCAGCTCTCTGAGGTGGTGTGTGTATGTTCAGTCTTGATGTATGTTTTCATGACCAAATTTTTAACTTCCAGAATGGCCCTCAAGAGGATACAAACCTTATAACAAAGGAGAGCCTGTCCGGATGCGCTGCGTGGAATTGCACACCAGCTGCAGAACTCGCAACTTTCAAAAAAGTGGAGGGTGTCATCAAGCCTGAGAAAACTCGAGTCACCACACTGGCTGCCCTTTGGGATGGAAAAAAGTTTACATCTCTCCCCAAAACTCTGAAAATTCTTTGTTTGAGGAAAACATTACATACTTCGTACGGAATTACACATTGAATAAAAAATATGGCAAAGATTTCCTAATATTAGATCACAAGTCCAGTATCTTTAAAACTGGCCCCCTCCCACTGAGTGAAGAGGAGAGAAAAGCAGCCATGGAGGTCCTTCCTTCTTTCATCAATAGAAAAAACTGGTAAAGAGCACAACTTATTTATGTGTGGAGGATGTGTCTCCCTTAAGCCGCGTGTCCAAAGCGGTTTTAGACGGCTGAAAACGCCTAGCTGTTCCAAGAACTGAAGTTGGACGGTAGCCGCTTCAGGAGTATTTTCGGGTGAGCAGGACACAGTTTGAAGTGTTGTTCCAGAAAATTTAACCTTCTATTACAAGGAGAGACACAAACTACCGGGAGGCCATTACTCTGCATTTGTCTGTGGTATGTGCATAGGTGAAAGAAGTATTCAGAATTATTTTAAGTGATATTTTGTGTTATTAAGCTGAATCTGCTAAGTGTTTTGTAACTAAATACAGTGAAGTAAAAAAAAAAATGCTCAAATAAAGTACAAGTGCCCAAGAATTGTACTCTAGTACATGTACTTAGTTACAGTCATCACTGCATATGTGGTACGACATCGCTTATTTTACTAATTTACTTTTTTTTTTTTTTAGGTATTTATGATTCAGTGATACAAGATATTTTACACATCTAAATACATTTATCACTTAATATAATTAACGGCCCTTTGCAACTTATTTCTGTATTTATTTCAGGTATCTGCCAACAAGAGACTCATTCAGATCATTAGCTTTTAGCTACAGGGTGGTTTACTGCACAGTGGCAAGGGTGGTAAAAGAAGTGTGTAAGGTAATATGGTCTGTCATGGTCCAGGAATACATGCCCTTCCCTGAACAACACCACTGGAAGAGGATCGCTGAAGACTTCCATAGGCTATGGATCTTCCCCAACTGTCTGGGAGCAATCGATGGGAAGCATGTAACAATACAGGCCCCATCTTCAACAGGGTCCATGCATTTTAATTACAAAGGGAGGTTCTCAATCGCTCTCCTAGCAGTAGTTCATACCCAGTACCTTTTCCGGATGGTGGCATTCGGGAAAAGCAGTGATGGTGGGACCCTCTGTGCCTCCAACTTTGGCAAAGCCCTCCACCAGGGGACCCTTGACCTGCCAGAGGATGCACCTTTACCAGGAACAGAAAACCTCCAGCCTGTGCCACGTGTTTGTGGGTGACGAGGCTTTTCCTCTGACGAGACACCTTCTCCGACCCGACCCAGGAAAACACCTCGACAAAGAGAAACATGTTTTCAATTACCGTCTTTCCTGTGCGGGGAGGATGGTGGAGTGCACATTTGGGATCTCAGCCTGTGGACCACCACCATCAGGACCACTGCCATCAGTAACATCAGGACCACTGCCATCAGTAACATCTGGACTACCACCATTTGAATCAAAAGAGGCCACCCATAACCTTAGAAAATGAGCATATTTCCTTTCACTAACAAGCTGCATATTATTACTACTAAAATAAAATAGTAGTCTAAATCAAAATAGGAAAATAAATGACTGGGAGATGAATGCTTTTAATAATTATTTTACTGATCAGTTTTCATGTATAGATTCATAAATTAATCAAACTGTCATATAAAAAATAAATAAAAAATAAAGTTATTGATTGTTACAAATGTATTAATTTGCTGTGTCTATTTCAAAGTGAATTTGTGTGTGTGTGTGTGTGTGTGTATGTTTATATATGCATGATACTGTTTTACTGATTGTTAAAGCAACACCATGGAGTTTTTCAACCTTCATAATATATTTCCAAGACCCTTGTGATGGTACATCAACTTACAATAGGTTGAATGACACGTCTGCCATAGCCTGACGTGGTCTGTATCGCTTTTACTGGCACTACGGAACTTCGGGGTTTGGGTAGTAACCCGAGCACAAAAAGAACTACAAAATTTGACTGCTTTACGGCATACCTCACTTCCCCTTCCCCCTACTAGTAAGTATGTTGCTTGCATACTATCTCTAGTTTTTTTAATTTGTTGTCTGCCTAGCTATGTTACAGAAGCTATCTGGTCCTCCATTTATCTTCATAAATCAAGTAATGCTAGTAGAGGAGCAAATTATCAATCTGGTAGCTAGAAAACGCTAACATGCTAGTTTTCGATGGTTAGCATGCTATCGCTAGCAAGTAAAAAATACATGATTAGACGGACAAAATCATCTTTTAGGCTAACTAGCCTAATGACTGCAGGCTGATAGTCATGTTTGTTTATTTATTTTTCTGGTGAAAGTGTCTTGCCTCAGGCTATAATGCAAATATTTGATTATGATATGATTTTTCAACTTTGCAGATTCATCTATGGTGGCTTGATATTATAATATTGATGATATATGGCTATTACCTACCACACAAATATTGAATTGAATTAGCATATCCATTCTGTAAAACAGTAGCCAATAGGCTACTATAATGACACTGGCTTGTAAACATGAGGCCGACAGGCCGACACTGAAACCTCCACCAACATGCTCCACCACCTCATGAAAACCATCTGGGAGGAAGAAATGTCCCATCTGTCCCATCTGACTGTAGAGATGGCCACATCGTGAAAATCCCCAAGAAAGGAGACCTTCGGCAGTGCAAAAACTACAGAGGAATAATGCTCCTTTCAACACCTGGGAAGGTGCTCAACCATATCCTGCTCGAGAGGCTCCAGAAGGGGGTCGATGAGAAACTGAGGGAAAACCAGGCTGGCTTCAGGAACAACAGATGCTGTGGAGACCAAATTGCCTCCCTCAGGATTATTATTGAACAGTCCATCGAATGGAACTCGCCTGTCTATGTGAATTTCATAGATTTCGAAAAAGCCTTTGACAGTGTGGATAGGGAAAGGCTGTGGAAACTGATGGCTCATTATGGGATCCCAGCAAAGACCATCAACATCATAAGGAGCACCTACCAAGAGACGAGATGTAAAGTCCTCGATGAAGGATGTATATCGGAGGCATTTGAGGTCTTGACCGGTGTGCGGCAAGGGTGCCTGCTCTCACCCTTTCTTTTCCTCCTTTGCATAGACTGGGTGATGAAAGATACAACCAACAATAGACAAACCGGCATACAGTGGAGCTTGACCGAGCAGCTAGAAGACCTCGATTTCGCTGATGATCTGGCACTACAGGCTCACACACACCAACAGATGCAGGAAAAATCTGGAAAACTGGAGGAAACTGCTGCTCTGCTCGGTCTCAAAATAAACTCATCAAAAACGAAAGTATTGCGTATCAACAGCAAGAACAACACACCCATAACCATGGATCAAAATGCACTAGAGGATGTAAACAGTTTCACATACCTTGGTAGCATCACTTCAAGGGAAGGTGGCACGGAGGACGATGTCCAAGCCAGGATCGGAAAAGCAAGGACAACATTCAACATGCTAAACAATATTTGGAAGGCAAAAAACTTGTCACTCAAGACCAAACTGCAAATCTTCAACTCAAACGTAAAGACCACTCTACTTTATGGCTCAGAAACCTGGAGAATTACCACCACCATACTTAATAAGCTGCAGACCTTCACTAACCGTTGCCTCAGACGCCTCCTAGGAATATACTGGCCCAACATCATCTCTAACACCAACCTGTGGGAACTCACCAAACAAGACCCAATAGAAATGCAAATCCGGAGGAGGAAATGGAAGTGGATAGGGCACACACTCAGGAGAAAGAAATCAATCACTAAACAGGTGCTGACGTGGAACCCACAGGGCAGGAGGAAGAGAGACAGACCGAGAATCACCTGGAGAAGAACCACAGAACAGGAGATGAAGAAAGAAGGGCTGACGTGGCAACATCTGGAGCGGAGGGCCCAAGACCGGAGAGGATGGAAGAGCTTTGTCGATGGCCTATGTTCCTATGGGAATTTAAAGGCCTAAGTAAGTAAGTTGTAAACGTGAGCTACGCGATCTTTTGGCGTTTAAAAAAAATAAAACCAATGAATATATTATTATTATATATTCTTATGACATGCTGAAATATATGCCACTGTACCTGGGATGAAGACATTTCACATGCAACGCAGGCAGTCTGCCCAAGACGTGAGAAGTCCTTCTGCAGAGTTCGGGGGTATCGGCTTGTCAACAAATGCACGTGTATCCCCTGGTGTAACCATGACAGATTTTACGACAGTAGTAGAAGACAATACTGTTTCCCAACTGTAGGGGGACCCTGAGAGCAAAACTTACATGGTGTTGCTTTAAATTCTGCTTCATGTAAAATCTGTTGAAATTTGATTTTAACCTCAGATCGACTGCGTGGAGGAAGGGGTCTCAATGCCCCAACTAAACTTAAAAGAAAATGCTCTTCATCATCTGGCTTGTTATTAATGGCATTCAGGACACAGGATTGATAGTCAGTCATATCTGGCTCAGCCGTTCTCTTTGGAGCAAGAATTTGGCGAGAAGTTTCAGGTATGCAGAGTGGCAGCACATTAGGGGAGTCAGGAGATCATGCTGTGTGCTCTCATTTGATGTCTGTTGGGGACAAATCAGAAATTTAATTAAAAGAAAATTAATATATATACAGATAAAGTATACTACTAATAATAATCATAATTCCTTCCTTTGACATTAATAATAATAATTCCTTCCCATTGACAGAAAAAATAACAATTGCCTTTCATTTAACATGTCAGTCCTACAATTCTTTATACATATATAGCAGCACTTATTACACAATTAAAACAGATGTAGCAGTACTTTAACATTGAGGTTCACGTAGTATGCTACACTACCTCCACTGGTGTTACCATAAGCCATGTTTCCACCGAAATTACAATTTTGCGGTGAAAACGCAGCTATAGACTCAAGGAGAGCAACTACACTGACATCCTCATCACATCACATATTCTGTCTGAAATTGTTGGTGTCCCTGTCTGTGATGTATGTCTCCAGGAAGTTGAGGATGGAAATATACTTCCACCTCCGACTGCCTCCTGCTGCCCCTGAACCTGAATTCTCTCTCTCCCTCAGGTATTTCCACTTTTTCCGACATTTTTCTACTGATCTAGCACAACTTGATCTAACTTTTATTGGGCTTTTGGCAATCTTCAACATAATACTTGGCCAATCACAATTTTTGTCTGATATGCTCCAGTCACCTTCAATGGACTTGGCAACAGCTGTTAATTTTGTTGAAGCATTGCTTGACACACTGCAGCAGGACAGGGATGATAACTTTTTTGAGGACATGTGAAAAGATGGTGCCACGTCAGTTTTGAAAAAGCAGAAAAGAGACTGTGGATCCGTAATTACTTCCTCAACTTGGAGCACGTAGAGAACTTAGGTGACAAGGAAGCCTTTAAAAGGTATATATTCTGTCCAGTGATTGACTCATTCATGAATGAGCTGCAAAGGAGATTTTCTAAGAGAAATTGAAAAATTATGCATGGAATCCAAGCACTCCACCCTAAAAGCAGCAATTTCTTGCATGATATATTATCAAATATTGAAGATTTGAAGCATGAACTTTATCAGACTAAAAGGGTTTTGGAAATGAAAGGGAAAAAAAACTAATGACTTCTCTCATTGAATTTGTGGTATTTCTGGAACCCTTTAGGATGTGTTTCATGAGCTTTTCAGGCTGTGTAAGATAGCTATTGTAACACCTATAAGTAGTGCTGCGTGTGAACATAGCTTTTCAGCACTTAAGCTGATCAAAAACCATATCAGAACAACAATGGGGGATGAGAGACTGAGCCATCTAGGAGTTTTGAGCATTGAATCAAGATGGGCAAAATCATTAAATATGGATGAGTTTGTAAAACATTTCAGCAGCTAGCAACCATAAAAATCGCAGAATGGTACTTTTTTAAATAAACCAGATACAAATACCTATTATAAACCACAAACGTGGCGCAGGATGTAAAATGATAACTATGTCCGACTGAAACTAGCAAAAAACACTTGCCTGGCGCTGCATTGCGCCGAGTGTATGATAGGGCCCGAAAATATATATTTTTTAATAATTATTATTATTATATAATTTATATTACAGTTATATTTATTAATTATTTGTATATTTATTATATGAATACAATTCTGGATTTATATAAATAAGGCTGTTCTATTATTTTTTTTAAACCTGGTCTTTTTGTTTTGCCCATGTATTGGACAACATGTAAGATTGTGAAGATTTATGTAAAGTTTATATAACTTATGTTGAGTTTTATTATTTTTGTGAGCTGTACTCTATTCATACATTGGATTATTTTTTTATTACAGTTTTTTACTTCTAAAAAAGTGAAATGTTAATACAAATTGTATTTGATTATTATGATTTACAGCAGTGAATAAATGCCATTAAAATATAATAAGGTATCACTGTTTATTGCTGTTCTACATATAAATACACAACAATTGCCCCTTTGTATTAATTGTGGCCCCTCTTGTGCCCCCCAGTTGAAAAAATCCTGGATCCGCCCCTACCACCAGCCCTGCACATTTTGTAAAATTATACAATACCATTCAAAAGTTTGGGGTCAGTAAGATTTTTTCTTTTAAAGAAATGAAAGATATGAATAATTTTATTCGGCAAGGATGCATTAAATTGATCTAAAGTGACAGTAAAGACATTCAGAATTTTACAATAAAAGTTTTTGTTTTGTTTTTTTAAATGGCAAAATAGCATATTAGAATGATTTCTGAAGGATCATGTGACACTGAAGACTGGAGTAATAATGCTGAAAATTCAGCTTTGCCAACACAGGAAAAAAAACACATTTTAAAATATATTCAAATAAAAAAACAGTTATTTTAAATTGTAATAATATTTCACAATATTACTGTTTGTTTTGTATTTTTAATCAAATAAGTGCAGCCTTGGTAAGCCCAAGAGATTTCTTTTAAAAACCTTTAAAAAAAGCATACCGATCCCGAACATTTGAACGGTTGTGTGTGTGTGTGTGTGTGTGTGTGTGTGTGTGGAAGGCTCTGCTTTTATGTCCCCAAACTTAAAATTAAGCCTATGTCCTTTAGCAACTCACACAAACTGATATTGTAGACTTAAATTACTATTAAATTATTACATTTATTTCACAAAAAACAAAAACAAAATCTGAGAAATACTCCACATTAGACTGAACTTATTATCAATACTTTTTGGTATCAAATTAATAACATTACCTAACAGTTTCATAGCTTCTTTTATTTATTTACTTCTGATTCTTGGAAGATCGTCATTTCAGACAAACATATATTTGCAAGTATCTTTAGACTTAAATATGTCCACATTTTTATATTAGAAAATATACACTCACACTTATTCGTTTCATTTGACACGTATGAACTCTGCTTTCTGAACTCATACACTTTAAACCCCATTTATCATTATTTGCATTTTAATATAGGTAGGACTAATGTATAAATGGTTTCTGCACCCAAACAGTACAGTTTTGACTTTTAGACAAAATCTCACAATCTTTCATTATTGGTTCTTAATATTATGTACATTTCTGTAAAGTTTTGTGATTTAAGACAGAGCAGTGTGTTGACAGGACTTTTATTTTGGTCATGTAGTGCGACGTCATAAGGATGCGTCGCCTCCTGCATCTGTTGACAGAAAAAAGGTTTGTGTTTTAAGCATTTAAGGCGTTTAAATCAATGCAAACTGTTTTATATCAATGCAAAATAATTAAGTATTATTGAATGTAATGTTGTACTGCTTTATCTAACATTAAGGGATGTTTTATTGGGATGTGTGTGAGTATCTTAAGTAACAGAAAAGGTGCGTCTCATTTCGTTCTCTATATCGTGAATCATCACGAATCCAGGCTCTGGCGAGTAGTAATGTGAGATAGGCTGTTTTCAAAAACCCACACTACTTACTGCCCAGTACTATTTACTATTTATTTTGTAGGAATAGTGTGTGAATAGTATACAACATTTTTTTTAAGGTAGATTGCTACAGTGTTGTCACATGACCGACATTGAACATTAATTCAGCACAGCTGTCCAGGCTGTTACCTTACAAATAAATGTGCCAACCATTCTTTTTTTTTACTTGGAAACCTGAGTGAAAATGTCATACCTTTCGACTACCCTCAATGGTATTGATCTAACCAATAAAAAAAATTGTTAGTTGGTGTTAAGTCAAGGTGATTCTGCGAAATTAAATGTTTTTACTTAAAATCAATTAATTAGATTTGATTTTGCTCAACAAAAAATGTACACTGAATTTTTTTTTACCGTAAAAATGTGCTTAATGTGGTAACGTAAATTAACTGGTTTAACTCAAGTCAAAAATATGGCCAAATTATCATGTTTGAATCAAATTGACTACAATTGGCGGGCTAATTTTAAAGATTCAGGTAACAATCCTTACAGAAACACCTACCAGTTTTACTGTGTAGAATACTTCAGTCATACAAGGGTAAAAATAACTCATTATAGCTGGGTTTTACAAAACACCACAAATAGGCTAATTCTCTTAGGATTTATGGTAGATTATCCCCATATATTAGGTATTTTGTTAGCATAAATAAGTTATTGATATGAATTGAACTCATTTCCTAATTGAGTAACTTTACACAGTTATTGAACGTATTTGAATCAACATTAAAAGGACTTGCTGAACAATGATACTGTTTTTTTGTTAGAGCTCTTTTGAAGCATTTAACTCTGTTTGCATTATTAAATCATTTTTCTGTTCATCACTGTAAAGCTGATTTGAAATCTATAAAGCGCTATATAAATAAAGGTGACTTTTTTTTCTTGACTTGATCAAATGTGCCATAGAGATTAAAGTACAATTTATGTAACAACAGTGTTTTTGGAAACACGGCTAGTTTGTACTGTACAGTAACATATGTACCAGTGTAAGGCTACATTTAAAATTAGCCTATTCCCTGCCACCAGGTGATTTTAGGAACTTGCTTATAGGAACTAGCCACCAGAGTGGTTCCCCGAGAACTAATGGTTCCCGTTTTCTGGTTGCATTCGCACCGCCAGTAGGAACACTGAAGTGACATAAGCTGAGTTTATTGTTGTGACTTTTATTTTGATGGCGCTGAGAATGCCAGAGCCTGAGCACACAGTGCTCCCATTGTTCATCCTCATTAGTTTATGATCTGTCTAACAGTCCTGTCTAATACGTTAATAGATAGAACTATTATAAAAAGAAAGTAGACGGTATATGAAAAAGTATTAGCATTTGCCATGTGGTTGATGTCCAGTGTTGCTAGCTGAGCAGAAATACATAATCATGTTTTGCTTGGTTTCCTCAAAGTTGCGTTTGTTTTTCTCCTCAGCGTAAATGTTAAGAGGCTCATCTATCACTGTTTTCCATGTTCGCAGAGTTAGTTTCTGGAGTAAAGATATAGGATATAATCTGTGTTCACAGTTTCTTTTTTTTTTTTAATGGCGGGTGCTGGTGTTTCGCGTGCGTTTGACCAATCAGCGTACACTAACGTCGCTGGTAGTTCAGTGCTGGTTTAGACCCGACTCTGAAGTCGGAGCTAAATTAGTTCCTCCAAAAGGAGTTCCTAGAACTAAAATCGTTCCTGCGGTGCGAACAGGCCAAAATCCAGGTACTTCTGCCATTAGATCTAGGAACTGTGAAATGGTTCCTCCGGTGCGAAAGCCCCAATCGTAGGTCATCTGGGATGAAAATGCATACAGAAAATGAGTCACGAGATTCTTCCCCATCTAGTAAGTGGCATGGAAGCAACACGGAGGAGAACTCAAACAAACTGCTCCTGAATCTTTCTGTGAATCTTACTGTCACAGTGCATGGCTCAAAAAAAGAGAGAGACTGACATGCTCCCAGCAACAAGTGCCTCCACAAAGCATGTGTCGATAACACAAGCATTTACAAATGCAACACATTTGAAAAGGATTCAAGAAGATGGATAGAAATAACTGACACCATTTGTTAATCGCCCTTCTAAACTAATGTGCTGATCATAATGCACACAGACAGTAGCTCGCACATCAAGAGCAGCTTGCAGGCACACAGAAAGATTCAGGAGTAGGTTTCTTTGTACAATCTGGATACTCAGTATTGCCAGGCAGTAGCTGCTCCTGGTCGTAAATTTAGGTAGGGCAGATTCTGGGTCTTAGCGCTAGTTTACGATAAGCGTTTTGTAAGCTTTAAATTCTAATCGTTGAACACATCCGACACACTTGGCAAAATTATAAGGTCCTTGCGTTTTTCAGCCTGAGAGTGATGCTCTAATAATGATTGACAGACTTTAGTATATACGACAAATGCATAGAATGCCATCTTAGAATTACCTTAATGTAGTATAAATTGTCTCCGAATGTTGTTTTAGAAAATTGCAAGTTGTGTAGAAATTCCAGTGAGGAAAAAATCTATTCTCAGAACAAACATAAAACAAACACAACAGAACTACTGTATATAAAAGCTATTCACATGAGCATGTTAAAGGGATAGTTCGGCCAAAAATGATATTTAACCCATGATTTACTCACCCTCAAGCCGTTCGAGATGGATATGTCAATCTTTTTTCAGACGAACACATTTTCAGTTATTATTTCAGTTACTGTACTTCGTTCTACGTCACGACGCTTCCTACGGTACGTCCTACGTCATACACCGGCATCCATCTCCCGTGAACGCGCATCGACCGTTGCCGGAAGCAAGATATTTTCATTTATAAAGTTTTAAATATGTATATTTTTACGACAAAACCGCACGGATTACCCTCAGAAGGCCTTCGTTTATCCCCCTGGTGCCGGATGGATTACTTTTGTGAAGGATGCATGCACATTTTGGGACTTGAAGGAGGTGGACCCCATAGCTTCACATTATAACCACTGAAAGATCTAAGACATTTTCTAAGTCAAGTCAAGTCAAGTCATCTTCATTTATATAGCGCTTTTAACAATGTAGATTGTTTCAAAGCAGCTTTACAGAGATAAACGTATAATTTATGGTAACAGAGATTGTTTTGGCTTTATAGCGGTTCTTTAGTAAAGTTATTTTCCAGCTAAGGTTAGTTATGATTGATTCGCTTCCGTCGCAACGATCATTTGTTATTAAATTAGGGGCCGCTAAGACGACACAATTCTCTCTACACAGACTTTAAATGCGAACCTGTGAGAAACGCTGATGGCATTCACATGCGCATTAAGAATTGGTTCTATAGTTATGTGCGTTTGAATATATGTACGCAGGTTTGTAATTCCCTACAAACCAAGCCTAAACAAAGTACTGGTGTTTCCTTATAATTTTTGATACAGAATTTTATTTTATTTTATCAATTCGGGGTAGATACGCGAATTGAGTTTCCCGACAACGCTTTATCTGTAGAGTGGTAAAGGGATTCTCCATAGGGAGAGACTAGTTGGCACTTCAGCACTGCGTTGTCATCGGGTCCAAGCGAAGGTCCTTCATCAGATCTGGATACGGCCTGGATCCGGCAGGCTGCGGGAAAACCTCGGGATAAACAAAGACACTAAAATTAGCGTAGATGCCATTCTTCTTATGATGTAACAAGTACATCAGGATTTATGGGAAGTGTTCCCGGTTCCAGCTGACCTAATCTATGCAGCCTAATATTGAATTATAGAAGTCTATAATGTACAGTGTGTGCAGAATTATTAGGCACGTTGATTTTCTGATCATATTTTATTTCCAGGAACATTTTGCCAATTCCAAACCATATTAAACTTAATAACTACTATTCATTTTCTATTTAATCATGTATAAGTGATATATAATTGTTCATGAAGGCTGGAAATGAAAAATGTCTTATTTTCAGGTGTGCAGAATTATTAGGCAAGTTTTCTTTTACAGATAAAATAAGCCAAAAATGAGATTTAACAAAGACTGAAAAGTCAAAAATTATTAAATCCCCATGAGAAGAATGCAAAACTAATGCAATACTAGAGATTACAGTTAAGGCATGACCATTGGACAGTGAAATGCTCATTGGGTCAGCAGGGTCAGACAAAAACAGGTGGAGAAGAAAAAACACATGTTAACTGCAAAAGAATGAAGAATTAAGGTGAAGAATTAAGTGTGAAACCATCAGGAACCCTTTAGTCTTCAGCGCCACCATTTTCCAGAACTGCAACCTACCTGGAGTCTCCAGAAGAGCAAGGTGTCAGGGTCTCAGAGACTTGGGTTAGGCAAAGAATCCTAAAAAATGACCCCCTCTTAATAAGAATCACAAGCTGAAGAGTAGTAAAATACATGAAGACTGTTTTTTTATAGGCTTTATAGACAGACAGATTGAGAGTGACTCTTGAAGGACCAGCACCACATCCTCTTCTACCACTGTTTGAAGAATTCATCTTCCAGAATACATTTTAATACGTTTTGGGAGTTAATTTTTAGTCCATCTCTGCAAAACGGACTTCAGGGTAGGAGATGGACTAAAAATAAACTCACAAAACGTATTAAAACGTATTCTGGAAGATGAATTCTTCAAACAGTGGTAGAAGAGGATGTGGTGCTGGTCCTTCAAGAGTCACTCTCAATCTGTCTGTCTATAAAGCCTATTAAAAAAAAGTCTTCATGTATTTAACAACACTTCAGCTTGTGACTCTTATTAAGAGGGGGTCATTTTTTAGGATTCTTTGCCTAACCCAAGTCTCTGAGACCCTGACACCTTGCTCTTCTGGAGACTCCAGGTAGGTTGCAGTTCTGGAAAATGGTGGCGCTGAAGACTAAAGGGTTCCCGATGGTTTCACACTTAATTCTTCTCCTTAATTCTTCATTCTTTTGCAGTTAACATGTGTTTTTTCTTCTCCACCTGTTTTTGTCTGACCCTGCTGACCCAATGAGCATTTCACTGTCCAATGGTCATGCCTTAACTGTAATCTCTAGTATTGCATTAGTTTTGCATTCTTCTCATGGGGATTTAATAATTTTTGACTTTTCAGTCTTTGTTAAATCTCATTTTTGGCTTATTTTATCTGTAAAAGAAAACTTGCCTAATAATTCTGCACACCTGAAAATAAGACATTTTTCATTTCCAGCCTTCATGAACAATTATATATCACTTATACATGATTAAATAGAAAATTAATAGTAGTTATTAAGTTTAATATGGTTTGGAATTGGCAAAATGTTCCTGGAAATAAAATATGATCAGAAAATCAACGTGCCTAATAATTCTGCACACACTGTATTATGTGAAAGCTAGGTCAAAGAGATGTGTTTTTAGTCTAGCTTTGAACTGACAGAGTGTGTCTGCTTCCCGGACAATGTTAGGAAGATTGTTCCAAAGTTTTGGTGCTAAATAGGAGAAGGATCTACCGCCAGCAGTCGATTTTGATATTCTAGGTATTATCAACTGGCCGGAATTTTGAGATCGCAATAGACGTGAAGGACTATAATGCGTTAAGAGCTCGCTCAAGTACTGTGGAGCTAAACCATTTAGTGCTTTGTACGTGATCAGCAATATTTTAAAATTGATGCGATGTTTAATAGGGAGCCAGTGCAGTTTTGACAGAACCGGGCTAATATGGTCATACTTCCTGGTTCTGGTAAGAACTCGAGCTGCTGCGTTTTGAACTAGTTGTAGTTTGTTTATTAAGCGTGCAGGGCAACCACCCAGTAGAGCATTACAATAATCTAGCCTTGAGGTCATGAACGCATGAACTAACTGTTCCGCATTTGTCAATGAGAGCATATGATGTAATTTAGATATATTTTTAAGATGGAAAAATGCAGTTTTACAGATATTAGACACGTGACTTTCAAATGAAAGATTGGTATCAAAGAGCACACCCAGGTTCCTAACCGACGACGAAGACTTAACAGAGCAGCCATCAAGTGTTAGACAGTATTCTAGGTTATTACGTGAGGAAGTTTTTTGTCCAATAATTAGAATCTCTGTTTTTTTCAGAATTTAGAAGTAGGAAATTACGAGTCATCCAATTTTTTTATATCCGCTATGCATTCCGTTAATTTTGTGAATTGGTAAGTTTCGTTAGGTTTTGAAGAAATATAGAGCTGAGTATCGTCGGCATAACAGTGAAAGCTAATGCCATGTTTCCTAATGATATCTCCTAATGGTAGCATGTACAGAGTGAACAGCAGCGGTCCTAGTACTGAGCCTTGTGGTACGCCATACTGAACTTGTGATCGATGAGACATCTCTTCATTTACTGCTACAAATTGATAACGGTCAGATAAGTATGATTTAAACCATGCTAGTGCAATTCCACTAATGCCAACATAATTTTAGAGTCTATTTAAAAGAATGTTGTGGTCGATAGTGTCAAATGCAGCACTAAGATCAAGTAACACTAATAGAGAGACACAACCACGATCGGATGATAAGAGCAAATCATTTGTGACTCTAACGAGAGCAGTCTCAGTACTATGGTACGATCTAAATCCTGACTGAAAATCCTTACAGATATCATTTCTTTCAAGAAAGGAACACAGTTGTGAAGATACTGCTTTTTCTAATATCTTTGACAGAAAAGGTAGATTCGAGATCGGCCTGTAATTGACTAATTTTGTAGGATCAAGTTGCGTTTTTTTAACAAGCGGTTTAATCATAGCCAGCTTAAAGGTTTTTGGTACGTATCCTAGAGACAAAGATGAATTAATGATATTAAGAAGAGGATCTATGACCTCTGGAAGTATTTCTTTCAGTAGCTTAGTCGGTATAGGGTCTAACATACATGTTGTAGATTTAGATGATTTAACGAGTTTAGTAAATTCTTCCTCTTCTATAGCAACGAACGAATCAAATTTTTCCTCAGGGAGACTACAATGCACTGCCTGATGCGATACTGTAGTAGACTGTTGCATAGTTATAATTTTCTCCCTGATATTATCAATCTTATAAGTGAAGAAGTTCATAAAATCATTACTGCTGTGTTGCTTGGAAACTTCGGTGCTTGAAGCTTTCTTTTTCGTTAGTTTAGCCACCGTTTCAAATAAATACCTAGGATTATGTTTATTTTCTTCTAATAGGTTTGAAAAATAAGCAGATCTAGCAGCTTTTAAAGCCTCTCTGTATGCAATCGAGTTCTCTTTCCACGAAATGCGAAATACCTCTAGTTTTGTTTTCTTCCAGTTGCGCTCCATTTTTCTGGCTGCTCTCTTAAGGGCCTGAGTGTGCTCGTTGTACCACGGCGTTGGACTATTTTCTTTAATCTTCTTTAAGCGCAACGGAGCAACTGTGTCTAAAGTGCTGGAAAAGAGAGAGTTAAAAGTTTCTGTCGCAATATCAAGTTCTTCTAAGCTATCCGGGATGCTAAGATGATGAAACTGATCAGGAAGATTATTGATAAAGCAATCTTTAGTGGCAGAAGTGATAGGTCTAACATATTTGAAACACGGAGTCGGCTTTGCAGCCTTGGCTAAATGAAGTTTACACGAGACTAGATAATGATCTGAGATGTCATCGCTCTGCTGCAGAATTTCAACGGCATCAACATCTATTCCGTGTGATAATATTAGATCTAGAGTATGATTACGACGATGAGTAGGTCTTGATACGTGTTGTCTAACTCCAATTGAGTTTACAATGTCTTTAAATGCCAATCCCAATGCATCTTTTTCATTATCTATGTGTATATTAAAATCACCAACAATTAGTACTTTATCTGCAGTCAATATTAATTCTGATAGAAAGTCCGCAAATTCTTTGATAAAGTCTGTATGGTGCCCTGATGGCCTGTATACAGTAGCCAGCACAAATCTCAAACATTGATTTATCATTTATACTATATATTTTTACATTAAGTACTAACACTTCAAAAGAAGTATATTTAAAACTTGATTTCTTAGTGGTTTTGAAAATATTACTATAGATTACAGCAACTGCTCCCCCTTTGCGTTTCAGACGAGGCTCATGTTTATAACAGTAATCTTGCGGGGTGGACTCATTTAAAGTAATGTAATCATTTGGTTTTAGCCAGGTTTCTGTCAAACACAGCACATCTAGATTATAGTCTGAAATCATATCATTAACAATGAGTGCTTTTGAAGTAAGCGATCGAATATTCAGCAACCCAAGCTTTAGCATTTGCTTATCTGTATTATAGCTGTTTTTTATTTGTTGAACATCAATTAAATTTTTAACCTTAGATGGGTTTAAACGTTTTTTGGATTTTCAAATTCGGGGAACAGACACAGTCTCTATATGATGATAGCTAGGTGAAAGAGGCTCTATGTGATGGGATTTATCTGACCTGGGTAACGCGAGGCCGCTAGCAGACAGTCGGTTTAGCCAGTCTGTCTGCTTCCTGACCTGAGCCCCAGATTGTCATGTTTGAGCTCTAAGACTATGAGCCATATTACTAGAGAGAAGAGCAGCACCATCCCAGGAGGGATGAATACCATCTCTTTTCAACAGGTCAGGTTTGCCCCAAAAACGTTTCCAATTGTCTATAAATTCTATATTATTAAGCGGACACCACTTAGACAGCCAACCGTTAAGCGAACACAATCTACTAACTATCTCATCACTCCTGCGAACAGGAAGGGGGCCAGAGCAAATTACAGTGCTAAAATAAAATAACTGAAAATGTGTTTGTCTGAAAAATGATTGACATATGCATCTCGAACGGCTTGAGGGTGAGTAAATCATGGGTTAAATATCATTTTTGGTTGAACTATACCTTTAAAACTAAAGGATTTATACTCTCATTAATTTGATACTACTCCACATAGGAAAAACAGACAACTGGGGTATAATGCTTAAAAACGCATGCAAACGATGAGCTTTCGTGACCGCACAGCAACATCGCATGAGCATAACTGTGATAGAGACGATAGTCCTAAATCTCTACCGGTTGACAAATCTCTACTGGTATATTGCCCACCCCTATCTCTGACCAGTCAAAAATGCTGCTAAATGTTCTGTTTGAGAGAAAAAGTCTAAATAAAAAGGCAAGTTTCATACACCATGGCAATTCAAAGTGCTTTACACTGAAAATAATTTAAATAACCACAAAATAAAAGCTAGGAAAATTAAAACAGTTATAAAAGGAATTAAAAGAGTAAATCTTTAAATTTTTTTTTTTTTAAAGAGTAATGTTTGATTTCCTTTAGGGGAAGTAGAATATTAGGTTTTCCATATTTAAGTTTGTTAGGAATGGTTAGGTTACGCGAAGGGCATCCAAACAAATGTATTATTAACAGATTCGTTGTTTTAAAGGGGAGAAAAGATGGAATAGAATTAGTATAGAATGCCGGCAGATACTCAAGGTTGCAGGTTTGCAAGGTTTTATCTGACATAAAAAAGTGGTATCAAGTTATCCCTATTAATTAGGCCATGGAAGGGCATTAAAGTCATCATGAAATTGAAAATAATGAAATCTCGTACTGACTACTAAACCAAAGAGCTGATTGAGACGCACCCAGTGATTTAGTTTGGATTTGGATTTCTTTCTGTTAATTATTCTCATCTTAAACAGGACAGAGTGTCCAAACACACAGAAAAAGTCCAGAGATCCACATGACACTATTATAAAGATGGCGTTGATTAAAGAGGAGAGTGAAGACATGAAGATTGAAGAAACATTAAGAGTGAAACAAGAAGATACTGAGGACCAAACAGGTGGGTTTCATTCTCAAAACTGAACTCAGTTATTTCTTATCAAATCGGTAAGCCCTTCCTGACTAGAGGTCGACTGATATGGGTTTTTCTCTGGGCAATATATGATGCCGATTTATTTAAATTTTTTTGCCGATATGTTTGGCCGATTTCCTTTTCTTTTCTTTTTTCCATCTCATAAAACCTAAAAGTTAAGTAATAAGAAGTGATACAAGTGATTTATTGAACAACACAACCACAGAAATAAAGTTTAAGTGCACAAATTTGGCCATCTGTCCTCTTATCAGCATGAAAAAATATAGTTTTATTCAAAGGATTATACAGGCTGAAGCCTTGTTAGCGAGCCAAGACCGCTCACTTTACAATCACTAAAACTCTGTCTCTTTGTCAGTTCATCGCAATCTCACAAATCACTAATCGCGATCACACTGTTGAGACTTTATAGGACAATTATTAATTCAAAAATGGACTATAGGAGTATAGCTTATGGATCTGCCAGGAAGTCATACATCAAAATAGTGGACACAGTACATCATACAGGATTGAGACTTGCCTTAGGAGCATTATGGACAGCTTTTTCCTCTTAATGCAAATGAAAGCTTGTTTCCGCCATGTAATAAGAAAAAAATTTAAAAGATATTTGCGACTCTTAAGGGCCGTTCACACCAAGATCGATAACTATATTTGCATCCACACCAACTAACGATAACAGTCTGTTTATTCTAAGCTCACACGCACACTGCGGTTTCAATGTGTGTACAACGTCATTGAACATGTTTTTGCTGTTCTTATTGCATTTACACGGCTTTAAATCATGCTATGTCCTTAGCATGCTTTGTTTTGAGTGAAGCTAGTGTAATCGATCTAATAATCTAATAGTGAATTTAGCTGATGTAGTCAATATAGTGGAATAAAAATAACACCTAGTCTTTTCCACCGCAACTTCAAAAGAAGCAAGAAAATGTTGTCGAAACGAGCGCTGGATACTTGAGGTAATACTTCTCACCATTTATTCAGAAGGTATGAACTATTGTTTTCCATGTCCATTTTCTTGAAAAGGGGCTTGACTTGTCAAACAGTGGTGGATTTTTCTGTACCTCGTCGATTAACTTCACCACAATGTCGTCTGCCATTTTAAATGCGCGTGAGCCCTTTAAATTCAAGTGGATTATGATTGGCTGTCAGTGTTTTATCATTCGACAGCTGAAAAAATCATTCTGAAAGTGATCTCAACAATATCGTTCCTAATATCTTTATCGTTATAGTTGTGGTGTGAACTCTGCTATTCTTAAAGGGATAGTTCACTTTGAAATTAAATTTTGGTATGTTTTAGCTTACCTCAAGGGCATCCAAGATGTAGGTGTCTTTGTTTCCGCAGTAGTTTCAATTTTGATATTTTTAGGTCAAACCGTTCTTGTCTGACAGTCATATCATGCAGGTCTATGGTCACCCCCTCAAAGAGCATGCACAGAGTCAAAAACAAAACAATTCCCCATCGTCCAAATTAAACAATTCCCCATTGTAAGTACACATTGATGGCCTAAGACACGAAACGAGCGGTTTGTGTTATAAGAGGTAAAAACGATATAAATACTGTTCGTTTTCTCACACAAACCGCTCGTTTTGTGTCTTAGGTAAGCTAAAACATACCAAAATTTAATTTCAAAGTGAACTATCCCTTTAAATATGGAGAACGATTTTTAATGTGAACAGGCCTTTAATCTAACACATTTCTGACATTTTCTTACAATTGTGAATTTACAGTACATCTCAATTATGACTTTATAACTCGCAATTGTGAATTTATATCATGCAATTCTGACAGAATTGTGAGATAAAAATGTGCAATTACCTTTTCTATTTTTTATTCAGTGGCGTAAACAAGGTTCCATAGCACCAGCAGGCAATTAAATGAGAAAATTTGTTTGGTGTTCTGTTAACTAGGTGCATTACCTTTGGGGATCTAGCATACATTTTGTTGGTTTTGATGCTTTAAATGTCTAAATGTGTTGATGTCTTTGGCTTTGTGCCATTAACTTGTATTTATCTTTTTCTGCCGTAGATCTGATGACACTGAAAGAGGAAAGTAAAGTACTGAATGAAATGAAAGATCATGATTTGATAACTGGAGAAAAATATCTTAGTGGCTCACCGACTGAAAATACTTCCTCTCAAAAAAACGTTAGAAGGAAAGTTCCTAGAAGTTTTTTCACCTGCTTTCAGTGTGGAAAGAGTTTCAGTCAACATGAAAAGCTTAAAGTCCACATGAGAGTTCACAATGGAGAAAAGCCTTACACCTGCCAACAATGTGGAAAAAGTTTCGCTGAAAATGGAAGCCTTAAAGTTCACATGAGACTTCACACTGGAGAGAAGCCTTACACCTGCCAACATTGTGGAAATAGTTTCACTCAAAGTGGAGCCCTTAAATACCACATAAAAACTCATACTGGAGAAAAGCCTTACACCTGCAAACTGTGTGGAAATAGTTTTATAGCAGAACCAAGCTTTAGGTGTCACATGAACATTCATACAGGAGTGAAGCCTTTCACATGTGACCAGTGTGGAAAGAGTTTTACACGTAAAGTAACCCTTAATTCCCATATGAGAATTCACTCAAGAGAGAACATTTTGACATGCCCTCAGTGTGGAATGATTTTTACATGTAAAAAATCATTTGAATCCCACATGAGAGTTCACACTGGAGAGAAGCCTTACACCTGCAAACTGTGTGAGAAGAGCTTCTCACAAAAAGGATATCTTAGGTATCACATGAGAATTCACACTGGAGAGAAGCCTTTCACATGTGATCAGTGTGGAAAGAGTTTCAGACAAAAAGTAACCCTTAATAAGCACGTGAGGATTCACTTAAGAGATAAGCGTTTTATATGTCATCAGTGTGGACAGAATTTCACAGACAGGAAACAGCTTAAGAAGCACGTGATAACTCACATTGGACAGAAGCCTTTCATGTGTCATCACTGTGGAAAGAGTTTCACACTTAAAGGAAACCTCAAGACTCACACGAGACTTCACACTGGAGAGAAGCCTTTTACATGTCTTCAGTGTGAAAAGCGTTTCATATATCAAAGAGACTTGAAACATCATTTGCAAAGTCATTCTGGAAAAACATTGCAGTGTTCTGAGTGTGACGAGGTTTAGAAAAGGAGCAATTTCAAACATCACCTGCTCATTCACTCTGGAGGAAGGCAATTTAATTGTGATCAATTTAATAAAAAAAATATTTTGCCATTACACTTTCAGATACACCTGAAAAGTCACATAGATTTGAGGCCCTATTTGTGTTCTTTATGTGGGAAGAGATTTAAATGGCTCTGCAGTTTAAAATGGCAGGTGACGCTCCTACAAAGCTTGAACATGTCTTTTATTTGCATTGTTTAGTTCTTTATACTTTGCCTAATTTTTGATTAATACATTGTAGGGCAATAACAGTTCATGAATAATGTTGTACTAATGCCTGAACTAATAGCTACTTGAACATGTCATGAACTCATGTTAATTAACATTAAGGGAATTTGGCCTTTGTGTTTCCTCATATTCATACTCCTGTGAAACAAAACGTCAAAGCTAGACAATTTCATGTTCCTAGTCACTGGTGTGCTAACATTTTTAAATATGAATGAAATTTTTAATATTTCACATTTATTTGTATAGTGCTTTTCACAATACATATTGTTTCAAAGCAGCTTTACAGAAAACATATGCATCTACATTACAATTTAGAGTAATCTGTTATCAGAGGTGACTGTCTAAGTTATGCATTTCAGTGATGTACATAGACAAATCACACACTTAGCTAACAATGTATTATTTTAAACAGTAATAATTTAAGGCAGAAACAATGAGCTCATTGAAGTAATGAATACATGTTTGTTACAGGATTGCCAACTTTGGCTTCATGGCTGGAGTGATATTTATGAATCGGCTACCTTTTTAGGTGGTAAAATCGTAACAGAAAAATAGTTAATGTAAAGAAGCAATTTATGCTTTTATTTTTAACTAAATACAAAATACATTTTTTTCTGACATTTCTATAGTCTATTGTGCTGAATGCTTTTTGTTGAATGCAGAGGCTGCAGACTTAGTTTTTAATCATCTGCACTGGTGGCTCATATTTGTAGCATGGGTTCATTTCTGTCATCTTTTTGCACATTACAGAGGACAATGTACCCTCTAGTGACAGTTTATTTCTTGTCTCAGTTTTAGGCCTATCGCAGAGAAGGTTCTCTCAGAGTCTGCATTTGAATGTGGAAGGCAGAGCACAAGCTGTGCCACTTTTGCAAGTCCTTGGAACCTGGGTGCACCTGTTAAATGGCTCTTCATGGCACTCAAGTGTGCCCATATGACATCCATTTGGTGGAATTCCTTTTCCCCGTCCACCTTGACCAGGGTAGTTTTCCAGACCTTTTCTGGGATATCAGTATCTTCTAACATTTGAAAATCAAAGAACTCTTCACCCAGGCGGTCCTGTTCTCTGGCATCATCAAATGGCAGAAGATGATTGTATCTGGATTAAAAAAAAAAAAAAAGTTTCTTCAATATTAATTTTTCAATATTATAATATTCTGTAAATAAAACTACAATATAAAATAAACAGCAGTCATTAAAGTAACTGGTGGACATCACTTAAAATCACTCAGATTATCTTAATTTAATTGTTTAGTTAATATTGATATAGTGAATCAGGGCTAATTGTTCAGCTTTGGACAAAGTTAAAGTACATCATCTAATTTGGTGTCCAGTCACTGCCTGAAGTCCACAAACTGAGCATGTGACAGAAGGGGGTCATTGAGATGTAGCGGAGCTTCCAGTGCCAGGCCTAACACTCGTATACATTTGTGGAACCTGTCTGGGTCCCATATGTTGTGATCCCTAAGGCGACCCCATATGTGCATTCTTCCACGGTACGGCTCTCTACGGCGAGCCCGTGTCTTTCCCTTGGCAGAGTCCGCTCTGCCGTCTCTGACCGGTGTGTCTCCCCCTGCTATAGGCTGGATGATCTGGCCTCAGTGACATTCCATATGTTGTACTGCCCTGAACAGCCAGTCCATATGTGTAACTTCCACATGATACCTCCTAGGGCTGTGCGATATGACGATATATATCGGATGGACGAAATAAAAAGTCTATCGTTTCATATTATGCTCTATTGTTTACATCGTGGTGTTGCAAAATACATTGTTTACGGCAAAACTTTCTCATCATTTGGATGACTGCAATCTTACACACCACCATGGGAATGCAGGCAGAAACGTGAATAACAGCATGAGGGAAGGGGAGACAGAACCGGGTGGCTCCGAGCAAGAGAAGGACCAGCCAAGACAAACCGAGGAGCTCGTTCCTAAACGAGGGGCTATCTTTGTAGCATGGACATGGTTTAGTTAACATTCTATATGTTTGTTTGACTATTTTATTTTGATAATGAACATGCTGCAATGTCAAGTTAGCAATGCTAGAACATGCGCGCTTGAGGTGCTGACGCGATCACTTATGGTCATACGGATAGAAGCAAGAAATTATTAAAAACGGTAAAGCTTTTGTAAAATACAGAAAACAAGCACAATGCCGTTTTCTGCCGTCTCGGTTTCCTTTCTGTGAGCTTTGTACCCTATCACAATGAACCGAAGCTCAACTAAATTTTTCCTTTAGGTTTGTTAAACTGTAATTATTTAAGTGAAATAGCCTATATTTTGCATATAGGCCTTTATATTAGTTTTATATATTTAGTTTTATTCTGCTGAAATGTAGGCCTAATTGTTTGACAGTTGGTGACATATTTATCCTCGGAAAAACTAACGCCAGCGCATTGCCATTGCGACTTACCTATGATGACTTGACAGCTGAACACGGGAATTTCACTCACGTTGGATATGCATCAATATCACATTTGAAGAATCTGTACTATTTGAATTTGTGATTGGTTGACTGGCAAATTAAAATATTTAACAGAACGATAAAATAACGTTATTAACCGGTTAATGGCCATTTCAAATAAGCGCTTCTGTTCAGAACTATTAAATTTGATTTTGTTTCCATTTCTAGTTATGTTACTGTCAAAATTTCATTTGTTTGTTTTCGTTCATTGAACAGGTTCGGAGCCCTGATTGCGGCTACATTTTAAACTTGAAAGTACAATGTTTACATTTGCATTTTATATGGCAATATTTTATGTTGGGCCTGTAATCATTTGTTTTTAAAAAGTGTTTTATATTTCATTAATATTTTTTATTTCTACATTCTTAATCAAACATTTGCCCAGAAGTTCTAAATAAAGGAAGAAATATAATCGCATATGAATAGGCTACATATTTGAGTATATACTTTAAAGAAATAGTCTTTTCCATGTGCTAAAAATATATACTTGCATAAACTATTAATTGAATGAATTTACAGAAAAGGTACTATATCGTGATATCATTAATGGGGTATGTTTGAGTTAATATTGTGAAATGATATTTTGGTCATATCGCCCAGCCCTAATACCTCCCTACCGGCAGGATGTGGCTTCTGTAGCGTTTTTTTCCCCTGGAAAGGGCACGCTTTCCCAGTGTTACTCTCCCTTGTGGATATTTGTATCTTGTGAGATTTTAAACTTTCTTTTTTTTAGTTATCATTCTGTGAATCTAGAGCATTGCAACAACAAATAAACCTGAACAAATGTACCCTGTACCCTAATAAACTGTTTATAACTTACACTGATTTGGTTTTGTGACATTCTTAAGTCTCTTATTTGGGAAGGAACACTTAAGATATTGCAATGCAAAAGCAAATTTAAGACTAAAATAAAACTAAGTTGCCTATTTTTGACCATGATTGCCCTGTAAACCTGGATGAAAAATATGTTTGACATATACCAGACTATACGCAAATGCTTTCCATCACAACAGTGCCATTACATTTGTTAGCCTACTCCATAGCATTAATTTTTATTTATTTATTAAATACTACATTAAAAAGTTTGGATGAACAACTACTGCAATCTGTACTGTAATGTTGATTAGGCTACACTTTTATTTACAGGTGTGCATATTGAAAAGACAAATCGAAAACAAATCTTTGTTAATCTTGAAAAAGTAAACTTTAAGGATTTAATCTTTAAGTAGCCTAGGGGGGAAAGTATGGAAGCATATGGGTAGCAATATTCAATTTGCAATGTAATATACAAAATGACAATGCAATATATAAAATGGCAATGCATTTCTGTATTTAAATTTACATTTTCCATTACATTAAAAAAATAATCATATAATTTACATTTGCCTTTTCATACACTAGTTTTAATATGTAAATTGAATACATATTTTAACGCTTTATAAGTTGCAAAATTAAAATGTATTACAGAAATGATTAGATATGTTTAACATGTTCAAGCAAAAACTGTAGCAAAATGATCATTTAAATGTTATTTTTTCTTAATTGCATTTACACTCACAGTTAAGACACTTGCGATTGCATTTTCATTAAATGTCCCGCAATGAATGTAGCAAAATTCAATGTGCAAATTGAAAATATCACCTGCAGAGGCGATTGTGCTTCAGTCTGAAGATGACTGAGGTCGTGTTGGGCAAAACATGTAACGGTTACTTCAAATGTACAGTGTACAAACTGATTTTCATTGATGCGCATTGCGTTATGTGTTTGACATCTTTTGACCTTGTCTGTAGCCGCGTTTCCATTACCTTTCAAATTGCCCAAATTGAAATTGCGAATTGAAAATATGTCCAATGGAAACACGTCAATTTCGCAAAAACTCCCATTAAATAAATATGTAAATATATACAAACATTAACAATACTAGGTTTATAAACACTTACAAATGTTCATGAAAGCTCATCAAAGTTTATAATTAAATTTCAGGTACCACAACGGTCCAGGTGCCAGGTAAAATTATCGCCACAAAGGGGAAGTGCCAGGTCGGTGCAGTGACCTCTGGGGAGAGGGGGACATTGGTCACCATTGCCCTTGCTGTTAATGCACAAGGCAATTGCATTCCCCCGTACTTTATCTTTCCCAGGAAGAAGTTCCAGGACCACTTTGTTAGGAATGGTCACATCGGCTCTACTGGTTCTGCTAATAGTTAAGGGTGGATGCAGGATGTAGACTTTCTTGCCTTTCTCCAGCACTTTGCCAGACACACCCGTGTGAACCTGGAGTCGAAGGTGCTGCTCCTCCTCGACAATCATTGGTCACACCTTTCTGTAGCAGCAATTGACTTTTGTCGGTCAAACAGGATAGTCCTACTATCTTTCCCACCCCACTGCTCACATCGTCTCCAGCCGCTCGACAGGAGTGTCTTCGGTCCACTGAAGCGATATATAAACACAGCAGCAGATCACTGGATGAGAACACATCCTGGAAGAACTTTGACCATATATGACATTCCAAACCTAGTGGCCACAGCTCTGCCACGAGCAGCAACACCCAGCAACATCACATCTGGCTTTGTGTGCACTGGCATCTGCCCCTTCAACCCAGATATTTTTGAGGAGCAAGACTTCTCACCTGCCTATGTCACTGACCGCCCATTTCCTTCACAAGTACCATGTGCTCCCACACCACATTCCAACACACACCCATACAGCCAGAGCCTGTTTGCGGGAGGACTGCTACCAGAGTATCCTGCTGGTTAAAGGGACACCTGTTTAGAGTCTGCCATCCCTGACCACCCAGCTGTCTGTTCTGGACCCCGAAGCCGCCGCCAGGCGCCGCCATTTGCGCCATTTAGAATTTCAGCCACCGCCAGCCAATAATTTCGTAAGCCAAATCGAGCCGCCATCTGATAAAGTTTGGCTGAGCCGGCTAGAATTATTTGCATCAAATAATAATTCTATCACATAGAGACATACACACACGAAATATATAAACTATACACGAGATCTATTTTCCCACTGGATTCATCACAGCACAGTCTTGTGCTCGTTGCTACGATACACAGACTCACAGTGAATTGTCGACCAATTAAAATTGCTCGTTTTCCATACAGAAGAAGCGATGCATTTTTTTCTCGCACTGAGGTGAAATGGCGGAAAGAAGCAAGCAAGGTAATTTTGATCTCACTTCTCACATACTTTCCTAATTCCTACTAAGGCCTACCCAGACCAGACTTTTGTTAAATCTTCAGGGCACGGTTGCACAAACACCTGAATCAAAGATTGATGTTATGAACCAAATATTCTGGAACGGAGAGATTTATAGCCCTGAACGTGATATTACTGCAGTAACAAACCACCGTTTCCACATTGCTAATTCACGACGCATGCTTCAGTGTACATTAAGGTTGCCAACCGTTCCGTATAATACGGAATCGTCCCGTATTTGACACATAAAAGTCTTGTTCCGTATTGAACTGATACGGAACGCACTTTGTTTTTTGAGAATCAATTCAGTGCAAATCCATGACAGACACATAGCTTCTAATATATAAGAGAAAAAAAACCCAGACGGTGCGGTAGATACTAATTTCTCCCTCTATTTGTCTATGATCAGCGTAGCGTTTTTAACATCTTGGAACATCATCAGAGAATGCCCTTTTAATTGGTCGTTTCAGTCATTGTGAGTCACGTATCGTAGCAATGATGACGACAAGTGACAACAGCGGGAAATGTAAAAATCACTACCTCCGAGCAGCCGGCGAAAAAGAAAAGAGCACAAAAATATAGAATTGAATGGGAAAATGACTACCCATGGCTGCAATGCGTGAGGGAATACTGTTGTGTTTATTTTTCTTCAAATGCAGTCTAAGCCGATGAGTTTTGAATGTTACCTGTTGTATTTGTTTAAGTTAAAAATAAAACGTATTATAAAGTAAACAAATCCATGGTTCATTGCTGGCAAAATGATCATGATAGCCTTTATATTTCACATCTATGTGGTTCAGTCTTGTATATTGATTAGGCCTACTTTGCTATTCTATAAATATATAGGCCTAATAAGTTGTATAAGTTGTATTATAATATGCTACAATGTATGAAATATATTTATCTAAATGTATCAATTAGTTTCCACAATATTCACCAGAAGTCATCATTTCAGGGGTTATTTTTCAAAAATTTCTTCCGTGGGGGCATGTCCCCCCCCCGTATTCCTTATTTCCATTTCAGAAAGTTGGCAGCCCTAGTGTACATTGAAGTGAAATGTGCAAAACCTTGTCCAAAATAATACTGATAACAGTGTGTGTTTATACTTTGTTATATATTAAGTTGAACAGCGAATTACTGTACATGTCATAAATACAGTATATGCATAACGTTACTCCGTGAAGTTTGACAAGTGTGCATTCTTACACAGCAGCAGGGACATTATTCACTAACGTTACAGTGGCTATTGAATGCGCCTAGCACTATAGCTAATATTACCAAAAAAGCTCAAGTAGGCTAGTTCTAGTTCTAAATCTTCACTTTAGGTGTTTTGTGCAACCGTTCTTGTAAGTAAGAATGCCTTTTTGTCAGGACTATAATGTTTTGTCATTGTCATAATAACATTTTGTCATTGTGTCAGGACTAGTGTTTTATGGATATTTTTGTTCTCTTTTAGGACGCGGAATTAACAAATATATCAGCACATCACGAACACATCTGCTTAAGGATTCTGGTGTGACATGGAGGCCTCACAGTGTTGATTCTGCTCGTAGCCTTCGTTCACATTTTTGGACATATATGGGCGATCTGTATGTGAACAACAATCACATTGATGACAAACTCTACTGAAAACTCTGCTTTGAAGCAGAAATGACAAAAGAACATGGAATGCTGTCAAAAGTGTACAGCTTGGGAGAAAAAACATCAAGTGGAAACTTACTTGCTCATGCCAAAGCTGCACACAAAGAGAGTACAATATTTCTCAAAGAACAATCGAGTAAACTGACTAACTGGATCCAAACTGTGCCGAAAGGAAGCCCAGCTACTTCCCAGTTTGATGTTAATCGCGACATCGTGTTGTGGCTGTGCCAGGACCTGCTCCCTTTTGAATTAATAGAAAAGGAAGGTTTTCAAGCATTCAACAAGAAAAATATTCAGCTCAATTTGCCAACCAGCAGAGCCCTTGCAACAACAGCCCTGGCAGATGTCTACATGGGTTTGAAGTCCAAAGTCAAAGAACAACTGGCAGACATTGTCAGTGGTACTATAATGTTAGATGGCTGGACTGATGCTCATCATACCCATGTTGGTGTGAGAATCTGCACTGTAGATGCAAACTGGAATTTCCTTCTGTTTACACTTTGTGTTAAACCTGTAGAAAATCACACATCAGAAAACCTTACAGTGTTTGTAAGGGAATTACTCAAAGAATTCCTTCCCAAAGATAAAAATGTGTTGCTCTTTGACACAACAGATGGGGCAGCGAATATGATTAAGTTGTCCCGGTTACTGGGCCATGAGAGAGTAACATGTGTAGCACACTGTTTACACAACTTACTCATAACAGACACTCTTACCAAAATCCCTGAAGCACAAGCCTTAATTTCCCAATGCAAAGATATTGTCAGTGCACTGCACTTCAAGGCACATCTAATAGAGGAATTTGTGTTGGAGCAGAAAGAGGCAGACATATTTGCCAAGATTCAAGAAATTGATGCAGATTCCAATGATCCTATTGATGAAATGGATGATGCAGAGGATTGGCAGCTGGGAACTAAGAAATCAAAACAGGGCTCACAGACACACAAAACACTGAAGACCACAGTGCCAACACGTTGGAACAGTGTCCTCAACATGATCAGAAGCTTAGTCAGTATGGAGACAGAAGTCACTGAAATCCTGAAGAGGATAGGAAAGCCCTTGTTATGCCTCCTACCTGATGACATCAAGCTACTTTGTAACTTAGTTAGCTTTTTGGAAGACTTTGAGAAATTCACTCTCATTATAAGTGAAGTCAGTCCAAACCTGAATGCCATACCACTAATCAGGGCTCGAATCAAGAAAATCTGTGCAGTGGCTCCCAGAGATCCACTACTAACTAGAGAGTCAAAGAACGAATAGTGAAAAACATGGACAAACGAATCCCCATGTCAGATCTGGTTAGAACCACCGCAGTGTTTGATCCAGCTGTCAGAGATATCACTATGACGAAAGATGAAAGCAGAGAGCTGCTGCAGAATCTCCATGAGAAACTGAACTCCTCCAGGTGACATTGATATTTCCGTGTACTTGCTAACCACTTACTTTTCTTATGGTTTTGATTTTAACAGCCATTTGCCTTATGCATATATTTCACCATTTCACCAAGTAGTGTGCCGGTGGAATGCATGTTTAGTTCCACTGGCCTACTGCTCAATGGCAAACGATCATCACTTGCTCCTTCAAGGTGTAATATGATAAGCTTCATCCATGATAATGCCAAGTTATTGTATACAACTTAGCCTACATACATTTAGCCTAAACACAACACATTGTAGGCTATTTGAAAATGTTTAGTAGCATACAGACTACAAAATAAATATGTACATACATTGTGAAAGTAAAATCTGGTGTTTTCTTTATTACATTGTATTGCATTTTGTAGAAATATAGTGTAAGCCATGCATTGCTTGGAAATATTGAGATCTAGTAAATCAGTATAACATAGACATCTGTAGACATGAAGTGGCAGCTTCAGCCATTTGCAGCTATAAAAAGTTTGGCGGCTGCAGCAGCCATTTAGGTTTTGGCTGAGCCGGCTAGCCAGCCAATAACTTCATCAGCCAGCCATTATTCTCAAAACAAATGGCTTCGGGGTCTGGTCTGTTCAGGTAAGAGAAAATAAGATAGAACTTGGTTAATCCTGAAGGATTTTAGTAAAATAATAACTAAAATAGAATTGTGCACATTATATTAATATTATTGTTTCTGTGTCCGCTGATTAAGCTGTCCCACCTGAAGAAGGGGAAAGAGGTATGCTTGAGGTAAGCCAGGCATTCATTCCAGAAGCTGTACGTCCCTTTCCTAAGGCTGGTCCGAGAAAGGACACAAAACATGGAGGCAAAAGGAGGTGAGTGGCGTTTGGTTTTTGCTTTTTCCTGAGTAATTTCTTTATGCATGTTGCTATCATGTGGACAGAGGATGAGCAATAACTGCCTGTAAATTTATACAAATGTTGACAACAATTTTTTCTCACTTTGAATGTTGCAGGTCAACGGCGATCCTCACGGACTCTCCGGTGAGAGCAGCTCTTGAGGAGGAGCAACAGAAGAGGATCCAGAAGAAGCCGTCTGCTCCAAAGAAAAGGCTCCTCACCATCGAAAACACTGCACCCACAGTTTTCTCGGACAAGGATGAGGAATGTCTTGTGTGTAAGGAAACATTCAGCTCATCCTTGCCTGGGGAAGTGTGGGTTCAGTGTCTCTTTTGCCAGCTCTGGTCACATGAGGCATGCACTGAGGCTGCAGAACATTATGGGCCCTATCTTGCACCCAGCGCAATTGACTTTGTACACCGACGCATGTTTCATTCCTATTTTACACCCGCGCAAAGCGCGCTTTTCCCTCCACAGAAGCACGTCGCTAAACTAGGGAATGAACGCTCCCTGAATGCGCTCCCTGGACGGTTCAGCGCAAAAAAGGAGGCGTGTTCCGGCGCAAACAATCCCTGGTGCTATTTTACTGTTCCATAAAACAATTGCGCCACTGGCCAGAAAAAACCTAGTCTAAAGTCAGTGGCGCGTTGCGCGTTGTTCATTATGCTATTTTAAGGGCGCATGCTTGGCCATAATGTATAGCGTGCTCAACGCGCATACACTTTGGTTCTCTAATCTACACAGAAGCAGCAGTTTTCATTTTTGCAAATCATATTATTACAAATGATAGATAGATAGATAGATAGATAGACAATTTATTATAAAAGCATACATCTAGCTTACACATTTACCCACATTATTATATGCCTGTTTAACCGAAGCTAATTTGGGTGTGTTTCTCCATCTCAAATGTCACTTCTCTCTCTTTTACGGCCGTGACGAGAGCGTTGCTCTCCTCGGCTGTGAACCGCTCCTGGCGCGCGCCTGGCAAATCCGCCGTTATAATAGCAATACGCCCAGGAAAAAGCGCGTCTGCTCTTAAAGGGAATGTGAGATGATGCTCTGATTGGTTTATTTCACGTTACGCCCAAACCACACCTATGAATAATGAAGCTACTTCAGACCAACCCCTTTTAGATTTGCGCCGGGCGCAAGAGTCATTTATCCCGCCGGGAAAATAGCAACAGCGCAGAGACCCGCCCACAAAGTTACTTGCGCTTTGACACTTGCGTTTCAGATCGTTAAAATAGGGCCCTTTATCTGTCACAACTGTGACAATGAGTAGGCTAATGCCTTTTTTATGTTCCTTTGGTAACACTTTAGAATACTGTATCTTACTTACTGCATAACTTATAAGGAATTATTGAAGAACTAATAGGTAATTCTTCATTAACTAGTTATTCACTACTGTTAACTACTAAGGAAGATGTGTTAACTAATCAGTATGTAAAATAATTTTATGATTGTGTTAAGTAACAGTTAGTTAATCAATAACTAATTAACTCTGTCATACCGCCTGAAGAACTACTATTAATTATCTACTAATTAAGGTTCAAGAAGAATAATTAAGAAGTAACTAATGAACAGTCATACAAACTACATTGAGTTGTGACCTTCCTTATTTACTAATGTTATTAATATAAGTAGTATTATGAAAATACAATTTTAACAAATGCATACAATGTTAAAGAGGTTTTTACCTGTGTGGTTTTTTGAGTGTGTTCTGTAAGAAATCAATTTCAGAAAGGAACCCCACTCAACTTACCTCAGATTAGTTTTTTATATTTTATATACCTGTAAAGTACTGTGTGTGTCTGTTTTCCTCAGCATATGCCATTGAGTAAATCCATGTATTTGAGGCAACGACTGAGGGAAACTGAAAGGGAGCTTATTAGTAATTCATAAATAATTGTCAAATAATTCTGCAGGAATTACTTATAACCTGATTAGTAATTAATAAAGAACTATCAAATAATTATCCAGGAATTAGGCTACTTTTAACCTGAAACAGTATTCTAAAATGAAAATATAGGGAACTTATTAGTAATTAATAAAGAATTATTAGATAATTCTTCAGGAATTACTTAGAACCTGATACAGTATTCTAAAGTGAAAATATAGGGAACCCATTAGTAATTAATAAAGAACTATCAAATAATTATCCAGGAATTAGGCTACTTTTACCCTGAAGCCGTATTCTAAAGTGAAAATATAGGGAACTCATTAGTAATTAATAAAGAATTATTAGATCATTCTTCAGGAATTACTTAGAACCTGATACAGTATTCTAAAGTGAAAATATAGGGAACTCATTAGTAATTAATAAAGAATTACCAGACCGCCGCCCTGCGTTTCACTCATAGCCAAAATATGCTGTTACTGACTCCATAACCTGCCCATAAACAAACAGTGCACAGCTCTAAGAACATTTTTTAACATCTGATGTTTTAGTATCTTTAGAAATAAAAACATTTGTTTTATGCAAGGAATCAGGCGTTTCCATCACGCAAAAAATACAGACTCGTTAGCTAGCTAACTGACATTGTGTCCTTGTATGTTGCCTTGCATAAAATAACATGATTTACAGCACAGTAATGATTTTATAGATTCAATAAAACGTACACAAACCTGTATTTCGCTAAAGAAATGCACCATATCGGCATTGTATGTTAGTTACTTCTTAGTTATTTTTCTTGAACCTTAATTAGTAGATAATTAATAATAGCTCATAGGGAGGTATGACAGAATTCATTAGTTATTGATTAACTAACTGTTACTTAACACAACAATAAAATTATATTACATACTGATTAGTTAACACAACTTCCTTAGTAGTTAACAATAGTGAAGAAGTAGTTCATGAAGAATTACCTATTAGTACTTCAATAATTCCTTACAAGTTATGCAGTAAGTAAGATACAGTATTCTAAAGTGTTACCGTTCCTTTTTGTTAGTACTGTTAATAACTGTTTACATAAGTCCATCCAAGTTATGGTGGCATTTCTTTGCTGTTTTTGTTTCTAGGATTCACTTGAGGAACATTGAGGAACAGCAGATTTCGGTATGTCACCCTCACATTTTATCCCTCACATTTAGGTTAGCCATACCTTAGCTTTTCCACCTCCACCTATGAATTTGCAGGGTGGCAGTGTTTCCACCCAGATGTTTTTATGCACATTTTGAATTTACGCATAAAAACAGCTGGATGGAAACATGACTACTGTTAGATTATTTTGAGAATTTATGCTAATTTAGTTTAATTTTCATATTGTTCATACTGTTGAATGTTTTATAAAATGGACTGACATTGCCAATAAAAAATATTCTAAACAAATCAAGTTTGTACTGTCTGGTTATTTTTGAAACATTTGCTGAAACTGAAATTTAAAATGAAAATATAATTTAATAATTTTTTTGCCAAGATAAAGGACAAAATATGTTTGCAGTTACATATTAACAAAGTCATAGTCAGGTATATTTAATGAAAACAAGAGTAACACAAAAAAATCTAGCTTGTATTGTTGTGTTACTTTTGACCCACCTGTGTGTTACTTTCGTCCCAAACGACGGGGTCGAAAGTAACAATGTGCAACTTATGTTCAAAGTGAAATTATACTGAAGTCATTCGACATTTGTACAAAATACCACCTGGTATTGATAGACCACACTTGTGAGTTATTGACCACAGCAAAAATATATCTCTGTCTAAAACAATGAAAAATGGTACTTTCGCCCCTGCTCTCCCCTATTGTTACGAACTGCTCCGAGACAAGAAGGTTTAGATCCAAATGCAGCTTTTATTTGAAGGGCAATCCAGAGGCGTAATCCAATGTACAGGCAAAAGGTCAAAACACAGGTAGGCAGTCCAAACAAACAAAACAAACAAACAAAACAGGCAGGGACCAGAGGCAAAAGAGTAATCCAGGGAACGGGGCAAGAAATCCAAATAAACCTAAAGACAAGAAACCAGGGAAAACGCTCGGAAATGCAGACTAACAGTACAACAACATACAAAACTTCGCAGTGAGTGATGGGGTGAACCAGGCTTAAATGGGGTGTTTGATCATGAGGTGCAGGTGTGTAATGCAGTGCAGGTGTATGGAGTAATCAGTCCAGGTAGATGCAGGATGGGAAATGTAGTCTGAGAGTGAATATGATAGTGATAATAGTCTTATGTGGGGTGCCCTCTGGTGGCTCTCAAGGGCACTCCAGCTGGTGACCGTTACACCTATACATTATGATATATAAAATTAATAGTAGTTAATAAGACTGATATGGTTTGGAATTGGTAAAATGTGCTTGAAATAAAAATATGATCAGAATATCGACTTGCAAAAAAAATATGCATGCACTGTAAATGTTTTAACAATATAGATTGTTTCAAAGCAGCTTTACAGTGATAATAGGAAATTAAAGTACCAGAGATTGTTTTGGCTGAACAGCAGATCTAGAATAAAGTTATTGCTCAGCTAAAGTTAGTTTTAACTGATTCACTTCCGTTGCAAAGGATTTGCTTAAATTTGCAGTTGTACACAACAGATGATATTGTGGTCGATTGTTTTCATATCTGTTAGTGAACTGTTTGTACAGTATTCACACACGTCTTAGAAAATTATGTACTGAAAATGTTCTATTTGCTTTAGGGATGGATGAGGACATTAGACCGTTGATCATAAAAAGAACAGCCAATGGCCATCTCTTTTCCGGAGCGAAGAAACACTGCTCAGCATGGATGGGAGTGAGTTTCAGGAATATTTTTTCTCATAAATTAACACAGTTGAGGTTTAATTGATGTATATTTTTTTTAATATCTAAATCATTACGTTATATGTTCTACAGAGCAGTACTGAAGGAGATTGGCCTGCTGGGTGTGGTATCCCCTGCAAGAGCGGCCAAAAAAAGGTTACAATAATATTTATATACAGATTTTCTTGTAACTTTACTCCCTTTGCGGAATCTGAAAATATATATTATATTATAACAGAGATGCCAAGAATTAATCCATATCAGGTATCAGAAATCCTTTTTTACAGATCTCAAGCTAGCACAGACATGACCAAATATAACTAGCACAGACATTTACATATATTTAATCCGCAATCCATCTCTGTATATTGTGCCAATTTCTGGAGTGCTACAGAGATGGATTGTGGATTAAATAAGCATAATTGTCCGTGAATGTTATATTTGGTCAGGTCTGTTCTAGCTTGAGATCTGTAAAGATGTAATGTAAGGCATGTCTGTTGACATGTTTTTGTACTGACTGCCATTACTTTGCCCTGCTGATGGTCACAAATATGGCAGATGATCGTAAAAATTCACGTGACTGAATCAGATTTGTTTTGGTCTTTATTTATAATAAAACACTTACTCATCTGTTGGGTTGTTCATCATTTGCTCATAAAACTATTTTTTAGGAGCTAAGGAAGCCACCGACTGGGATTGGGACTGAATGGGGAGAGTCTACTGCAGGAACATGGAAGTGGTTCAACCTCATGGATGAGGCAATAGGTGGGAGGCCATCCATCCAGACCCCCATCCTAATAACCTCATCTGAGGAAGACTCTCTTGCAGAGTTCTCTTGGTTCAGTCCTTAAGGAGCCAGAGCAGCAGGACAGGAGTTACCGGCAAATGATCTCCATAGCAACGCCTAAAAACAAATGCTGCAGCTGTCAGAGTGGTAGACAGAATGCTGCTGAGGATTTTGACAGCAGCCTCCGAACTCTGCTTCGCGGTTAAATGTGTCCAATCAAAATGTATACAAGCTTTGCGGTTTAAGATTAATGTGTCCAATCAAAATGCACACAAGCACAATTACGTAGGCTAAAACAATTTTGATATCAAAACACATTCAAACATCATGGCGGAAAACAAGAAGAAGTGCAGACAGTATAGTGTTGAGTACATTAGATATGGCTTTATTCCCTCACCCACGAACATCCAGCTCCCGATGTGTCTGCTTTGCCAGCAGGTTTTCTCTAACGAGGCAATGAAACCATCCCGTCTAAAGGAGCACCTAACTAAAATTCACCCTGATAAGGCATCCAAGGATGCTGCGTATTTCCAGGACCTCAAGGAGCAACTTTCAAAACAGTCCATCTGCAAGATGTTCGCTAGGAAGGTAAACCAGACAGAGAGTGGGTTAGTGGCCTCCTATAACATCTCTCTCCTGATAGCGAAGTCCGGGTTGCCATTTACAGTGGGGGAGAAGCTGGTTACCCCAGCGATTAAAGAGGCCATCTCCACTATCATGGAGAGAGACCCATCGCCAGTAATGCAGGCCATCCCGCTCAGCAATGACAGTGTGGCTCGGAGAATAAAGGAGATGGCGCTGGATACTGAGCAGCAGTCCCATACACAAAATAATTATATTTTAAATATATTTTCAGAATATATTTTTGGAATATATGCAAATATTTGAAATTGGCCCAATAAAGATATTTTAGTTAAATATATGTAAATATATTTTTTATTTTTTTGAAAATATATTTTAGTTAAATATGTGAATTTTTTTTTTTTTTTAAAATATATTTTAGTTAAATATGTGAATATATTTATATGTCAATATATTCATATATGTTTTAACTTTTGCAAATGGTTTCATTTGAAATATATTTTGAAATTTTAAAAGTTAACATTTTCACAAACAAACAACACATTTTCAATTTATTTTTTACATTTTTATTTATTTCATTTTAAATCTGAGTTCAGCTATTTTTGAGTTGACAGCTGTCCCCAGTTGTCCCTTGGTGGCCTGTGGAAATTTCTTCAACACTGCGTCTGGGGGTAGAAGGATAGACACTTTGTTTAGGTTTAGCAATTAGATGTGATCAGTGTTTCAGCATAGTTAGCAACTGCATTTGTTTCCTAGATACAGTATATGTAATAAACTGGCAAGTGAGTGTGTAAATGTGTTAACATCACATTTCACATTGTAACATTATCACCACCTGACTGAGTGTTAAGTAAATCAATTGCCATCTCACCAAAAAGAACACTGATGGTGTTGGAGTCCAGTGCTTCCCGCTGCAGATCAGTCTCATCCCTTCTGGATTTTCCACCTAAGACAAAGTAGTAACAGTACAGAATATTTCTGGGATTTAATTAGGGTTGTTTTTGGTGTAGTTATTTGTTTGTCTGTCTGTGTGCAGGATTACGTAACAACTACAGGCCAATTTTCAAGGACATTTGTGGAAATGTGTTGCATGAATTTAGTTTCACTCTGACTAATACTGCACTAAACAGCATATGGCCTTGGCGAAGGTCTTAATTTCAGTATCAACATTAATACTAAGGCAGCAAGGAGTTGTGGTTAACAATAGCTTAATAATTTACTTGAGATGTGGACATCAATTAATCCAAAATGAATCGTAAAAGAACCATTAAATAACAATCTAAAAACACGTTGCTGACTTGGCTGCCTTGTCTGACTCAGGTATGTATCTGTGCCTGCAAAAATCTGCATAAATGTTCATCTTTTGGGGATTGAAAAGTAGTCCAGGGGCCCGTTCTTCGTACGTTGCTTAAAACATCCAAGATCAAATTACACATCCAAGATGATATCATCGTGCTAATCATGATCTGGCTAATTAGGTTCTTCGAACACACTTGCCGGTTATGATTAGTATAGCTGGATTGAGTTATCTGAGATAATTGCGCGTTCATGCGCTGGTTTAAAAGGGGATATGTATCGATAGTAGAAACATTGATCAGCAACACTGCTATTGACTGATCAGCGTGGCCAAAGAGCGCGCTCAGTTTTTCTCCTCAGCAGAGCAAGAACTAATAGTCGAAGTCTATTCGGAATTTTAATGTTTAATCAAAATGCCAGGGAACACCTCAAAGTCTGCAAAAGCCAGGAGAGAGGGCTGGCAAAAAGTAGCAGACAATTTAAATCCATTAGAAGTGGCCATGTTAGATGTTTTATCACTTATTAGCCTATATATTTGTATTTTAATAATTGCATAATTACTTGAATTCATTGTAATGTCAGAGTCACCACACTAGAACATGGGAACAAATAAAAGTGAAATACAAAAATATTTTTAGTTATATTATAGTCTCTTTTATAAAAGGCACTGTTAAATAAATGGTTGTCTGTTTATAAAAGCAACCAAGAAAAAGGCTGAGAAAAAAAGAAAAGATCTTAGTAGCCTACACTGTAAAATATTTTTTTGCTGCATTAAATTAAGGCCGTATAGTCATTTCAACTGTTAAATCTTGGGTAATGATGATTTTTTTCGTTTTTCCCGAGTGTAGTTCATTGTAATGACATTGTGTTTTCCTCTTTTGTGCACTTTTACATAATACACCAACACTTGTATCTGTTCCCAAGAAAGTGGTGGCTGAAATGTGCAGTAAGTGGACATTTTCTAACTTTCCAAAGGAAAGAATGTATAAGACTTTGTAATGTCCATTTGTTTCCATTGCACTGGACAGTGAATAAACCCTCTCAGATAACTGTCATATGGAGGAACTAGCCTACCTGCAAGTGCATAAATAACTTTACTTCATTTATACTTGTATGCTTTATGGCTGCAATATAAGTTGCAGGATTCCACATCTACAGAAAGGCCTACAGAAGAGTCTGCACAGACAGAGGAGACATAGGCCTACAGGTGGGCAGTGTATAGACAACTTTTCCTTTTTATTTGTTGCATGAGGCATGTGTCTAATATCTCTTGTTGCAGGCACTTGACCACTGGCTTTTCTTTACAAAGAACAATTGAAATAAAACTCAAGGAACTAAGCATATTTGTCTTTTATTAAACATTTAATGAAAAGTGTTTGTTTTTTTTGGCAATGTTGTGTAATATGGCACATGCAACAATGTCACAGGCCCTGTCAGGTGTGCAACCCTCAGACTTTTCAGACACTGAAATCTTCCCTTTAGTTAGCCAAAGTTCATTTCATTGTGTGCCCTTGTCCTGGCTAGAGCTGCATTGTAACTGGTTTAGGTCAGGGAATGGGGTCATAAAACACCTGTCTGCAGGAACATGCCATAATCACCTATGAAAAAAAGCAGTTCTGTTAGGATCAGCATAAGTGTATGTAATACAGTGAGCTTGATATTTAATTGTGGAACTTTCCTTACCACTTTCAAATAATGTGCATATATGTGAATCTCTGAAAATTCTTAAGTCATGCACAGATCCTGGCCATTTTGCTTTCACATTTGTGATATGGAAGATTTTAGTCAACTGCCTTTTTTTTTATTTGATATAATATTACTAATCTGGAAAATTAAGAATCACAATAGAAACTGGGCTGCACATTTACATTGTGAAACCCCTTTCTGTTCACATACTGTAATCTCCTTCATTGAGGCCTTGATGGCAGTCTATGGTCTAGCCTATAGTCTGGTACCAATCACGTTAGTGAAGCCTGAGTGACATATAGCCTACTGTAATCGGCATGGTCATGATTGCATGATCTTCATAAAAAATTATGATAGCCTAAAAAAAACTGCTTTAAAAAAACTGCTTTACAACATTGGGTCTTAAGTGGCTTGGAAATGCCACAAAAACAAAAAACAAACTAAAACTGTTTTTTAAATCTAAAAGCGCCAGGTAAACTCCGAATGACACGACAGACAGCACTTTCCATCAAGTTCTCCGCATCTCCAATAGTATAAAGGAAAGAGCCACTTGCAAATAATCTTAGGGCAATGCAAACAGTTTGTGCTGTAGTTAAAGTCGAAAATAAATGTGCGTTTCCAACAAATGAATAATGTAAACGACAATCTCACGAGTCACGAGAAAAAATATAAATCTCAGAAAGTGCACTATCGCGCTGCGCTGGACTTCCCGTATCAGCTCCGCTTATGAAGCCGCAGTCTAATCCTGTTAACATGAAATAAGCTGCTCCCGAGCAGGTTTAAGCTTGCGCACCTGTTGCTATGACAGCAAGTCCAGGATGAGCGTCGAAGAACCAAACAATCCAAGATCATGCCAAATCGTCAACAATCAAATCCAGCTAACTGAGTTAGCGACGTACAAAGAACGGGCCCCAGATTAGTTTCAAAAGAATAAACCATCAAAAAAAAAAAAATTGACCACCTACCATAGCTGCCACTGAGATGCCTGCTGCTGTGTTTCCCTGTTGCCCAGGTGTCTAAATTGAAAATGTAACTATTAAACTACACACTAACACACAAAGAAGAGATAAGATGCAATTACTGACTTTATTGGCCTAAAATGACAATTTTATGTAGGAAATAACACACAGAATGCATTTTTTGTTAATCCAAAACAAGAATAATCCATCAAAATCAAGTTTGACCGCCTACCATAGCTGCCACTGAGATGCCTGCTGCTGTGTTTCCTTGTTGCCCAGGTGTCTAAATTGAAAATGTAACTATTAAACTACACACTAACACACAAAGAAGAGATAATATGCAATTACGTATAAGTAAGTATAAGTATGTATATATACTCTTTTGATCCCGTGAGGGAAATTTGGACTCTGTATTTATCCCAATCCATGAATTTGTGAAACACACTCAGCACACAGTGAACACACAGTGAGGTGAAGCACACACTAATACCGACGCAGTGAGCTGCCTGCTATGGCGCTCGGGGAGCAGTGAGTGGTTAGGTGCCTTGCTCAAGGGCACTTCAGCCGTGGATGTGGGCATGGGAGAGCAGTGCTCTACCACTTCCCCTGCCCACATTTTTCCTACTGGTCGGACATCGAACCGGCAGCCCTTCGGTTACAACCCCGAAGCCCTAACCAGTAGGCCACGGCTGCGCCTTTACTGACTTTATTGGCCTAAAATGACAATTTTATGTAGGAAATAATACACAGAATGCAGAGTTTAAAAACTGAACATAATTTTACATGTTGAGCTAAATTACAAACAAATGAATTTACTCACTTCATTTGGGGTCCTCTGGGTCCAGGAGGTCAGCATTTCAGACATGTGAGGGATGGCTGGGAGGGAAAAACAAACACTTTCAGAACTGTTTTTAAAATCTAGATCCACACATATTTCAGAGACCATCCATTATTAGTGTTTTTGTAAAAAAAAAAAACATTTTTCATAATTGTGACACTTACTATCAATAACCATGTATTTTAATTTGTCATTCTCTTTTCGAAGTCTTTCATTCTCCTGCCTTAACCCTTCAAGGTCTAAGGGGTTTTAAGTCCGCCAGGCACTATGTTAATATTTCGGCTTCTGGAAGGGTCAATTTATTTTCATAGCAGAGTGAAGAGAGTCATATTTCTGGATTCTATAGACTCCCAGCTATAAGGTGGATGCATTGACAATACACTTCTTGAGACACTTGTATGGGTTCTGATGTGATATATCACCAAGAAATACAAAAAACGGAAGTTAAAATTTTTGTTTTTTATTATATAAAAATAGTAAACCATAATGAATAAGGGATTTTACATCAAATATTGATTCTTCAAAGGGTTTAGAACACCTGTAAAAAATTGGGTGAAAAAATATAAAGAAACAAAATAAATATTTACATTTCTGTGACTGTAGTTACCATACGTTTTTTGGGGAAAAACACAGAATATTAGGTTAGGTTAGGTATACTTTATTGTCCCAATGGGACATTTTTTTGGGGCTCACGAATACAGCCACTGCATCGCCAAACATATAAATCAAACACATTACATGATAACAGAGACGAAAGATACACATTTACAATCAAGTAATTGGCCTCACGCCTCAAGCTACTGTATACACTGAAAAGTAATTGGCATCACGCCACTCTGTACACTGGAAAGTAATTGGCATCACGCCACTCTATACACTGGAAAGTGATTGGCATCACGCCACTCTGTACATAATTGCACTGTGCACTGTATTTGCACATCATTATTCTTACATGTTGTGACACATGTGAAAGCAGTTACGCTCTGGCTGTAGGCAGAGTGGCACATCACACTCATTACATTTCCATGAAGTGTCCTTTCTTGGGACCCCATCTGCCTTACATTTCTCACACCTCAGCCTTGCAATTGGTTTTGAGATTGGCACAGGTGTATGTCCAGTTCTCCTCTGTACAGGCACAGCCCCGACTGTGACACCACACAGCTCAGCCACAAGCTGCTCCACGTAGGCCCTGTGGGTGATGAGCTGGGTGGCTGGTGTGTTCCTCAGCTTTTGTATTTCTTTGAACATTATAAAGCCATTGGTCACAGCAATGTCAAAAAAATGAAAGAACATTGTTCTGTACCATCTTCTGGTTGTGTGATGAACTGAGTAGTACTGTATCAGCTGGTCTGATAAGTCCACTCCCCCCATGTACATGTTGTAATCCACAATAGGTTTTGGTACTTGAATGTTTGTTGTCTCCCAGGATCCATCCATATTTTTCTGCTTCCTCTTGACAGTGTCCCCATCATATAATAAGCAACATGGACACTGCTGCATTGCCACCTCCCTGTTGTCCAACCCAATTTATTTTTGATTTTGGAACCTCCTTCCTCCCTTCACGAATGGTACCACAGGCTCCAAATTTGAGGGACAGCAGGTACCTGAAGAGTTTTGTGCTGGTGTAAAAGTTGTCACAGTAGAGGTGATAACCACTGCCTAGGAAAGATGGCCTCATCAATTTCACCGCAGATTCAAATGAAAGCCCTAGCCCAGAGGCCAACCTGCTTTTACCTGTGTATATGTTGAAGTCACAGGTATAGCCATTGCTGCTCAATGCAGCACAAACAGCTTTATCCCCCACTTGGTGGGTTTGGCTTTCATGTACTGAGTCATCCCAGTTCTTGCCTTGGTGGCCACCATCCTCTCATCAATGGAAATCTGCTTCCTGGGATGGGAGGCAGACTGACAGGCGGCCTTTATCTCAGTCATCAGTGGCTTCATACGGAAGAGTGTGTCATACTCATCTGACTGAGTCTGCTTCTTTCTGTCATTTACCACATCTTCCTCTGGGTCACTCATATGGATATTCCAAGATATGGTACGGTACCTATCCCGTGTCATGACTGTGTTTGGAAAATTCACAGAAAACATATTTTTTCTCTTCCAATAGTCATTTACTGCTGGCAGCTTTAGAACTCCCATGTACAAAACTAATCCAATGAATTCGAACATCTCTGCAGGGTTGATGGTGGTCCACTTGTACTTTTTCCAAGCAGCAATGTTTCTCTCTGCCAGCTTGTTTGTGTTGGCACACAGTGTCCTGATTGAATCAGCACTAAAAAGTGCTTGAAAAGGCCGAGGGGGCTTTGCTCTACAGACATGTCCAATTGTACTCCAGGTTCCAGTCTGGGGCAAAACCTTTGTGGAATGGGAGCCACATCAGGATCCTTTTCTGTCTTCCATCCTTGTTCTGGCTGGTCTGATGGTGCTGGACATCTGACAGGTAAAAGTGACTGGCTGCGTCCTACTGGGGAGCCAAACTGACTCTGTGACACAGAGGGCCTCCTTCCTCTACGATGTAACCTCAAGGTAGGGGACCGGGATCTGTGGGCTGCAGGAGGAGACCTGGATCTGTAGGCTGCAGGAGGAGACCGGGATCTGTGGGCTGCAGGAGGATAAATGGATCTGTGGGCTGCAGGAGGATAAATGGATCTGTGGGCTGCAGGAGGAGACCTGGATCTGTGGGCTGCAGGAGGAGACCGGGATCTGTGGGCTGCAGGAGGAGCAGAAGCGGTGCTGAGTAGAAAAGGGCGAGCGGTCTGGGTCCTGGGTTCAGCAGACGATGTACTCGGCTGCTCTGGGGTTTCCTGATTTAGACTAAAACACACAGATTTTTTAATTAGTTTACATTCCCACATATCAAAAGTTGCACATCCTTTATTACAATGTGGTAAATAAAGATTAGCTATTCATCATCATTTGTGTATTTTTTACATCAAGTAAAGAGTCATAGAACTTATAACTACAAAATTATTATTACTATTATCATAGTAATGATGTAAAGTATGATATTAGTATCATGTAAATGATACTTCTTTATCATAGTAAATATGATGTAAATAAGAAAATATGAGTAAATACAACGTCTAAACCAAACCCCTTCCCCATTTCAGCTTTATGTAGACAAATAGTACAGGCCTTAGATAAGGCTTACTGCACCATTATTTCTGAAAAGCTACAATAAAATTTCCCTAAAAGCATTACAATAAAATAGACAAGTAAAGTAAACGAAATATAGCTTATTACTATGCAAAAAATGAAGATGGACTACATGCGGCCTAATCTGCAATCTCATTTTAGCAATAGGCTACTGTACTACCGTTTATGTAGCAGACAAAGGCCCATGCATTTTTAAATCTACTTACTAATAGTAATGGCGCACATTATTTGATTACTGCACCGTTATTTCTGACAATAAAATAATTTTACAAAAAAAATGACACAATACATATTAGACAATATATTATCAGCAATATTGCCTTCATACTTACTCCTCAAATGGATCGATTCTGTCCAGAATTTGATCCTCTTCATCTGAATCAAATCGGTCTGGATCAGATCCGTTATTGTCAGGATACAGGCACGGAGACAGAGGTAAATGAATCCAAACACAGCTTTATTCAAGGTGACAAAAGTGCAAGGTGAGTATTCAGTGAGTTCAAATGTAGATTCAGTGAAGATCACTCGGTGCAGGGCAGACAGCAGGTAAGCATGTTCACTTCAGGTTTGTAGATACCAAACAGTCACAGTTCATAAACACTTGTCTTTTCTCTTTCAGATGCAGTCGATAGCAAGCAAGCTCGGAGGAAACACTGGAAGCTCGGGAGAACAACGGATCACAGGAAATAGGAACTCAAACAGGATTCCTGGAGACAGCAGAACAATGACACGGAGGATAGTGTTTCACAGGTGAGTATACGTTACATCTTGGAAGCATCAGAGGTTCAGGAGACAATGGATCATGGTCTATTCCTGTTGGAGGCTTGACGTTGAACTGAGGCTGTGGTGAGTATTTTATAGAGCTTGCTGATTAGGTTGCTGAACAGGTGCAGGTGATTATACTCAGGGGAGAGTGATTGCAGGTGCGCCAAAGAGGATCCTGGGGAATGTAGTGTAGAGATAGACAGACAGTGAACGTGACAGTTATCACTCTCATCGCTCTCAAAAAAATCATTGCAGTAGCTTGCTGGGCAGTGAATCTTCGTTTGGCCATGTTGATTTTCTGTAAAATCTGACCAGTACAAAAACGTCTATCTCCACAGTAATCCAAATTTATTGTGTCCAAAGGCCGTATATATAAAAGATTGTGTCTGAGGAGAAGACGTGCAAGATTTATTCCAAACCCCTCCCTTTTTTACATTCCTAGGACACCTGATAATGTCCTTGTTTGTTTTATATTGGTCTGTGATTGGTTCACACACCAACAGCATTATATATCATTTGGGTAACACTTTAGAATACTGTTCCTTCATTAATGAATAACTACACAGGAACAAATGAGTAATGCATTAGTAACACTCTAGTAACTACTATTAACTAACAAGAAACTCCGATTAATGAATTAGTAAGTAATAGCGCTCAGTTGGATGTGGTAGTTCACTATTGAACTGAAAATGTAACAGACAGGATGGCTTTCATATCAATAATATTCATACTAGTTTATAACACAACTGTCGCTCTCCACAACCCCTCACTTGGTAAATATGGCTCCCTGCTTTTACCCCTCCTCTTCCCCAAGATAAAGATTTGACACAGTGGAGAAAATCTAAAGTGTTTATCCATACACAAGGACACTACTTTGAAGGGGATGGGCGGCCTTTTTTAGAAACCATATGCAAGTTCACTATGTATGTGAAAACTGTGTGTGTATCATGGAGGTGCAGGCAGATGACTCTTTACAGTGCAGATCTTGCAAAGAAACCTCAACGGTGACCAATCAGATGTCCAGAGGAAACTGTTTCCTTTATCTGCCCTTAGAGGAGCAACTAAAAACTTTGTTTTTGCAGAAAGATGTCATTAAACATGTCAGCCATGAATTTGAAAAGGAAATGGATCCAAATGTTATTAGTGACATATGTGATGGTGCTTTATATCAGCAACTGTCAGACTCACCCGAATCACCTTTACGTTCACCTAATATATCACTAACATGCAGTTGTGATGGTGTGCCCATTTTTAAGTCCTCCTCATTTAGCATTTGGCCTCTCTTGTGCATCATTAATGAACTGCCAGTGTTTGACAGACAGAAGCATGTAATGCTATGTGGGCTATGGTTTGGAAATAGCAAACCAAACATGAATGTGTACCTTCAACCCTTTGTTGAAAAGATTTTACATCTACAAACTCAGGGGTTCACTTGGCAAACATCTTTCACTACTAACACCACAAGAGTTTATCCTCTGGTACTTGTATGTGATTCAGTAGCAAGGCCGTTAATCCAGAACTTCAAACAATTCAATGGTGAATATGGATGTTCATTTTGCCTGCAGAGAGGTGATATGGTTGAAAAAGGCAGGGGTTATACACGTGTATACCCATTTGAATCCTGTAAGTTACGAACCAAGGCTCAAACTGAAGAGCACATTGAATGTGCTCTACAATCTGGCATGCCTGTTAAAGGTGTGAAAGGACCAAGCATTTTACTGCGTGTCCCACATTTTAATATAATTGAGTCCTGTGTCCCAGATTACATGCACAGTGTCTCTTTAGGTATTGCAAGGACAATGGCCAAGCTGTGGTTAAATAGTGAGAATAATCAAACAACATGGTACATTGGCAGATCAATTCACATGTTAGATAAGAGGCTTCTAGACATCAGACCTCCGTGCAATGTTTCACGGATACCTCGTTCCTTAAAGGACAGAAAGTTCTGGAAAGCGCACGAATGGTTGATGTAGTTGCTATACTATAGCATCCCGGTGTTGAAAGGAATTCTGCCTGACAAGTATCTCCTTCATTGGTTTAAGCTTGTCCATGGTGTAGCTATCTTACTGGCTGAGAGAATCAGCTTAGTTGAAATTCAGCAAGCTGAGGAGCTACTACTGCAATATGTGGTAGAAATGCAAGACCTTTATGGACTTGAGAACATGACTTACAATACACACCTTTGCCTTCATTTAACAAGGAGTGTTAGAAATTGGGGTCCGCTCTGGGCTCATTCTGCATTTGTATTTGAAGCATACAACAATGATCTCATGAACATGATCACAAGGTGTTGCTCTTCAAATCATTAAAACATTTTGGATGCAAAAAGCCTTACCAGCACTGAGAGAAAAGACCATGGGCAATGCCAGTGTTGAATGCAAAGACTTGTTTGATCAATTTTCACTGCCAAAGAAGTTGAAAAATGTATGCCGTGGTAATGGTGTGACTGCTCTTGGCAGACCATAAAGGAAAAAAATTGATAATGATGATTGCTTGGCAATGCAGTGTCTTTCATACATTCGATAGGATCTCTGTGAGATATTACAGGAGAATAGTGGTGAATAATGAAGTCATTAATTCGGAGTCTTGCACTAGGACAATTAGACGCAACTCGTACACTGTTGTACTTAACGATGACAGTTTGTTTTCGGTGAAAACTTTCCTCATGTTACATACTGGGACCGACAACACTTGTTATGCAATAGGGCAGTACTTCAACAAAACAAAACATAGTTTCTTCAGTAGTCAACCTAATCCTTCCTACTTTATACCTGTGATGAGATGTCTTGGGCATCTCACAGCTATTCCTGCATCATCAATTAAAGGTAAATGTGTTTTCCTTTCTACACCCCATTTGCCAGTGAATTACATATTAAGATTTGTGAATAGTGTGGAGATGATGTTTTAATGGATTTTGTGTGAGATTACAGCTGTGTTTTACTGTCAGAATATTTTTTTGAACATGGTGTATTGGATGTATGTGTATATAATGTATATATTGTAAATGTATATATTGTATATAAATGTACAAAAAATGTATATATCGTATATAAATGTACAATAAATATATACATTTATTGTACATTTATATACGATATATACAAAAAATGTATATATAGTATATAAATGTACAATAATATATTGTATATGAAATACTATTATTTGAATTATTTTTACAAAATTGAATACAGTTATTTAATAGTGTGTATAAGCAGTGTTAGACACTGAGTTCTATCTATTGTTTAAGTGTACTTCACTGTTGGAGTGCCACTGTTATACTTGCATTAATAAAACACAACAATAAATCTAATAATTGCACTTAGTGTTAGGTATGTGCCACATAATATGGCCTAATAGTCCTAGGAAAGCAACTATCTGTCATTTTACATTGCAGTCATTTAAATGTAAGTACAGTATTCATTATAGCTGTGTGTCATAATACAGTAGTGAAATATGGTAGCCTACTGTTGTGTATAGGGGAAAAGGTAGAGGAATTACTATGATCAAAATACGTTTTCGACCCTTCTTTAGCAAGCTAAACATTTTATGACCATATATTTTGTCATATATTTTACATTACATGTTATAAATGTAAATATATTTGACACTTAACAGCATATATTTTTGTTATATTTCAGAATATATTTCAAAATGATAAATATAAGTGAAAAACAATGCAAATATATTTCAATGCATTTGGAATATATGCCACATATATTTTTGACACTTTAAAATATATTTCAATATATTTCTTTTGTGTATGGGGTTGTGTGCCACACTGCGTGAAAATCCATTCAATATCCAGCTTGTGCTGGATCCAGAGAAATCACACAGCAAGGGAAATGTTTTTAATAACAAGTAGGACTGTGTGCGGCACAGCTTGTCCTTTATATTGTACAACAGATCAATTAAATTAGGCAGAATAACTTTTTATATGTTTGGTTGACTGTGTTTCATTTTGATAATGAACAGTCTGCGATATGAAGCAACGCCAGAACTGATCTCCTACTATGTTGTGTGAGAGAGCGCGATGCGCGAGCGCCATCACTTGGATTTGTTCCACTGCTGGGAAATAACTTAGGTTATACTCTGTTATTTATAGTCATACAGATAATATGACATCATTCGAAACAGTAAAATGTATATTTTTATTTGTGGACATTCAAAATGACTACAAAATATCATGCCATTGAAAAATAAATAAAACAACATGCGCTGCTTTAGCGCGTCTCGGTCTCTTTAGATATTTCTGGCGCACACCAAAAATGAACCAAAATACAGAGAATAGCCTTCTTGGCGCGCCTACTTTTGAAAGTCAACATTTAGATTATTTAACGTTAAATGCATTATATATGCCTGAGTCACTTTGGAATAAATCACAGCGTGTTTCATGATAAAACGTGACTTAGCCTATACAGTCCAGAAAATAGGCTATAGGTTATAGCAAATTCAGACCAACTGCTGGCCTACACAGAGAGAAATCCCTTTCTAGGCTCTTCTGTTGTACCGAGTTGTACTAGATTCGTCTAGTTGTTTGATGAGAAAATGAAATGTAGCCTATAGTTGCAATACACGCGTTTTGTAAGCTCCGTGCAACTGCTGCAGCGGACTATTATTACTAGAATATTAGAGATCTAATACTCAAGCTGTTTTCTCATTTTTCTACTCTTAATATTAAATAAAAAACGACTGAACGAAAGATACACGGATTCTCTTGAACCACCACCGCGTTTGCGGCAGAAAACTACTGCAGTGCAGCCAAAATGCTCTGTTCAACTTATCTGAGATCCTTTACTCTTCCCTGTGGATGACCTGTGACCTACTTTCTGTAAGATCTGAATTTTTGAACTTGAATTTTTGAGATTGAATTTTAGAAAACTGAATTTGAAGTTCCGAATTTCTTCATCTTGAAAACTTGAATCTGTATTTTTTTAAACTGAATATTTGCAGTATACGAATTAAGAACAAAAAACTAGCTATTTGAAAATACATGTCTATAAAATTCAGCCATAAAAACATTTCAATTTGTTAAATTTCAAATGTTCAATATTCGTTTAAAAAAAAATCAAATTCAGAACTATTTAAACTACCACCTTAAATTCAATTTTGTTAGATTACACTTGCAAATAATTCAAATTTGCACAATTCAAATTCAAATCATTTTGTCATATTATAAGCTCCATAGTATCTCCGCTTGTAGGACCACAGTGGGGGGATTGGACAGAGGACCAGGACCTTCCAGTGAAGAGCAGCAGACAACAGTATGTGGTGGGCAGCACAATGACCGTCAGATAAGGCGCAGCAGACAACAGTATGTGGTGGGCAGGACACAAGGGACTTCAGGTAGATAGCGGCTGACAGGGCTTTCTCTTTTCACAGGCCAGCATCAGATCACTGAGTGTCACCTTTATTTCACAGGGCAGCGGCAGATAACGGGATCTCTCTGTTCACAGAACAGCAATGGTGAGTACAGAATCCAGCAGTTAATAACTGAGTCTTCTCTTACCACAGGACAGCAATGGCAGAATGCAGATCTTCACAACGACACACCGAGCTGAACTTCTCCTTCCTTTACCACAGCGGCATGAACTGGGACACCTGTACAAAGCTTTACCCACAGCAGTTCAAATTATTTCCTGACGAACCCACCGGGCTTAACGATCCCCGACAAAGATTTCAGAGTGCTGATAACGTCTAATTTTCCCTTACTCGTGCATGCATCAAACCACTGTAAATCCTCACACGTGCTCATTTCAATCTTCAGACACTGCAATGACACACCACTTCACAGTGAAAAGTATACCTTCACTCCCTCTCGTCGGGGCCGGCCAGTCCACCGTCGTGATCTGTATATCCAACAATGCTTGCGCTCGTTCCGTTCTCCCAGTCCTACTGGCCAATCTCTTGTCCGTTCTCGATCTTAATCGTGCCCCGCGCTTCAGCCGCACTTTATCTTTCCCGTCTCTGCTTCTGTTGCTACCCCATCGCTTTTGCCTCTCTTGCTCTCGTGACTCACACTTTGATCGCGACCGCTCTGCCTCTCGTGCATATTCGAGCCGCCACTTTTAAATCCCCCATTGGAGACACGCGCTCCAATGGCTGCTTGATTAGCTGCTGCAGCTGCCGCTTGTCAACGCGGTTGGCCAAGACAGGCCGCCGGAACCGGCCTAGTGTCGCACCGGAAGTCTCCCCCCAGGGCAACTCGTTCCACTCCCAATGTTCCTTCTATGTCACCCGGTGACAAACGCATGAACTAATTGTTCCACATTTGTCAATGCGAGCATATGGCGTAATTTAGATATATTTTTAAGATGGAAAAATGTGGTTTTACAGATACTAGACACATGACTTTCAAATGAAAGATTGGTATCAAAGAGCACACCCAGGTTCCTAACCGACGACGAAGACTTAACAGAGCAGCCATCAAGTGTTAGACAGTATTCTAGATTATTACGTATGGGAGTTTTTTGTCCAATAATTAGAATCTCTGTTTTTTCAGAATTTAGAAGTAGGAAATTACTAGTCATCCCATTTTTTATATCAGCTATGCATTCCGTTAATTTTATGAATTGGTAAGTTTCATTAGGTTTTGAAGAAATATACAGCTGAGTATCGTCAGCATAACAGTGAAAACTAATTCCTAATGATATGACATCTGAACGACAATAAACAATAATGTTCTGCTGATGGCGTATGTGCGTTATATGTCTGAGAGAGATGTGGCCGAGGACGTTTTGTTTGCCAAATATCTCTCCACTGACACACGAGGGGAGACGATCTTCAGTGCTCTGAGTGACTACCTGCTGGAGAACTGTATTCCGATCGCCAACATCCTCGCCTGTGCCACAGATGGAGCTCCCGCTATGGTTGGCAGGTACCGTGGCTTCGCAACTTTGTTAAAGGAGCGTCTGCCGCAAGTGTTAACAGTGCACTGCATGTTGCACCGTCACAATTTTGTGGCTAAAAATATAAGTCCTTCTCTCCACCAGTCTCTGAACATCGCTGTCAGGGCCATAAACAAAATTAAGGCCCATGCTCTGAACGACCGGATCTTCAGGCAGCTGTGCGGGGAGAACGATGAAGCGTTTCAGCGCTTGCTGCTCCACACCGAGGTATGCTGGCTATCCAAGCCAACTGTCTGGCTAGGCTGTGTGAGTTGTTCACAAGTGTCCTGGAGTTTCTTGCTGGTGCCGACGCAGCTCTAAGGGACACGCTGTGGTCCTGTCGCGGTGACACCTTTTACCTGGCAGATTTCTTAGGGAAGATGAATGAAGTGTCATTCCAGCTCCAGGGAGATGCCGTGACACTGGTCCATTCAAAGGCCACCATCTGCAGTTTCCTCGCCAAGCTGGAGCTGTACAAACAAAATTTGAGCAGGCGTCAATTCAATAATTTCCCTTAGCTGGCCAAGATAGCCTATTATTATTAGTAGTAGTATTATTATTAGGTATATTTGAATTTACAAAGGCAGCGTAAAAATAATCTCAATAACGTTAACTGCCTTTCTGTACTTACATTCAGGTGGTTGATGAGCTGACCGATAACCACCTGCTGCGTTACACCGATCACTTGAGGGCAGTGAAGGCGGACATGGAGATCCGTTTCAGGGACCTCGACCAATTGGATGTCCCTGAATGGGTGATGGAGCCATTTCAAGTGGATGTGTCCAGGAGTGAGGCCGAAATTCAAGAAACTCTCATCGACCTCCAAAATGATGAGGAGGCCAAGGCAACCTTTCGGGCTTATGGCTGGCGTGTCATGTGGGCCACGCATGGTCAACTTTTCCCTATTTTGTGGAAGAGGATTTGTCTTCTGCTCCTTGCTTTTCCGACGTCATACCTTGTTGAGCAGGGGTTCGGTCAAGCTTTGCACATGCAGACGAAGTACCGCAGCCATCTCAATTTGGTTACCTCAGGCGCACTCCGGCTCAAGCTGACATCCTTGTGTCCTGATGTTAAAAAGTTGTCTGCCAGTCACCAAGCTCAGGGCTCACACTAATGACCGTAATTTATTATGGTGGCTGTTTTTGACGCCGTTGTCATTTTTTCTTTGGTTCAGTTCAGGTGGCCGAGCTGTTGTCTTCTTTGTTCGTCATTTGAAATCAAATGACCGTTTGTAGGCTATTCAAATTTGAAGCCACTTGATTGGTTAATCTTAAAAAAAATGTGTGTGAGAGCCTGAATTTGTTTGAATTTTAAATACATACATTTGCAATACCTTTCAAACAATCCATGTGTTTTTGCTTTTTTTCCAAACATAATATTTCTCAACTTGAGGCTTTTACATGTAGGTTAAATAAAATAAGCAACTTCTGTTTCAGTTTCAGTTTTTCTTTTTTTGTTCAAAAAAGGTTGAGAACCACTGACCTAGACTTTCAAATTGTTAAATATTGCCATTTATTCGCAAATAATAAGAAATAAGACTGATCATGCAAAAAAGACTAGCCTTTTATTTATGGATACGAGGTCACATGGAGACATTAACACAGTTTTTTGGCTCCTTGATTATGATTTCACTTTTTAACTTTAGTTAGTGTGTAATGTTGCTGTTTGTGCATAAAGCCAAAGTTTAATGCACAGGGCTTCGAGGACACTTCTTTTGTGTCCCCCACCATGGCTTAGTATCAATTTAAGTCAGTGCATCCCTTTGAGAGCTACATTAAGAAAATCACTGACTACAGTATTTAGACACACACACACACACACACACACACACACACACACACACACACACACACACACACACACATTACAATTCCTAAAAGTCACAAGTTTAGAAACTTACCTCTGACAGCCATGGAAACCTGTGTGTGTCAACTTGTGAGGCATTGTGTGACCAATATCCTTAAAAGTCTTTTGCATGATCAGTTATATTTTGCAAATAAATGGCAGTATTTAACAACATCTGGTGTTGCATGCAAGCTTTTAAGCACAATTCCAAGTTCGAATTGTATATATACAGAAAAAGGAACATTGATGAAGTCTCCCATAATTGGATTATTACTGCTAACCTAGTAAAACTTACGCAGTAGAATTTCACGCACTGGTCGTGATTTGATGCCAGTCTTCTGTCCTCTTCCACACCAATTTAGTTGGGTGGAAAGTTCAGGAGTAAAGACCTTCCTGTGCACTGTTTTTTAATAGAGTTTCCCCCAGTCATGGACAGCTTTGCGATCTATAATGAAATACAGAATTAAAGCAAAAGTTACTTTGTTTGATGTTGCTTACCCACTGTATACACCTCAAAGTATTACCACTTTCAGTGGACCATGAAAAGGTAAGACATTTTCTTGTTAATAAGTTGTCCATAATTTAATAAAAAGAGTAAGCAAAAAAGGAATAATAAAAATCATATAAAAATACATAAACAAAAAAATAAATAAAAAAATAAATAAAAGAACAAACAAAAAAACAAAACAAATCATATGTACATTTTTCAACAAGCACCCCGCTCTCATCTAGTAGCAATATATTGCACGTATTTTCCCCATTTCGCCACATATTTTTCTGCCCTGTCATTGATGTTGAAAGAATTTTTTTCGTATGATGCCACTTTTGCCAATTCCATGCTCCACTCCTGGAAAGAGGGCTCACCTGGGTTCTTCCAGTTTCTCATTATTATTTGTTTTCCTACCATTATACTGATCTGAATAAAGTCCGCTGCTCCACAGTTCGATGTCATCTGTGGATCATTTAAAACATACAACCTCGGGCAGAACTCCAGACTAGTCCGGGTAATGTTTTCAATGCGGTCATGAATCTTTAGCCAATAATTCTGAATCATGGGACATTCCCAGAGCAGATGAAAAAGAGACCCTTCTGAGCTGCAGCACTTCCAGCAGTCTGCATTATCTCTCAGCTTCAGCCTAAACAGCCGGGCCGGAGTCCAATAAAATCGATTAAGAATCTTAAACTGGATTAATCTAATTTTAATGTCTATTGAAACCCTCTTAATGTTTTCACAGATACGATCCCACTCTTTATGTGTGACATCAATGTTCAAATCTGCCGACCAAGTTAACATTGTTGCATAAGATATGGTAACTGTCTGTTAGAATAACATTGCATAAAAATAGCAGCTTCATGCCCCAAACCCATTATTTTCGTATTCTGAGAGAGACTAAGGTTTGACTGCTGAGGTTCTATTCCTTTCCCTATGACAGTAACTAGCAGGTGACGCATTTGAAGATACTTCCAGAAATTATTTCTGGGCAAATTGTATTCACCAGCTAACCTTTCAAAAGACTTTATATTATCCCTCTCATACAGGTTTGCAAGTGTAATAATTCCTTTTTCTACCCAATCTTTCCATAGAAGAGAATGTTTATTAATACGTAGGATTGGATTATTCCAAATACAGGATTCACAATTAAGATAGACATTAATATTAAAAGCTTTAGAAAACTTCTTCCACACATTATAGAGGTTGGATATGATAGGGTGAGATTTTAATTTGGAGGGTATATTGCTAGTCAAAGCATTTATAGGGGAAAGTGGAGAGAATAGTCTCTGTTCAATCTCAAACCAGGGAGGAGCTCTCTCAGGTGGCAGTGTCCACTGAGCTATATGTCTCAAACAGAAGGCATAATGATACAGGGCTAGTTTGGGGAGACCCATGCCACCCTTATTGATTGGTACCTGTAGCCTTTCTAATTTTATCCTTGCACGTTTACCATTCCATAAGAACTTTTTGCAAATTTGGTCGAACCTTTTAAAGTACATTTGGGGTATTGTAATAGGAAGGCATTGCAGCAAATAATTCAACCTCGGGATACAATTCATCTTCAGGACGTTGACCTTTCCCCATAATGATAAAAATAGTGGTGACCATCTATCTGTATCTAATTAAATTTTATTAAAGAGTGGGTTCAAATTCTTTTCGATTATTTTATCAATTTGGTGAGGGAAAAGAATGCCAAGATATTTTATGCCTTCACTAGGCCACTGAAACAGCCCTGCCTGAAATAAAGTTCTTGGACAGTATAAAGTCAGTGGAAGGGCCTCTGACTTGGACCAGTTGACTTTATACCCTGATATCTTGGAGAACGACTCAATAATGTCCAATAGTGCTGGGACAGATCTGGCTGGGTCCAAAGCAAGCCACAAAATGTTGTCCGCGTAAAGCAGAAGCTTATGTGTAGACTCATTAATTTTAACTCCCTGAATATTCTGATTCTTGCGAATAGCTGCCGCAAGAGGCTCAAGAGCTAGACAGAAAAGCCCTGGCGATAATGAAGAGCCCTGCCGGGTGCCTCTATAAAGTGTGAAATAAGAGGAAATCAAACCATTTGTTCTCACTGCGGCCTGTGGGTCTTTGTAAAGAATATCTATCCATCTGAGAAAAGTTTGACCAAATCCAAATGTTTTAAGCGTATGAAACATGTACCTCCATTCCAGCCTATCAAACGCTTTCTCAGCATCAAGTGAGATAGCTGCTGTTGGATTGTTGGAGTCCCGCACCGAACACATGGTTTAAGGAGGGAGGTAATTTGCCAGATTTAAATGCTTCTGCAAGCATATTTTCAAATAATGGTAATAGGTCTTCTGCATAGCATTTAAAAAATTCTGCTGTAAACCCGTCTTGGCCTGGGGATTTACCTGATGGTAGGGTCTTAATTGCATCAAGAATCTCATGTGAACTAATAGGTAAATCTAAGTCCTCCTGTTGTGATACACTCAGCTTAGGAAGGTTTAATTTATTAAGAAATGACATTATCTCTTTGTCTGTGGCATTGTTTTCAGATGTATACAGATTTATATAAAATTTCTTAAATACATCATTTCCCTAGATTTGGTTGCCAGGCTTCCATCCTCAGCCATCACTGCTGCTACCGAAGATTTGCAATTTTTTTGTTTAATGTACCTAGCCAAAAATTTCCCTGCATTATCCCCAGATTCAAAAATAGTCTGCCTGGCCCTGAACAGAAGATATTCCGTTTTTTTGGATATTATAATATTATATTCATATTTAAGGTGGGTCAATTCTTTTAAAATAGGTTCAGATATATTCCTTTTAAATTTAGCTTCAGTGTTCTTAATTCTCCTTTCTAGATCTGTAAGTTTAGCAGCATTGACCTTCTTCTTATAAGAAGAATATTGAATAATAAATCCCCTTATAAAGGCCTTCATGGCCTCCCAAGCCACTATGGCAGAGGGAGCTGTGGGGACATTGGTCTCCAAATATAACCTAATCTGGGCTCGAAGATCTTCCTTAAATCCTACATCTTGTAATAAAGATGAATTAAAACGCCACATCTGTGATCTTTCTGTTTCCTGATATGGGGTAATTTGTAGTCTGACCATGGCATACAGAATGCTATCAATTAAACAGGATATTGTCGCAGGTAGCAAGGAGCTCTGAAATTAGAAAAAAATATCTATCTATTATATATTCTTGAATAGACTTTGTGGGCTCCTGAATAAAAAGTATAGTCTCTGTCCGTTGGGTGGTTCAGCCTCCACACATCTATTAGACCCATAGATAAACACATTCTCTTAACCAGTAAGACAGAGTCAGGCATTCTACTTAATACTGGTTTACTTCTATCAAGGAATTGATCTAAGACAAAATTGAAGTCTCCTCCCAGAATTATGGGGTACTGTCCAATATCATGCAACTTACTTTCTACGTCTATGAAAAAATTAGGGTGATCAACATTGTGTGCATATATATTGGCCAGTATCAGAGCATGTCCTTGTATCTCTGCTAATATTATAATTATTCTGCCCTCCTCATCTTTAACCTCCCTCCTGAGCCTGAACTGTAAGCCTTTATTAATTAATATAGCTACTCCTCGACTTTTAGATGACCCAGCGCTTAAGGAAACATGTCCTACCCAGTCCCTACATAATTTAACTGATTCCTGGGGACAACAATGTGTTTCCTGCAAGAATACTACATCTTGTTTTTTAGTTTTCAGATGTCCCAGTATTTTCTTCCTTTTAATTGGACAACCCAGGCCATTCACATTCCAAGTTGAATAATATAATGTCCTCCCACAACTAGTCATAAGCAATCTTAATGTATTTTAGAGTAGAATAAGTGGCCATTCTATTATAACATAAGATCCATGGTGCAACATAAATTATACACATTAACAAGAAAAAAAAAGAAAGAGAGAAAAAAAAAAACATAATATCAACCAATAGCGATATCAATAACCAGCAGACTACGAACCAGTCTGACACAAAGAACAATAGAACAAGGAACATTGTTGAAATAAAACAAAAAAGTGAATCTCTTAGGTCCATGACTTATGGACAAGGGCAGCCCGAAGGCCCACCGTCCTGAGTATCATATACAAAATTGTGTTCAGGTATTAGATTAAGGAGAACATAGGGATTTCTATACAAAAATAAAAATTGTTGGCCACACCTGCCCCGGCTATGAGAAATATAAACTCAAAAATCAGCCTCTAAATGATTTATGAAATGCATGGCCGGTAATTTGACCTGATCTGTCCATGTCCAGAAAACAAAACAGAGGTCTGCCAGTTCGCATATACACACCCACTATCTCACATACCGTTACTTTCCCGATCGTACGGACACAGCAAGATCTTGTAGTTTCCAAGGCACATCCATAACGTGTCCGGATCGCATATGACGTACTCACAGAGTATCAGACATGTACCTCAGCGTCTCTCAATGTACTCCATTGCTTTATCTGGGTCATCAAACACCCGTGGACTCTGTCCACTGATGAAAATCTTCAGAAGTGCAGGGTAGAGCATGCCAAATTTAATCTTGCGCTCATGGAGGGCTTTCTTGCAGCGGGAAAATGCTTCTCGCTTCCTTTGCGTCTCCCTCGAATAATCAGGGAAAATCATAACTTGTTTGCCGTTCCACGTCAAGCGTTTCTTTTCCCGTGCTGCTTCCAGGATGGCTTGGCAATCTTTGTATCGTAGCAAGCGCGCCACAATCGTTCGACCATAATTCTTATCCCCCGCTTCCAGCCGTTTCCCAATCCTATGAGCGCGGCCCATCTCGATTCCTCCCGGGGTTGGATCAATGCCAAGGGTCGCTGAGATAAACTCGTTCAGGAACGCGGTAACATTGCTCTTTTCAGCCCCCTCCGGTATCCCCACGAATCTGAGGTTGTTGCGTCGAGATCTGTCTTCAGCTGTGGCCAACCTATCTATCAATAGTTGTATGTCCTCTTTAGTGGCTCCCATCGGTCTAGCGTTTATTTTAGCTTGCTCGTCCTCTAACTGACTCACTCGATCTTCCACTTCCGTGATGCGGAAAATGAGGGAGGAAAGCTTTGTATCCACGGAGCTCAGAGACCGACGAATTTCTTTCAAATCCGCCGTTTCCTCTAGTATCTTGCTCAGCATCCCATGAATCTGAGCCATGTCAGGCTGGTCAGGCTCCGTGGTAGTGCTAGCTGTGGCTACTTTGCTAGCTGTTACTCCCCTCATGCACATGTAGAGCTGAGTCTGTGCGGCTGAGCGAAGTTTTCTTTGTTCAGTGTTACAGCCAGAAGACGAACTTTTGCCTTCTTCTGACATTTTGAGTTCCACGTAACATATAGAAGAAAAATACCTCTATCTGAACATATTTTAGGATATAATAAGGATATAAACACAGAGGACAGCGGGAGCATGCGTTTCAAGCTGCCATCACTTATCCCTGCGTCACGTGACTGCAATATTTTTTTTTTTATTTAAAGACCGCGTTAGTAATGTGCACCTATAGGCGGGTCCACAACGCCCGTACACTTTGTCCCGTATATGGTCTGCTTGCGCGTTTTAACCTTGTGCACAGGTAGATGCGTTTCCTCAGTAGAGAAGCATTCAGTTTTTCCACTTGCAAATTCTGCCATGTAAATAGCGAATCCACAACTGGCTTTTTAAGGGAATGGGAGATGAGACTCTGATTGGTTTATTGCATGTTACGCCCAAAACACACCCATTACTCATAAGAGAATAGGGACAACCCTTTTAGGCCATGCGCTGGGCGCGCCGACCATTTTTCCCTTCGTTAAACTAGCAAAAGTGGATTCTAAGTGCACTTGCACCGTGCACTTAGATCGTTAAAATAGGGCCCACACACTGTGTCTCTTTTTTGAACACACACATTCACATAGAGTAAGATCAAAGGCTGATAGTAAGATCAAAGGATGAGATTCTTCCCTAGTAACAACCTCTAGGCCAGTCAAAGGATCTGTTTTATGAAAACAAAAAGTCAATCATAGCATCTGTAAAAGAAAACAACAACTTGAGTATAAATATTGCCACTTTGAGCCTTGCCCACAGTTCATTCTACACAATGGCATAGAGATAAACTGCCCTAGAGACCCTGGAGTACTTACTTCATTCTAGTGGCGATGAAGAGAATACTGAGCCAGATGATCCAGTGAATGAAACCTCTGCAGTGGAATATTTTATGGAGGCTGACTCAAACTTTGAATCAGAGGATGAGGATTCAGAGGAATATGGAGGGATTATTAGGTCAGATTGAAAACTAAAAGTCTAAAACTAAAAGTCTTAAATGAAAACTAAAAGTCTAAATTTGAAACTAAAAGCCTAAGTCGAAAACTAAAAGTCTAAGTCGAAAATGAATTTGGTATTTAGGATTGGGTATTTGGTATTTAGGATTGGGCATTTGGTATTTAGGATAGGGCATTTTGTATTTAGAATTGGGCATTTGGTCATTTAGCCATTTAGGATTTAGGATTGGGCATTTAGGGATTTAGGATTGGGCATTTAATCATTTAGCCATTTAGGATTTAGGATTGGGGATTTAGGATTGGGAATTTAGGATTGGGCATTTGAGGATTGAGGAGTGTATGCAAATAAGGAGGCGTGGCCCAAATACTGGAGGCTGGGTTTGAAATGGCTGGTGCGCAGAAGCACCTTATGGACAGCAGAGGGAGCTCCCAGTGCTAAGGAGCACACTGTAATGAAACCAAACACAGCGAGTGAGCAGGGCTGGAGCGAGGACTGTACTTTATAATGTGATAACTTCAACTTAATGACAGCGTTGTAACATTTATGTGGCCTCACACACAAAGTCACCAGTGAAAGGAGTGCTATCGGTCTGACGACGAGAAAGCAGCAGACAGTGCAGCAGGTAAGATGCTAACATTAGCTACTAGTTATATTAGCTGATATTGCTAACATGGTTTAGTAGGCTATTGTTATACGCGTTTTTTTTTTTTTTAACTACGGTTAACCCCACTGACAGTTGTAGATACACTCCTTTCACATTGCCAGTAGATGTGGTTGTTTCTGTTTTTTTTCTATATAGCCTATATATATATATATATATATATATATATATATATATATATATATTTTAACGCAACGCATCAGAAAAAACAAGGTTAGGAAACAGTAAGGCAGCATGAAGGCCAGTGATGATGTCACGATGGTTGCTGTAAGATGTAACGTTAAGCAGGGTTTTTGTGCAGTGTAAAAAGGGCCGCAATATATTGCTATAGTATGCTCTGAAATCGCCTTAACGTGTTTTTGTGGTGACTTTGCTGCTTCCAGCTGATATTCTGCTAGTCACTTGCAGTCTGTGGCATTGGGTCACTAACATAACATTGTCTTATGTGGAAAGGTTTAACCATCACAGCTAACACTGTAGTTCAGTGTCGTGTTACTCACCTGAAGTCAAACAGGACGAAGGAACTAGAGGGGACTCTAACCCACCCACTGACTTGTCATCCTTCTTGCAGACAGAGATGTTTCACCTGGACATGAAGGACCACTTGGTGTCACAGCTTTGGGTCAGAGATTTGCTGCAGTGTTTCTAGAAGTGCTCACTCGGTCACAGCCAAGCTACGGCTCATTCTGTAAAAACTGGATCAATAGACACCACTAGACTCAAGACCTTTTCACTCATTCAGACACATTGACATTTCATTCTCAAGTATTGTAGTTTATTTTTTATATGACCTATAATTACATGGTTTTATTTTGTTTGTTATATCTTGCAACTCCCTTCTGTACTTTTCTGTTCTCCCTGTAATTGTTGTTCTAAATTCCCCCATTAAATAAATTACACTGTTATCTTGACTAGTAACTAACACTTTATTATCTTTCTTTTTTGTTGCATAATACAAGTAGTGTGTAGTAAAGCAAAATACAGGCATGTTACAGTAAATGAATCTCATTTGAAATCTACAGATCTACTGTAACAGTACACAGTGATATTGTGAAAGCCGTGGCAAGAGACAAGCAGCTTCTTTATGACTATACCTGTGTGCTGTCTATTACAACTTCTGCTTAAACAGGTGGTTCTGCTGGTTCTGTGCCATGGCTACCCACAGACGCCTTTAAGTGTGCAATCTTATGAAAGTGCTATGCAAGCAGCAGAAGCCGAAAGGGAAGTTAAAACAATGGCATGAATAAAATGTTGCAGAATATGAAAACATACCTAGAAAGCAATCACAGGAAGAAGAGGAAACAAAAGTAGTAATCTTATCTACCCAAAACATGTCACATCAACTGATCTGCATACAGAATAAAATAACACATTAAAAACATTGACAGGTTTGTCAGGGCTCTCTCTGAGCCATTGTCTGACTGGCTTACAGGAGCTCATGTCTCAGCTTAGTGCTGTTGTGTCATGTCCTTCACCTTCTACACTAACTTCTCCTGAATGCTGTCACTGTTGGGGAGGATGTTCCACCAGTTCCTTCACTCATCTGCTGCCATCATCTAAGCTTGAGCTGGTCTGCTGCTCCTGAATCTCAGTCATGCTCACAATTAAGGACTTCCCTTTTTATTAATAATGGTCTGTGTCTTGTCCTTTGTGAGTATATATGCATATTGTCAGGAGAGGACTACGAGGAGAAGGGTAGTTTGTCAAAGACAAAGTCTTCTGGTCTGTTAGGGGGGCTGAATTACTGTAGTTGTGCTGTATCTTAGACATGCCCTGGTTCTCCTTACAATAATCTAGACAATACATCCACAGTTTCACAATAAAGTTGAACACCGTAGTCACGTTGCTCTGTGCTTGGTTGAGATAGAAGGGCAAAGTCTGCTTCAGTAAGCTGCCTTGGAAGCTCAATCTCTGGAATGTCAAGATGAGTGTCCACCCCTGGTCCACTCCAGTCAGTCCCATATTCTTCACTGACCTGTTGATGAGCAAAATGGCTATTTTAAAAAGTAAACAGTACAAAATCCAAATAAAAGTCAAGAATCAGAGCGTAAATGCAAGCTTATGAGTTGCAACAATGCATTCCAGTGACAACTTAAGAATCATTCAACTACAGGAACATTCTCTAATGTAATATTTTTTCAACAGGGAAAACATTATTGTATTACAACAAACCTGCAGCCCAGACCAAATAACTGCAATCTAGCGTCATATTGCTATTTTGCTAAGCACCTACATTACTCAACAGGTAATCCTACTCGTCTTTCTAAAAATCAATTGATCAAAATTGTATTATTGTATGTAACAGGAAATTGAACTGGAATGGTCATTATAGAATTTATAGTAAAGTTAACTCACTGGTTCTAGACACAGATCTTTTTGCAGAGGTCTAATGTAGATAGTGGCTTTGCCAAGTCCTGCTTCAGCACGTGCATGTGAAGCAGTTCATAACCAGCCCCATCCCTGAGTTTGGGATAGTGGTGGACCAACTGTGCTGAGAAATCCATAGCACTGCAAAGTTTATCTTAAAAGAAAGAGGTACAAAGGTTATGAGTGGTGAATTACGTTTGCTGTTTAACTTTAAGACTTCCAGATGAACTGGCTTTATTCTGACAATAGCAAGTTAAGTAATACATCAATATTTAAAGTATCTATAATGTCTAAAGTTTCAAAACGAAAACTAATTCAAAGTCTTCTGAACACATACATGGTACTTGAGCTTAAAAGTGGCTTATGAAACTTACCTGGGAATACTATTTTACGCTCCCCCATTCTAGCAGCTGTCAGTGTTTCTTTATACGACAGTGAGGGCACTTCGTAATCCTTTCTGCTACTCATACAAAAGAACTTGTGTGTATGAGGTGGTACTAGATGGTTTGATTGACCACGGAGATGCTGGCCTCTTTTTGGCTGCAGGTCGGCTATATGGCGCAAAGACTCTGGACACCTCTTCTAGGTTGGGACAGTTAAAGCATAGTTACATAGCTATCATTTGATCACAACTAAATTGTTTTGTGTTTAGATACCATCATATTCTACATTTTAACATTAACCAGTCCATCTTTATTAGTGTTAAGACAGCAGGATGGCAAAGCAATCAAATAAAAAGAGGCAGAGGAGAAAACAGAAAAATCATCTGGCAGGGTACCCCCAGGATTCTCCAAGTTAAATTTAAGACATTTTAAGACATTTTTAATACCTCCTAGGATGAAATTTAATGCCATATAAATGGAAATCTGTATGAATTTTAAGCCCGAGAAAATCATTATTTACGATGTTACCTGAATTTAATAAAACATTTGATTATAATACTCACTCACTCGTGGTCCTCGTCTCATGCACAACTCTCTGTCCGTTGCTGTTATAACATTCACTGACCTGCAGCGGGTCTTCTAGCTATATAACATCGGCTCCATTAGCGCTCGCCATAGAGGGTTTTCACCAACTGTAACCGGTTCTGGGCGGTAACCCGGATGAGCGGCCATTATGGAGGCACTCGGATGCAAACAACAGTATGGATTGCACTGTTTATGTACTACTGAACACATTGTTACATTAATCAACCACAGAAAAAACACGTGGTAGGTGCGAAATCATATAGAGAAGGACTTAGTAAGCAGGAGAGAGCGCAAAATTTTGACAAACTAAAGTTAATATGTGGTAAAGATCCGAACGAGCTAGCTTTTCTAGCCGTTACTGCAATTCTTTCTTCAGTTTCTTATCCCGACATAGGCTACTTTCAGATTGTCAGTCCAAAAAAGCACATGAAATCCGTTTCAAGCTACACCCATATGTGGTTTGAAATCCTATTCAAATCACATATCAGGACATCAGCTTCAGTCTGAACGCTCTGATCGGATTTCGCGTGGTATGTGACTTTCTCATGCCACATAAAATGTAAACATCAGACGTTGTTAGAGGAAACATGCTGAAAGTCGCTGCCGAAAACAAAGCTGTGTTGTTGCAAAGTGCCGGACGAGCAGAAAATTATTTCTTAAACCTATTTTGAAACCGGCGCAGACAAGAGCGCGGAAAAAAAAGCTGCTACATACCAGCCTCCTACAGTTCTGCAGTAGGCTCAGTAGTCCAGCACGGCAGCTACACATTTCCATGTTGTAAAATTTAAATAAGACAACATCTGCAAATGCAAACCACTCCATCAACGCAAAATCATTGCCATATTGCCAAAGAGCTGCATAAACACACAATTCGGATCTGAACAGTTGTGATACACAGTGTGGACATAATTTTAGATCAGATTCCAATCGGATACAAAGATAATCGGATTTGGACTGACAGTGTGAATGTAGCCATAGTTAACTAACTTACGTCAACATTTTAGCCATAGTCAACGCTTCATTTACACATGTGGCTGATGCTGTACGTTACTTCTCTCAACCACAAATGCCTCCTTTCATCAGTTTTTTGCACTCTTCTCTTTAACTTTTGACAGTCTATAGAACTCGAAATGTTTTTTCCCCGATGCGACCGATTAGTACAGACCAAAACTCGACCATTTTTCAGCAGCAATAATCAGCCAAATTTGCGAGTCCGTTCAGTTCAGTGGCATTGTTTTAGTCCAGTGCCTCCAAAATGGCCGACTTCCGGATTGATGACGCGTAGTGAAAACCCTCTATAGTGTGACTGACTCGCACGCGGATCCACTCATCATATTTAACTGTAACGTTACCTTGACTTTGACAGGAAAAATACACATTGCACTTAATATTTTTCTAACATTAATGTAACTTACCTTGAACAGCATGGTGGGCGCGAGTCGGGGTTGCGTTTAGACGTGTTTCTGCTTCTTTGTGTGTACGTCAATGAAAGCAACGCATTATACTGTATGTATGTATGTACACACACACACACATATATACATATATACACTCACCTAAAGGATTATTAGGAACACCATACTAATACTGTGTTTGACCCCCTTTCGCCTTCAGAATTGCCTTAATTCTACGTGGCATTGATTCAACAAGGTGCTGAAAGCATTCTTTAGAAATGTTGGCCCATATTGATAGGATAGCATCTTGCAGTTGATGGAGATTTGTGGGATGCACATCCAGGGCACGAAGCTCCCGTTCCACCACATCCCAAAGATGCTCTATTGGGTTGAGATCTGGTGACTGTGGGGGCCATTTTAGTACAGTGAACTCATTGTCATGTTCAAGAAACCAATTTGAAATGATTTGAGCTTTGTGACATGGTGCATTATCCTGCTGGAAGTAGTTATCAGAGGATGGGTACATGGTGGTCATAAAGGGATGGACATGGTCAGAAACAATGCTCAGGTAGGCCGTGGCATTTAAACGATGCCCAATTGGCACTAAGGGGCCTAAAGTGTGCCAAGAAAACATCCCCCACACATTACACCACCACCACCAGCCTGCACAGTGGTAACAAGGCATGATGGATCCATATTCTCATTCTGTTTACGCCAAATTCTGACTCTACCATCTGAATGTCTCAACAGAAATCGAGACTCATCAGATCAGGCAACATTTTTCTAGTCTTCAACTGTCCAATTTTGGTGAGCTCATGCAAATTGTAGCCTCTTTTTCCTATTTGTAGTGGAGATGAGTGGTACCCGGTGGGGTCTTCTGCTGTTGTAGCCCATCCGCCTCAAGGTTGTGCGTGTTGTGGCTTCACAAATGCTGCATACCTCAGTTGTAACGAGTGGTTATTTCAGTCAAAGTTGCTCTTCTATCAGCTTGAATCAGTCGGCCCATTCTCCTCTGACCTCTAGCATCAACAAGGCATTTTCGCCCACAGGACTGCCACATACTGGATGTTTTTCCCTTTTCACACCATTCTTTGTAAACCCTAGAAATGGTTGTGCGTGTAAATCCCAGTAACGGAGCAGACTGTGAAATACTCAGACCGGCCCGTCTGGCACCAACAATAATGCCATACTCAAAATTGCTTAAATCACCTTTCTTTCCCATTCTGATATTCAGTTTGGAGTTCAGGAGATTGTCTTGACCAGGACCACACCCCTAAATGCATTGAAGCAACTGCCATGTGATTGGTTGATTAGATAATTGCATTAATGAGAAATTGAACAGGTGTTCCTAATAATCCTTTAGGTGAGTGTATATATATATATATATATATATATATATATATCGTCGCTATCCGATGAAAACCGTGTATGTCCATTTTGCCGATTTTGAGATTTTTCGACGGATAGAATGTCCAGGTTCATTTCCGTATACAGTATGCTTCACATATCTAAATGACCAATGAAAAGTTGTGAAATCATGTCATCTGATTTTCACGTATATCCATTTGGTGTCAAAAATGTCAATCACGCCGCGTATCTCCCGCCCTGTGGAGGCATCTCGCCGGTCTAAGCGTCTCTGGAAGCTCAGCATTGGATAGCCGAATAACTCTGTGAGGTAAAGTATCAGCAAACGTTTGTTTTTGACAACTGTTCAAGTTTATTATATATTCGCAATATATTCACAACTGTTATTTACCGGTAAATGGTCTAGACAAAGTAATTGTCACTGTTTATTCTGGAGATGTTAACGCACGGGCCTGTTAACTTAAGCAATACTTTTAAGGTAGTCTAATATTTTTCTGACTAATAAATTACTGACACAGTAAAGGGTAGATTTAAATAAAGAATAACATATTTAAAATAAAGAAAAACAACATTTAAATAAAGAAGAAACTAAATTTAAAAAAAGAACAAATGAAATTTAAATAAAGAAAAAATTAAATCTAAAGAAAGAAAAATGACATTTAAAGAAAGAAAAAACGAAATTTAAATAAAGAAAAAAACGAAATTTAAATAAAGCAAAACGAAAATTAAATAAAGAAAAACAAAACTAAGTTAAATTAAAAACGAGATTAATTTAGATTGATAACGGGTAAAAAGGCTAATAGCCTACATGTTGGGTCTGTGTACTTTTTCGTTCATTCATTATTCTATTTCGGAATGAAAGATGAAATGTAAAAAAAAGGGTGCAGCTTGTTTTTTTGTTTAAAAGAAAAAAACAGAAATGGCTATATTTTTTTGTACATAGCATAGCCTACTTTGTTATGCTTTTAGTATCATAATGATTAATAAATGCACGCACAATTATCCGTGAACTTGATTTGAAGCCTTTCAACTTGTGTGTGCAAAATTCAGAATTAAATGAATGTGCAGCAATTTGTACAAATAGAGTCTGTAGGTCTACTATACTGTTGAAAGTATGAAAAGTGAACAGCACGAGTAATAGGATGCACAATTTGAGACGGGTCAGACATGATTTTGACCACTTCATTAAGTTTTGTTTTGTAGAAAGCCTTTCTTTAAAGTGAATTTCGTTTTGTATAAATTGTATCTTAATTTTAATAAATTTTTCATCAACCAATTGCCTGGAGTGGATTTAATAAATAAGAAGCAAATATATAGCAGACAATATAATCATGGAGGTGCCCGCGCGGTCACTTGCATTGCATGTTAAAGGAGAACTCCGGTCAATTTTAACATTGAGCTCATTTTTTTGTACATTTGGAGTGCTGTCAATACAGAGAACAACGACAAAAATCGGTGTTGCCTACACCGAGTTATTCTATTTTTAAAATTTGCACCCTGTTGACTTCAATGGGGCAAGTACTAAACCTGCTTTTAGGCTCTTAACATCCTTGATGTGTCATTACAAGTGCACAGAAAATGTGAGTGATTCCTTCTGAGTGAACACGAGTGGATCTGACTGCAGTAGATGTGAAAGATATGTATAAAAATGATGTTATTTAAGCCAGCGCAAATACCTGTTTACATCCTGTTTTTCGGTTGAAGTCCAAAGTAGTCGATTGCCGAGTTCACGCGCATAGGTTTAGTTACCTATGATCACGCGCGTGAACTCGGCAATCGACTACTTTGGACTTCAACCGAAAAACAGGATGTAAACAGGTATTTGCGCTGGCTTAAATAACATCATTTTTATACATATCTTTCACATCTACTGCAGTCAGATTCACTCGTGTTCACTCTGAAGGAATCACTCACATTTTCTGTGCACTTGTAATGACACATCAAGGATGTTAAGAGCCTAAAAGCAGGTTTAGTACTTGCCCCATTGAAGTCAACAGGGTGCAAATTTTAAAAATAGAATAACTCGGTGTAGGCAACACCGATTTTTGTAGTTGTTCTCTGTATTGACAGCACTCCAAATGTACAATAAAATGAGCTCAATGTTAAAATTGACCGGAGTTCTCCTTTAACTGGAGCGCATCTCATCCTAACTTAACGAAACTCAGTGTATGCCTCACACAGACATGAGAAAGACATCAAATACACAAAGCTTGAAAAGTCTTTAAACGAATAATTCAAAACGAAAAGAAAAAGGCTACTCTCTGATTATGTATGATTATATGATCATATAGCCTATAGCCTATTTTGTGAATTGTTCATTCCCGGTTGGCACACATTTTGCTGCCCTTACAAAAGTGCCGCTCTAGGCAATTGCCTAGTTCACCTATATGGACGCGCCGGCCCTGGGGTCAGCAATGAGTGTATTGATTCATTGTCCCTTCATAGTTTGCAAGAGACATTTAATAAACTGAGCGTATTTAATAAACTGAGACGTAGGCTATTTAATAAACTGAGCGTAGCCTATTCATCTGTCAATATGAAACGCGACTTGGCCATTCTAATTAATGATCGGAAGAACGCGTATCGACCACCGTTACTGTAAAATATGCACGTATGTCCATTTAAACTCGATTTTGGTCAAATGTGGATTATATCATTACACTGGCAAGAATATGGTTACATTTAAAGATGCCGTACCAAGTATGACAATGCTACGTTCAACTGCTTTTGAAATTATGGTGTTTTTTTCACTTCCTGAAAAGTAACCGTTTTGGACATACGTGAGTTTCATCGGGCAGCGACGATATATAATACATACACACATATATATACACACACACACACACACACACACATATATATCTACACACACACAAATAATAAACAAGATTAAGATAGTCTTAGATAGCCTTAATTTCAGTGAATGGATTTAAAAGACTGGAACGTTTTTGTAGGTTAAATATTCTTTTAACATATCACCTATTAAAAATAATAACCAATGATTCAAACTTTATTTGAATGCTGTCACGGGCATGAGGGGCTACAAATGAAAACAGAGGCTCATTTATTTATTCTGTAGAAAGTCTACAGAAATACAGTAATAAAGTCAAAACTGTATTGGCATGATCAGGCAAAATATATTTCATATTTACAAATATGAACTTTAACACATAACTACTATTGCCTACATAACAATTAATAAAAAATGTAACCAACAATAATAAAAGCATAATAAAAAAATTAAATATTTAAATAAAAATATTAAAATAAAACAAATAAACGTTTTGTGAATTGATTTAAAAGACTGTTGGATGTGATAGATAAAAATGTTTTAGCCTATAAGTCATATTCTTTTAACATTTATTGATAACAAACTTCATTTGAATGCTGTCTATAGGCACCATTGTGCACAATACAATAAATAGGCAATATGTTAATATAATTCTCGCGTTTTTTTCTGAAATAAAAATAATTATTATTTTAGGCCTATCCATTTCTGATAATTACAGGCTGCAATATTAATAGTTCTTAATATTATTATATTTGTATGTAAATTTCTGTGAACTTTGTGATTTAAGACATCAGTGTGTTAACAGGACTTTTATTTTGGTTAGGTGGAGTGACGTCATAAGGCGGCGCCGCGCTCCTGCGTCTGTTGTGTCAACTGAAAAAAAGGTTTGTGTTTTAAGCATTTACGGCGTTTAAATCAATGCAAACTGTTCTATAGCAGTGTAAAATAATTAATAATTATTAAAAGTAATGTTGCAGCGCTTTATCTAACATTAAGGAACGTTATTTTTGTGAGAGTAACGTTATTTACATAAGTTTCAGTAAAGCTACATTTCATTTCGTTCCATATATCGTGAATCATAAACACGAATTCAGGCACTTGGCAAGTAATTATGAGAGAAATAAGGTATAAGGAATATTCTAGCTACTTGTTCCATTTAAGTCCAGTAAAACGTTTACGCCCGTTATGGTCATGTAAGACTCTGGTTTTAAAGATGTCTAACTAACGTTATCCGTTGCTATTGCTTCATAAAGTTGCTCTCTCAATGGTCTTTTTCATAATCGCGAGCATGTTTTGATGCGGCAGCCCCAGCCTTGACGTGATAATTTCCTGTCTTGCCATTCTGTATTCCAGGCTCAATGAAGTCCATCGGTTTTTGTTTTGTCCCTCAACAAAACTGAGTGGCAGCATGTCTCAGGCTATTATCTCAGCGATAAGCTAATTTAATATTATTATTATTTGCGCGGACGGGATCACAGCGGCGGCCAGTTGTAGTAAATGGCGTAATGGACATTTGCTTGCTTCTGCCAGTCCTGTGCTAACATCTACTTAAGTGAGTTGAATGGTTTCGTATGGCTCCAGTGGTATTATTATAGTTAGACATGACACAGCTTACATAAAACTTTTCCGTCTCTTTCTAATTCAAAATGCTCCCACTCCTCGCTCGTCTTTCGAGTGGTCATTTTGAGCCCGCCACGACTGCTGATGAAGAGAGATCTGAGACCAAGATTCCGTTTCCGCTCCAGTTACACTTTAAAAAATAATGTATTTTTCCAAACATTTTATGTTAATGTTTTATTTTCCAAAAATGTTTTTAAATGTAACATCTAAACAGGAATTTGAACGATTCTTTTAATTCAATTGACCTTTCGCCGGCCCCTCCCCCAAAACGGCCATTGTCCAATCACACATCATAGCAACCGTTACTATGTGAGCAGGTCCGACAAACATTAGCAAGATGGTGAAGCGTGCGCCCATGGCGTTTGACTTTGTAAATCGGACACTAGACTAGATACCCCGAGAGATTGTCTGGAGGAGTTGTGTTTCCATTCCCAAAGCCGAAAACACAAACAGTGTGGACGGCACTCCCAGTTAAATGTGTCGAACATTACGAAGCATAAATAGCTCGATGGTGTTTTATGCCCCCAATGGCTCCTTAGAGGCAGCTAACCCTACCCTCAACCTTAAACCTACCCATCCCCTCGCTGCCTGGAAGGCGACGTTGGGGGCATAAAACACCAAAGACCGCATAAATACGTCTGCTGGCTGTGGTATCGATATACTTAAAGTTTTTTTTGTTTTGTTTTTCTGATCTGAAAAACTATCCTATCTGTAACTCAAAAAACATAATATTGTCTGAACCGCGAGTTTTATGATCCGTTGCCCCACTAATAAATATTATGGTAAGTGCATTATGAAAGACAATCAAGGAAAGTTATTTAGATGCAAATTAAGGCTATGTCTGGTTAAACAGTTATTGTGTGATTTCGTTTATTGTGCTTTGTCAACTTGAAGCATGAATTTGAGAAAGAAAATCATTTTTGGAAGAAAATGCACCACATACTTTTGTCAGTGATATAAGTTATAGCTAAAAGATTGTAAAAGCTTTCAGTTCACCCTGCCTAATTGTAGTTGAAAAGTCTAATTAAGCTTGATTAATGATATAGTGACTGATCAAATAAACTACAGCATCGGGAATATAACTCCCATTTGTTTTGCAGCATTTAAAATTTTAGTCATTGTGTTATACGAAAAAACACACATAAGAAATTATTGCTGACAGCACTTTTATTTTCAGAGAGTTTTTTCTTTCACACAAAAACACAACAGTGAGTGTCTTTCAATGCTTTTAAACACTTGATTCCTCGTTCTTTGTCATATCACAAATGATGTGTGGACACCGGTAAGCAAGCCTCGATAGAGACGTAGATAGTAGTTGTGTCTCCTTCATTGCGTATTTTTATATTTTGAACATATCCCTCCACTGCATACTGTAACCCCTTTTGCCTCGATCTGGAGGATATCGCGGAGGTATATTGCTCCAAAAATGGTCACTGACACTCACGGGTATACCTCTTTCCGTCATGGCAATCTGTCGCGCTGGTCGTGTTTGACCATTTGTTTGTCGGACGTAGCAACAGTAACTAAGGGGGGCGGGGCTCGGCGAAAGGTCAATTGTAATTGTACAATTCAATATTTAATTGTAGCTACAGTACAATCATAACATCGCAACTATCACAAATCAAAGTGAAAGAAATTCGCAGACGCTTAACACACAATCATCTTATTTAAAAAGTAAAGAAATGAAATGATCTTACCATGTGCCATTGCCGTTCTCTCCTGTTGTGGTCTTTGATTTTGAAATTAGCTGATGATCAATGAATTGCAGCTCATATGTTGATTTCGGTGACTCCATTAAATCTGCATATAGCGCGGGAATTGAAGATCGGATTTATATCCGTTTTGCAAAAACACATTTATGTGACTAGGTGTAAATGGAATCGTTTTGATAAATCAGATATCTATCTGATGAGTAAAAACACATGAAGTGACCAGGTGTAAACTGGCCCCTAGACTTGACGCGGCACTTCGCTTCTCGTCCAGTGTGCGACCCTCTTAAGTCTCATACCTGCCCTTATAAAAAACTAATTCAGCATCATATTTTCTCACCACACACTTCGCAGCTTTTGTTTGCACAGGTCTGTCTCCCACATCTGCGTTTCTTTTCAGAAAACGATCCATATAACAGTAACGTAATGTTACTGCATCTGATCGAACAAACGTTCAATCTGACGTTGTGACGTGATTGGTGTTGCGATATTTAAACATAAATTAGCTTTTAGATAATGCATCATGACTTGACTTGACTTGAGTGTTTTTGATCATATAAATTCATAAGAACAGTCGGATAATTAGAAAATAACAAGATTTGTCAATTAAAAAAACATAAAAATTAATTTATGGGTAGCTTACCACTGCTTACATGGCCCACCAGATGGCGCTGCGAGGCCCACTGGTTGAGAATCACTGTCTTAGGCCCTGTTCTGGTATTAAGATAAGTCTTGGTCGATCGGATCACAAGTGGACGATGCTAAATACAGGTCTAAACGGGGTGTAAACACTGATCTATAGAGTTCGGGATCGTTTCGTCACGTCGCAATGCATTGTGGGAATCACGGTACGGAAGTAGATGTACTGTATAGTAGGCTGTAGGTAATTAAAATTGTAACATTGGTCATTTGATAATATTAGGTTTAATTTAGGTTATTTTAAGGAAAATGGTTCAGTATTGTGAACTGCTGTAATCCAGGGCTCTTTCCACTGGTTGCACTGGTGCTACCAACTTTCTCAGTTGGTCGCACCAGCATATGATTTGGTTGCATCTTTTTTTTTTTTTTGCTAAATGCCATGGGATTAATCAATGCATGGTGATGAATAGTGGCCTTAATCTGCATACCCTAGTTTTGCACTGATGTAAAAAGACTGACAGTGACACAAGACCTCATGTTAGCAAAATGTTTTAATCTTTTAACTTTTAATCTTTTCACTTTTTTAAAGTATTCAGCAATTGACCTTTTCATTTTTATATGACTTAATTCCTGAATTCCTAATTGGCGCGTTCAGGGCCGTTTGAAGGAATTTGGGGGCCCCAAGCAAAATGGACATGGAGGCCCCCCCAAACACCCCTCCAACCAAACACCCCCCCCCCCCCCGCCCGCACGCACGCAAAGCCTACAGGAACTACAGCATAGCCATAGTTCACCCGCACTTTAGGCTATATAAATAAAAAATGTTGACAGTGCAAACACTGCTGTTGCATATACTGTGCATAAAATTTGAACATTTTCAACAATTGAACATTTGCAGTAACCTTGAAGTAACTGTTCAAGATCCATTGGTAACTTATAAAAATAATGTCATATTTGCATAAACTGTCACCACCGTATATCCCGACACTAGCACATTAAGATAAGCTATGAAAAAATCATGTTCCTCTGCCTCTTTCTGGTTAAATAATGTTTATAGATGGGTTACAAAGTATTTATTAAGTAAAAAGACTGTTTGCTAACAGTTAAATGACAATTAACTAAAGATTAAATAACAATTTACCATCTATTAATGATGGTTATTATAAAGTGTTACCAAAAAGATATGTTAGCATTTCCATATTTTGATATTAGAAGGGAAGGGATACAGCTGCTTTCACAACTACCAATGCTTAAAAACATCCCGAGCTAATGTTTGATATGCACTGAATTTATTGTGTGGTTTTCCTAACCCCCATTTGGTAAATAGATTATCACGGTGGAATAGTTAGTATAGCATGCTATACCACAAAGCTATTTTATCCAGTGTAATTTATCACTTACCACTATCTTGTTTTACTTGCATAATTCCGCTTCATGATGACTGCCGAGGAGGTTTTGTATTTTGCCGGCAGCAGAGATCACGCAGTTGGCTGGCTGCTGTCAGCGACTACTGAGGGGGGCCCCCTTGAGGGGGATCCCGATAACAGTGTCATTGCACTTTACTGCATTGACTATCAAAGGGGCGCTCACACAGTTTGTCGTTGCATTTTATTCTTAACCAGTCGTTGTCTTGGGGCCCCAGGCCAGCTCGGGGCCCCAAGCAATTGCTTGGTTTGCTTGCCTTGTCGCGACGGGCCTGGGCGCGTTTCACCATCAGTGTGCAGTGCGCGTGAAGTGTACGTTCGTTAATAAATAAACTGCAAGTGTCTTGCGGAAGAACATCGTAGCCGGAGCTACTTCTCTCCATTACTGTCTATGGCGAGTCACGCAGGCACTGGGCAACTCCGCAGCCGCGCCGACCCCGGGATAAAATAGTCAGAATATAAACACTTATTATAGGCGTACCGTAGTGATTCAGGATAAGTCAAAAACACGGTTTTTAAAATGGATTCATGATGTAGCCTACTCGTTCATTTTGAACACAAGTTATGGACTGCAGCAGCTGCTGATACAACGGTGTTCTGTTGCGCATGCGTGAATTTAACTGAGTAGTACATGACCATTAGGGCTGTTGCTTTTTATTCGATTTTCGAATATGCATTCGAACATGACGTAAAATATCCGAAATCGAACTATAAATAAACTATCCGGTTTTTAAAGTGCCATGTTTTGCGCGTTTTTTACAGTCTATGATTAGACCGTTTGCTTTTTACTTTGTTTACCATCTCATCCAGTAGTGACCGCTCTAAATGTATTGTAGCGTAGGCCCATGACCAAATCAAGCGAATAATAGCCAATAGCCAGCTTGTTTTGAAAATAGAAGATAACGACAAGACTAAAGAGACCGCGCTGTAATTCCTGCCTATTACACACACACACACACACGACCCACAGAAAAGACGCGTGTCAGTACAAGGAGACTGTGGTGAATGGTAGGTTGTGTCTGAGGTGAATGTTCGTCAATATTATACCGGATTACAGAACTACCAGATGAAAACAGTGGATTATTGCATGTATGATAGATGAGTAATTACTCCTGAAGTGTAACAAACCCGCATAGACAAGCTTCATAGCTCACAGAATCTGACAAGTGTGTGTGTGTCACCACTGATGCTTGGTTAACGTTACCTTAGTGCGAACAATTGTTTTCGGGACCACAATGGAAATAAGCCCTAGGGCTTTATTGTGTTATCCTGACTTTGTTTTGTTTCTTTTAATGTATGGTGCAAAGCTGTATCGTATTTTAAACAAAAGGGTCAAATAAAATCAATCAATCAATCAATCAATTCTCCGCGTTTACTTTGTAGATCTGCAGATCTTGCACCCATCCATTTGTGAACTGCAGGTGAGCCTCCAGTGACTTGAAGTTTTTAAATTGATCGGAGGTGTAAGCGCTCACTCCACAGACCAGGTAGGAGAAAATATCAGGGAAACTGAGGCTTGGTAAACTTTCATAATTATTACACCATACTCTGTTCATAGGGATCGATTCCACCTATATTCTCAATTTTTTTTTAAGTAGCGTTGTTTGGCTTCATTATTAAGTTTGTCAGTATACGGTATAGCCAACTTTTTTTTGTCATGGTCCATAACTCTTCCTCAGTGCCGGTGGAGACCGGCCGGCTACGCTATTACCTTATTCCAAACCGGCCTTTGCGTTGCCTCTAAAATGGTCGCCGTTACCCACAATGCACCGTTCCATAACGTCTATGCCCGAGCTCGATATAGAATGACTATATAGATCAGTGTCATTATATAGATCAGTGGGTGTAAAACGTAAAAAGATTGTTAACTTTCAACCACTTCCAGAGGTAGTCGAAAACGCATTTGACCGGATTGCTTTTGTGGTGGAAACGCTCATGTGGTTGAATGTGTTCGAACAGCCACAAAAAGACTGCATTAGGGCTGCACGATATTGGGGGGGAAAGGACATTGCGATATTTTATTTTTCTGCGATATGAAAACTATTTCACCAGATGACTTGAATAGCTCTATTTGGAAAGAATGAATCATTTTAGAATGACTGGGATGATTTTCTAATGGAGTAAATCTGCATAGAAAAAGTAATAAACAAATTACAAGCATATACTGTATAAATTACAATAGAACAAAGATATAAATGAAATAAACAGTGCTTTATTTTTTTTCAGGTAAATCTATCTGTATTCAGGTACAGAGTCAGACATTGTATAATCAAATGTAAAATAACACTGCATAGTCTTCACTGTATAAATAAAATATAATTTATTAAATTAATTATCTTTGTTAAAGCAGCAAATGTAATTTTCTCTTTTGTTGTTTGATTAGCATTGGTGACAAACAGATGCTAGTATATTATAGGGTATATTACAAGACGAATGCACGGATCCAATATAATGAATGCATCCGTTTTCTTTCTCAATTGTTTACAATACATAACAGGGTTTTTCCTGGGTCAAAAATGGTCTTCGGTGGTGGCCGACAGACACTGCCATCCTTTTGTTGCCCTCTTTTTTTTTTTTTTTTTTTTAAAAGCTGTGATTTTACCACTGGATTTCATAGCTTTGTAAGATAAAATCTTTCTTTGCTAGACCTGATAATTATTTTGGTATATAATCATATCAATATAAAAAGTAGCATTAAAAGTTTTTTTTTTTTTTACTAATAGTCTAATTTTCTACCATATACAATTGAATAAAATTAACAGCTAGCTAACAACAACTTGCTTTGCACTTTTTTTCCTGTTTTTACCTCTTTCCAGTCTAAACTAGGCAAAATGATTTTTTTTAGGTAATTTTTCTACGTATTGTCATATAAATAACCTGAAAATACTGTAGTTCATTAAGGTTAAATCTTGCTAACCACTCTTACTAAAACAAAATAGGGTAAGCACACTTACATTCTCATTAGAGGTGTTCTGAGTAAATGATTTGTTTGTAACACTTTACGATATGGTTTGATTTGTTAACATTAGTTAATGTATTAGGCTAATAACTAAAATGAACTAACCATGAGCAATGCTTTTGTTTCTGTATTTATGAATCTTTGTTAATCTTAGTTAATAAAAATACAGCTGTTCATTGTTTGTTCATGTTACTTCACAGTGCATTAACTATGTTAACAAATACATTAATAATCGATTTCAATAATGTAGGCTATTAGTAGCCTAAATGTTTAAATTAACATTAACAATGCCATAAAAGTGCAGTTTATTAATAGTAAATGTTAACTAATGTAGTTAACTAGAGTTTAATAAATGGAACATTATTGTAAAGTGTTACCGATTTGTTATACACCGATTCAGACGTCTCGTGAGTTCAGTGTTGGACAGATCAGTTGTTTTAACCATTAATTAAAGTGAATCGGTTCAAAGGAGTCATTAGTTCGCGAATCGGATGTGTCATTAGTGGACGTGTAGCTACGGCACGCGTTGTGTGATTATCTCTACAGTTTAGGACATCGCACAAGATTTGTGTCAACACATTTCATCACTGGATAGGTTTTTTCGTTTATTGAAATTGTGGTTTATGTCAGCTGAATGTGCGGAACGCTTTTCAGAGAAGATAAGGCAACGTCAGAAGGTGAGAGTGCGTGTGCGAGTCCGAGGCTGTCTCTCTGCTCGTTGTTATATGCGCCCTGTCAAGCGCAGCAGTCATTCTATTTTACATCACTCAACGATCAAATAAGGCTTTGACGGGACAAAAATTTGCTTTGGCATCTGCCAAAAAAAATTTAATGCAGAAAAACCCCTGCATAACCGACTGTGTTTATGAGAATATTCACCGAGACGGGCATTCTGACTTCATTTTGAGTTCTCATGTCCGTTCAAGCTCAGAAATAAGAGAAAGAGCACTGAACTTTGTGTCTGCCCGGCTCTGTGCGCACACAGAAAGCAGCGCGCAAGTTCCAGTCTTCTTGTGCTTGATGTTTAAACTGACAGGACTAAAAAACATATGCAAATGATAAACTTTCACTCTATGATGGGTAAACTTTGCAATTGACCTCTCGCCGGCCCCTCCCCCAAAACGGCCATTGTCCAATCACACATCATAGCAACCGTTACTATGTGAGCAGGTCCGACAAACATTGACTCCAAGCAAGATGGTGAAGCGGTGCGCCCACTAGATACCCCGAGAGATTGTCTGGAAGAGTTGTGTTCTTTCCATTCCCAAAGCCGAAAACACAACGTGAGCAGTGCCTACAATGGATAAAACAGTGTGGACGGCCCCACTCCCGGTTAAATGTGTCGAACATTACGAAGCATAAATACGTCTGCTGGCTGTGGTATCGATGGCTACTTAAAGTTTTTTTTGTTTTTTTGTTTTCTGATCTGAAAAACTATCCTATCTGTAACTCAAAAAACATAATATTGTCTGAACCGCGAGTTTTATGATCCGTTGCCCCACTAATAAATATTATAGTCTGAACCGCGATTTTTGTGATCCGTTGCCCCCCTAATAAATATTATGGTAAGTGCATTATGAAAGACAATCAATGAAAGTTATTTAGATGCAAATTAAGGCTATGTCTGGTTAAACAGTTATTGTGTGTTTTCGTTTATTGTGTTTTGTCAACTTGAAGCATGAATTTGAGAAAGAAAATCATTTTTGGAAGAAAATGCACCACATACTTTTGTCAATGATATATAGCTAAAAGATTGTAAAAGCTTTCAGTTCACCCTGCCTAATTGTAGTTGAAAAGTCAAATTAAGCTTGATAAAATAAACTACAGCATCGAGAATATAACTTCCATGTGTTTTGCAGCATTTAAAATTTTAGTCATAGTGTTATGCGAAAACACACATAAGAAATTATTGCTGACAGCACTTTTATTTTCAGAGACAGTTTTTTCTTTCACACAAAAACACAACAGTGAGTGTCTTTCAATGCTTTTAAACACTTGTTTCCTTGTTTTTTGTCATATCACAAATGATGTGTAATGAACACCGGTAAGCATTAGCCTCGATAGAGACGTAGATAGTAGTCGTGTCTCCTTCATTGCGTATTGCATAGGATATCGCGGAAGTATTGCTCCAAAAATGGTCACTGACACGCACGGGTATACATCTTCCCATCATGGCAATCTGTTGCACTGGTCGTGTTTGACCATTTATTTGTCGGACGTAGCAACAGTAACTAAGGGGGGCGGGGCTCTGCGAAAGGCTAATTAATCCACGAATCACAAGCGTTATGGGCCAGGGAGCAGCTGGCCCGTACTGATCATGAATCACGGATCAACTACGATACCTATTCTTGACATCGCACATCTTACGATGTGACTATCGTGGATGCGCCCACCTCGCGATATTGATGCTAAAACGATACATCGTGCAGCCCTAGACTGCATACTCTCTGACCTCATACATACTACTGACCTTATGCGTAATCATTACAGGACATGCTCGTCCACTGAAAAAGCCCACATATAAAACCTTGAGCAGCATTTTGGTTAATAACACAAGCTGACATTTAACCCTCCTGCTGTTGTTTTGACGCCTATAGACCTTCCCCTCGAAGTAATCAGGACAGAAGCGGTCAAAAGTGGACAAACGAGACGAATTAAAACGGGACTGTCTCTCCCTCGTCCACTTGTGATCCGATCGACCAAAACGCATCTTAAAGGAGACATATCATGCTTTTAAATTGTTCCTTTTTACATATAAATCATACATTTGTAGTCTATATAAAGCGGAACTGCAATGCTTGGGTCTGAATTCCTCATTATTATAGCTCCACAGGCCCCTTTTCTACCCCTTTTCTGATGTGCTTCTGAGAGCAACTCGTTTTGGTGCGGTCTCTTTAAATACAATTGAGACACTTCGTACCCCGCCCCCTCTCCAGGTTGCAGAGGTTCAACTCCACCCCGTTCGGCCATTTTTGTAGTTTGATAGCAGAGATACGATTATCTAGCGGCACAGAAACTTTTTATTCACACGTTATTAACAAAATGTCAACAACAGAAGACTTGTCCAGCCAGCCTTACATGTTCGAGCCAGAGTCGGAGCCGGAGCGAGATGAAAATGAAGACGACGAACCTGCAGAACAACGTCTTCATATGGATGTATCGCAATGGTGTGTTACTGTTTTTACACATGAAACTTTGGTCTTCCGACCTTTTAACACCGTGTCGATTTATTTTGATTAATATGTGCGAGGGAGAGAGAGCAAGACAGCGTCTTGTTTGGAGACGGTGAAGGCTTGTTTACACTTTCGCCTGGCTCCCGAAGAGAGAGAGTGCGCGCGCGCGCGACCGGGTCTCTCTCTCTCTGCTCGTTCTTTCAGTTCTTCAGTTCTTTTCGTTCTTTAAACATGCGCCCTGTCACAAGCGCGGCAGTTCATCTATATTAGACGGTGTAATGAAGTGTGTGGGTTACTACATCCAACATCCGAACATTTGAACTTACCCTCTCGTAACTTCTGCATCCTTTAGAGGCTTGGACTACAAAATTGCAGCGAGAAATAAAAATGGCGGATTGCTCGAAGTGTTGGGCTGGAAGTCAATGTCCTTATTTGGCAGTTCCGCTGCAAATACTGTGACGTAATATTTCAAAAAACGTCATAGATAACAGAAACATCGGAACAGGTTGAAAAATATGACCAAAACAGAATATAAAGATATCAACGAAGCACCTGAAGAGAATAATTTCAACTTTTCTGTACTTCTAAACACTCCAAATATACAACAAAATGCATTTAAGGGCTAAAAAAGTGGATTTAGCATGATATGTCCCCTTTAATACCAGGTGGAAAACAGTGCCTTAGATCACACAACACAAGGACTGTGAATTGGCATCAAACGCACTATAACTGTGCCATGAACTTTTCAATGCGCAGTTGCGCAGCGTTGCTTTAGGCACATCATCCTGCTCCTGGGATGCGCATTAAGCGGTTTGTACTGCTCTGTTTTGAAGCATTTCATATTATCATGGTTTTGTGCACTGAAAGATTATTAAAAGCCTGTCTTGTTCTGTCGTTTCTTTCATATATTGTTGCCCCATTAAAAAGCTGCACAATGCATTTAAAAGCATCTTTTCATTTTATATTATTTGTGTAAATATATAATTCTTTACATTCATGTATAAAAATATTGTTGAATATGAATGTATTTGATAAGAATACAAATAGTAATTTGTTTTTATTAACATGTTTAGATTTTATAAAATTATTTTTGCAATAATTACACTAGCTTATGATTATATTTTTATTAATTTGTTGTTTTCCCTCTATAATGAAGTAGTGTGTATTTAGTGGATTCTGGATTGTGTTTAACAAATAAAAAAGGGACCATTAGTTATACTGAATGATACATTTTATGGTCCTTTTTGTGATTGGCCAGTTTGATGTGATTGTTTCAGTTATTTACTGAATTGAATAAATTACTTTAATATTTAAAGGTGTTAACTGTAATCTTACGCTGCAAAATGATAATTTACAAAGGATTAAATTCATCACAATTATTTAATGAACGAAGCACACAAAAAAATCCATGACAAAGCCCTAAAACAGACAATGAATCGTCAAAGCCCTAAAATTGATAATTAATCGGCATAACCACAATTATTTTTTGACTATTAGGCCTAATCGTCAGCCAAATTTCATAATCGTGGTAGCCAAAGTCAAGCTTTATTTTTTATTGGTTATGTCTCTACACTCTAAAAACTAATTCAGAGGACCTTTAGTCATTACTTAAATATATATATTGTTGTGAAATAAAAAATCAAGTTCTGAGATACTGTTAGACTTTTTACTTGTAATTGTTATTTTATTGAGCTGGGATGACACACAAATTATGCCTATTGATTAAACATACTATCATGACTTGTCAGAGTTTAACATTTTCAGTTGATCAAAAATTAATTTAATTTTAAGTTCTGTTAATGTAAAAAACAATTTGATGACGTGTAAACGGTCCACAGTTACCGTGTGCATGTTTAAGGCCAGACGAGTGTGGCCACAGCTGAAACTCGCTGAAGCGTAATGTGGTGAATGGTAAGTAATTTTATGCTTACACATATTCGCATTCGCTCAGGATTCTGTTGGTGATAGCCTACTGTAACCGAATACCGAAATCTGGAAGTCCTTACTCTGAAATTTGAGCAGTGTTGATAGTAGGCTATACGTTAGTCTGTGTGCTGAGGTAAAGTTGGCTAGTAGCTACGCTATTTGTTCAGATACTTTGCTCAAAACAAGTCGGAGTTATGTAGGGCCCTATGAATTCCGTTTTAGTTTTCCAAATTTCGTTTTTATTGTTTACAATTGTGACAGGCGCCCGCGCATTTTACTGAGAGAACGAGCAGAGAGAGAGAGAGAGCGAGAGAGACCCTCCTCCGGCCGCGCGCGCGCTCTCTCACAGTCTTCAAACTGTCTTGTTCTCCCTCCCTTCCTCGCGCATATTAACGTTAATCAAAACTGATATTACCATCAAAATCAATAGAGAATTGACACGATGGTAATAGGTCGGAAGACCGAAGTTTCACGTGAAGCATTCAGAGATTTTTTCCCCTTAGCTACTGCTGGGTGTTAATTGTACTAAAATAACGTTGCCTTATCTTCTCTGAAAAGCGTTCCGCACATTCAGCTGACATAAACCACACTTTAAATAAACGAACGAAACCTATCCAGTGATGAAATGTTTTCTGTGTTCCTGTCCAATGACAGTGTAGTGACCATACATTTCAATTGAATGTTTGATTTGAAGTGATAAGTCGGCTATAGGTTGATTTCTAAGAAAATGTATGCTTTACGTTGTATTAGAAAGGACATGGTAATACAGTTCATTTAAATCTTTTGAAAGGGAAATATATTAAAAGATGAATGTTACATGTATGTTTAAAAGAGTAATCAACTTCAAATAAAAACAAAAGGGCTCAACTTAACTCTTGCAGAGATCAACTTAATTATTAAGTTCATGTTACTTAGAAATGTGTTTTATTGTGGCCAAAAAAACTGCTTCACCTAACTTAAAACATTATGTTGGATCAACTTAATTACTTGCATTCATGTTGAAAATTATTAAGTTCGTGTTACTTAGAAATGCGTTTTATTGTGGCCAAAAAAAAGTAATTAACCGTACTCAAAACATCGCTTTGAATTAATGTAATTCTGCCAGCAGTCTTAACATAAAAATTCTAGTGGAAAACGTTAACATATTTTTTTTTGTTGACCCAATGTTTTATTTTTTAGAGTGTAATGTAATATAACTTAATCTACATGAAATGTTTATAAAGTTTGTCATTTTGAAAATGGCTTTTATGGATCCCCTAAAGGGACGTGGTGGGAAAAAATGAGATGGGTTGTGCTCACATGGTTTGTAAAAGGTGTTTTTATGCCAGCTTGGCTTTAGTTTTCACTGCATTTACACTGTTCTGACCAGTGTGAGGCGTTTCGAGCTCTTCAAAACAGTGAATCGTTTTGCGAAGCAATTAGTTCAGTTGATGCAAAGTTTCGAAATGATTGAATTCTCCCATCACTAATTACGCTAAGTTATTTTTCGTTCTTTGCTTGGGGCTAAAAAGAAGTTCCAAATAGATTTTTAGTGTTATGCTATGCTTATGTGGTGAACACTTTGCATACTTTACTGTAAAACTGAAAGAAACAAAATATATAAATTACAAAGTGATTCACAAAATATCATGGATATTTTCACATTCACAAACACATTTAAACAACTAAATCAACAATATGCATTAACGACATGTGCTTGAAGAAAAAAAGGATCGCACAGCTCCATTAGCATATTAGTTGTTAGCGTGCGTCAGCTTTCAGTATCAAACATCGATCCTTAAACATCTCAATAACGACCAGCTTTTAATGTAATTAACACAATACTACAATTGTTTTCAATATGAAATGTATCCATTAAAAACTTAAATAAATAAAAATTATAATGGTTGTATCTACTTCAAGGTTTAGACAGCAAACAATGACGTTCATTCAAAACAGATCACACAAAATGACTCTCTTCTACTACTATGCTTCTGGTTGTGTTCTATTAGGCAGTGTAATAAAAAAAATCACCACAAGGTGTCACACACAAACTACTTACACAAATCAAAGTACAGTTTACTAAAAGAAATGAGCACTGCACGAAATAGTGTGTGCTGCAGGCGCCTAACGACCAAACTTATACTCTAGTGTACTATTATTTTTGTGCTTCCTTGTCGTTCTTTTGACAGTCTTCACTTTATTTTTGCGTGAAGCATTATTTTGCTTCACTTCTGCTATGATAGACACTCTTGCATTGCATGTTTGTGCATGTTTGAGAAAAAGTCAATATTGCATAACTGATTCATGTTGTGGGCTATGTATGTTTTCCTTTTGTGAAGTAGAATATTTGTTTCAATTTAAGCAAATTGTTTAGATGGTTAGGTGATTCAAAGGACATCCAAACAAATTTATTAACAACAGCTTAGGAAGATAAAACATAAAAGTGGCCTCAAGCCATCCCTACTAGTTAGTCCAGTTAAGGGCATTAAAGTCATCATGAAATTGAAAACAATTAAATATATTTTTGTATTTTTGTCTGTTAATTATTCTCATCTTAAACAGAGTGGACAGAGTGTCCAAACACAGAGAAAAGCTCCTGGTGAAGCAGCTGAGATCCATGTGACACTATTATAAAGATGGCATTTATTAAAGAGGAGAGTGAAGACATGAAGATTGAAGAAGTATTCACAGTGAAACAAGAAGATACAGAGGAACAAACAGGTTAGTTTTTATTCTCTGAGCTGAACTCAGTCATTTCTTATCAAGAAATCCTTAATCCATATTAAAATGTCAACCTCTACAGAAATAAATGTTATTTTTGAAAAGTGTCATGTGTGTCTTAATTAAAGTGGATTTATTTGACATGAAGCAGGTCGCCTTATGTGGACAGAAATGTTGAGATCACATGACCAGCCAAATATAAGTGCACCCGAGAAGATCCTACTTGTACATTAGCCTTTCGTTATTATTTCATGCATTAAATTAGGAAAGATAATATATAAGTAGTATAAACCAGTGTTTATAAACCAAACTCAACTCATCAGCTTTTTATTGTGTTTAATAGGAAGGCATCTAAAACATTCTGGGAGATTGGTCCTGAGGAGTTGATAGACACTGGTCTAAACACAATTATTTTGTGTAACATGAACCCAATATCTACGTCTGAAGTAAACACAATCCCTGTGTTTGAATATGCATACTTCCATACTATACATTATGTGAGCTGAGTAGTATGCCTAAATTCATAGTACTCATACAATTATACAGTTTTATTAATTAATAACATTAATTTCTAATTATGCAAAAGTATCTAACAAAAACATTTATTTTGTATAAAGCAAACCATGAAATGATCACTGTCTCGCGATATTGCCATGACGGAGCGTGAGGGTGAAATTATGAATGAATGAATGAGAGAATGAATATGCCACCGCTACATTCACACTACATTACTGCTCAATATTCCCCCTCAATTTTGGAAAATGCTGCATGTGTCCCACCCAAAAATTAGCCTATACTGCAGGGACAAAAACTGTACATTTGGAACTTTTATTTTGAAAGCGTGACAAAGAGGTTTTTCCTGCATAGAGAATTATGAGGCGGCCGCCTCCGTCAAATTTTGTGCCACCTCTGGCTCTCGACAAAACTCGGACAGACAGTTACATGCTCTGATACACTTTTTCCACCGTGACGGTTCTGTTGCAGGTTCCCGGCCTGTGTCCATTCTCAAGCCATATAGTTTGCCGATAGAGCTTGCGCAGATCGCGGATAATCCGCGGGTCGGGCGGGCCCAGTAATAAAAACATAACATTCCAATTAATCGAGGGTGGATGACAGATAAATCATTATAATGTGTTGATTTTAAATTCATTTTAAATTTAAACTCTCATCACGGTAAAACGCAATGAACGAGCTTCACTCTTTTACTTTCGTTTTCAACTTAACTCTTCAGGGAAAACCAATCAAGGAAAACATATCAGGGCTCGACATTAACGCTTGTCCGGGACATGTGTTTTTTTTTTTTTTTTTTTTTGAAGGGACAAGTGAAAGAGAATTTCACTTGTCACTTCACGTCACCATACTGTATGTTACTATTATGGTGATGGGATGGACGTTGATTCATAGTGGCCAATATGTCCCCCCAATGTCAAAGTCATTCCTACGCCCCTGCTCCGAATACCTTGGTCTAAAGCAGGCCAACTGGGGCTTGAGGAGTTGTCATGAACAAAGGCAGAGTTTAGTCAGGAGAGGGTCAACAGTTTCTGAAGAGACACAATCGATTTACATGATGAACAGATTGAAGTAAGGCTTTTATTCACATAAAGATTCATCAACTCCACACATAAATTGTGTAAAACGGAAGCTCAAGCATTTTCACTTGACGTGCAAGAACCAATGAGGTTCATTCTCGTGTGTTATGCAGCATGTTTGATGTTCCGCAAGAACAGGTTCAGCAGGTTCAGTTGAGCTTCTGTTTATGTTTGCTGATCAATGTTTATATGTGAATAAAAGACTAAATTAAATCTGTTCGTCAAATAAAGTGAACGAGTCTCGTCAGAAAATGTTGACTAAAACGCTCAATTCATATCAATTAGTTTTACAATCTCTATGTAATTTTTTAAGCGTCTCTCAGATTTCATCAGAAATATATTTGTTTGTTCTTGAACTTAAAGGTAATATTCCTGCTGGGCCAGAGGTGCTCCTTTAACTAGATGCATTACTCTTGAGAATCTCATACATGTTGTTAGGTTTTATGCTTTAAATGTCTATGTAATGTTGATGTATTTTGCTTTGTGCCATTAAGCATGGCTTAACTTGTATTTATCTTTTTCTGCTGTAGACCTGATGCCTCTGAAAGAGGAGAGTGAAGTACTGAATGAAATGAAAGATCATGATTTGATAACTGGAGAAAAATCTTTTAGTGGCTCACCGACTGAAAATACTTCTTCACCAAAAAGAGTTCAAAAGACAGGAGCTGGAAGTTTTTTCACCTGCTTTCAGTGTGGAAAGAGTTTCAGTCAACATAAAAAGCTTAAAGTCCACATGAGAGTTCACAATGGAGAAAAGCCTTACACCTGCCAGCAGTGTGGAAAAAAATTCACTGAAAAAGGAAACCTTAAAGTTCACATGAGACTTCACACTGGAGAGAAGCCTTTCACCTGCCAACATTGTGGAAAGAGTTTCACTCAAAATGGAGCCCTTAAAAACCACATGAGAACTCATACCGGAGAGAAACCTTACACCTGCAAACTGTGTGGAAAGAGTTATAAAGCAGAAATAAACTTTAGGTATCACATGCACATTCACACTGGAGAGAGGCCTTTCACATGTGATCAGTGTGGAAAGAGTTTTACACGTAAAGAAACTCTTAATTCTCACAAAAGAGTTCACTCAAGAGAGAACCGTTTTATATGTCATGAGTGTGGAAGGAGTTTCCCTGACATGAAGCGTCTTAACAGGCATGGGATAATTCACTCTGGAGAGAAGCCTTTCAAATGCCAGCTGTGTGAAAGGAGCTTCCGAGTCAATAAAGACCTGAAGACTCACATGAGAAAGCACACAGGAGAGAAGCCTTTCTTGTGTCATTACTGTGGAAAGACATTCGGTCATAAAGTAAGCCTCAAGACTCACTTGAGACTTCACACTGGAGAGAAGCCTTACACATGCCCTCAGTGTGGAAAGAATTTTACATATAAAGAATCGTTTGATTCCCACATGAGAGTTCACACTGGAGAGAGCCCTCACACATGCAAACAGTGTGGGAAGATCTTCTCACAAAAAGGAAATCTTAAGTATCACATGAGAATTCACACTGGAGAGAAGCCTTTCACATGTGATCAGTGTGGAAAGAGTTTCAGGCATAAAGTAACCCTTAATAAACACATAGGGATTCATTCAAGAGAGAACTGTTTTAAATGTCATCAGTGTGGACAAAATTTCACAGACAGGAAACAGCTTAAGAAGCACGTGCTAACTCACATTGGACAGAAGCCTTTCATGTGTCATCACTGTGGAAAGAGTTTCACACTTAAAGGAAACCTCAAGACTCACATGAGACTTCACACTGGAGAGAAGCCTTTTACATGTCTTCAGTGTGAAAAAAGGTTCACATATCAAAGGGACTTGAAACATCATTTACAAAGTCATTCTGGAAAAACATTGCAGTGTTCTGAGTGTGACAAGAGGTTTGCAAAAAGGAGCAATTTCAAAAATCACCTGCTCATTCACTCTGGTGGAAGGCGATTTAATTGTGATCAATGTAATAAAAAATTTATTTTGCCATTACACTTACAGATACACCTAAAAAGTCATGCGGATGTGAGACCCTATTTGTGTTCCTTGTGTGGAAAGAGTTTTAAATGGCTCGGCAGTTTAAAATGGCACCAGAAAATACGTTTCTGTGTAAAATTAAGGCTACGTTCACACCACAGCTGATTGTGGGCCAAATCTGATTTTCCCCTCAAATACAGTATATTTGGTGAGGCTGTTCACATGACATTTTAAATTTGGCCCATATCAGATATTTATCTGATCAGGTGACACTCCTGTAAAACTTGACCATGTCTTTTATTTCCATCCTTTAGTTCTTTATAATTTGCCTCATATATTAGATTAATACTTCGGAATAAAAATATTAGATAAATTAACTTTTGTCTTACTGTGAAATGCCACAATGTAAACGGACGCTTTTAAATAAAAGGATACAAGTGAATTAAATAATTGCACTGCATTTTTTGATTGATTTTTAGTGAGAGAATGCACAGGTTGCACAAGAGAGAATGTGCGGTGAGTAATGTCTTCTGTTATTGGCAATTCGTGTCACATGTATAGCATAGCCTTCTCTGTCAGCACAGAGGGCTTTTCATGTAAAGTCTGAGGATTTCAGAACTAGAGACGCATCCAAACTTTAATCGAGGATAGTAAGAATGCAAGGGCTTTAGATACTGCTTTGGATGCGACTAGCTAGTGAACTCTGTACATAGTTTGGTTCCAGCTGTAGAGCCTGTGCAGCAGGGCAATTGGGTGACCGTGAGACGCTGCAGTCGCGGGACAAAACCATAACAAATAGATTCTCCCCACCCAGTGAAACACCCACTGAGAATCCTGTTGAAAGTACCCTAGTTATTGGCGATTCTATTACATGGAACGTGAAAATAGAGACACCAGCCACCATAGTCACATGTTTGCTGGGAGCGCCTGTCATCAAAGCAAATTTAAAAGTGCTGGCTAATGCTAATCGTACATTCTCTAAGATTATTATTCACATCGGCACTAATGATGTTCGACTTTGCCAGTCGGAGATCACTAAAATGAACTTTAAGTGGTGTCCACATAATAATATAGGTTTCATAGACAATTGGAAAAGTTTTTGAGGCAGACCTGACCTGTTGAAAAGAGATGGTATTCATCCCTCCTGGGATGGTGCCGCTCTTCTCTCTAGTAATATGGCACATAGTCTTAGAGCTCAAACATGAATTGGGAATTACTGAGAAGTCTAGTTTCAAATGTAATTTGAAGTGTTGAAGTGCAAAGTGTTGGTGCTTAATGTAACTCTATCTAGTGTAAATGATAAATCGCTCTTGACATTTGTGCTAGCTACTGTATACAGGGCACCATACAGACTTTATCAAAGAATTTGCTGATTTTTTTATTGGAGTTAGTACTGGCTGCAGATTAAGTCCTAATTGTTGGTGATTTTAATACAGTGGTTCTCAACTCCAGTCCTCGGGACCCGTTGCTCTGCACATTTTGTATGTCTCTCTTATCTGACACACACAGGGCTGCGTTTCCCAAAAGCATCGTAAGCCTAAGTTGATCGTAAAAACGATCGTACGACTGATCTTAATATTACGGTCTGTTTCCCAAAAGCATCGTAGCTTAAGTAGCACTTGAAAATCTTCGTAGAACTACGAGTGCTCTGGAGTAATCGTACATCCCCAAGTGCATCGTAAGAAGACAGATTTATGAGGACACCTGCAGGACAACCGGCAGATTACACTTTTATCTAGATTTAACACACTGCAACGTGAGTAACATAATAATATTTTGATTGTCCTTTATTGTACACTTTATTGTACTCATTTTTTGTTTACATGAATTTATAAATGAAATAAATAAAAACGGGAAAAAAAGAAAAAAAAAACATCTAAATGAAATGAATGAACAAAAAAAAAAAAATCATAAAAGAAGTAATGTGGGAAATTTGCTTCAAAGACTGGGCAAAATAGAGATGAATTCAAAAAAATCTGTCAATGACTTGCTGACGTGCATGAAAACCAGCCATGTATTGGGCATTTCTTGGTTGGCCATGTGGTCCCATGCCATCTTCGTCCTCCACATCCTCCTCCTCCTCCTCCACCTCTCCATCTTCCTCCCTGTTAAGTAAGGGCACTCTCATCTGCACTGCAATGTTGTGCAGCATAGCTGTTACTATTATTACTGCACAGCACTTTTGTGGAGCAAACAAAAGACCACCGCTGGACTGGTGAATTGCCCGAAAGCGCATCTTCCACCTCCCTATTGTGCGTTCCACAATACTACGTGCAACACGGTGTGCCTCGTTGAAATTGGTCTCCCTGTTATTCATAGGATTAGCCACAGGCGTGAAGAGATATGGCCTCAGTGGGTAACCACTGTCCCCAAGCAGCCTCCACTGTCCCTGTGAGTTTTGTGCCTCCTGACCAACAGATGAATTGGTGAACATGAAGGAGTCGTGTGTGCTTCCGGGCCACCTTGCCACAATGTCTGTAATCAAACCCTTATGGTCACAGATCACCTGGCAGTTGATAGCTGCATAGCCTTTGCGGCATATATATACATGGCCATCCACAGATGGTGTAAGGATCGGGATCAAGGTACCATCGATCACTCCAATGACCTGTGGGATGTGATGATGTGTTAAAAAATACTGTTGTATTTCTGTGATGTCCTGTCTTGATGCTGGAAATTTAATGTGTTCCACAGCAAGTGGAAGTAATGCATTGGTGACCGCTTGAACAGCTCTTGAAACTGATGCCTTACTTAGTCCAAGCCCATCACCAAGTACCTGGAGAAAACTGCCTGTTGCATAAAATCTCAAGGCTGATAGGAGTTGGATTTCAGGGGACAAGGCAAAATTTCTCCTGGTGGCACGCATCAGCTGAGGTCCAATGCTATTTAGCAACTGGGCTATTTGTCCTCTTGGCAGACGGTATCGCCTTATTATAGCCATGTCATCAAGGATATCCAAGGGGTTTTGATGCTGTCTGATGAAGGCATTTAAAGTCACCAGTCTACTTCGTGGTCGTCTCTGTCTTTGTCTTTCTCTGACCCTCAATTGAAGAACACGGTGTAGTGCAGCCATGATTTCCTCTGCAAGTCTAGTGAGGTGTAAACTCTATACTAATCCTAGCTTAATTGAAGAAACCATGTGAAGGTTATCAGGCTGTGATAATGTTCACATCCCACTGCCTATCATCAATTTCAGTAATGACATTAGGCCCTACCTTGAAGAAAGTGAAGGTGTGGCATGCTTAGAAATTGTATAGATTACATATTCCTTTAATCTATCCTCTGTTCATAATGATGGAAAATTGTGCTTATTATAAAAATGTATACATAGAACAGTACTGGTAAAAAATGTTGTTGTTTTTTTTGTCTATACCTGTAGAAATGTATTGGCTAGATGAAGTACATACTGTACATTTGTGTTATCTGTCACGCTAAATATATAGACTTTATATTAATAATATTGAAACTTAAATGCTTATGTCTGAAAATAATCATCAACCATTAGCCATTTACTTCAGAAACATTTGGAAGAACTCATAACAATTACTATAGTATTTCATATGGTCTTAGGCCTCGTGTGCATGGTTCAACAAACACATGGACATCAAAAACACTGCATATAGCTTTATTAATAAAAAACATTGCATAGTTTTATTAATTTGGGTTATTCAGTTCCCCATGACCTGCAAAATACATTGTACAGTGAGATGAGTCATAACTACATATAGAAAACATTTCACATTGCACAATAAATGACTGAAACAATAAATCAAATTACCTGTGTCTTCTGGCAAGATAATTGGCACAGAAATTGAGGGCCTTGCAAAACTCATCTCCTCTAGTGCAAGCCTCCTCTCTTCTAAGGCCAGTTTGGCCTTCTTGAGCTCAATGAGCTGCTGTTGGAAGTTGTTGTCTCTCTCATTGGCTTCTTGAAGGCATTGCCTAATGTATTTCAAGACATCTAGTTTCTCTCTCTCCAGCTGCACTAGGTCCTGACTACAGCTACAGACATTCTCAAACTGCTGAGGTGTTGTGGCTGCAGTCTGGACCACTGAAGATGGAGGCTGAGGCCTGGGAGGGTTGTTTGGAGGACTAGGAGATGGTGGGTGCTCAGAGATGGCAGATGAAACTGATGGTTCCTCTGAGCATGAAGGACCTGACTCAGGTTCAGGCTCAGGCTCAGGTTGAGTTATCCCTACTCCTCCATGGATGTCAATACCACCACTAATTCCATCTGAAGCACTTGTGCCAAGTATTGACAATGCCTTTTCTTCCTCGGCTGTAAGAAGGGGGGACTCATTGGTCCCACCACCTGTTTTTTTAATTGCAGTCCTCTGCAGTGCCCTCTTCCTTTTTGCCAGGCTTGCAAAATCCTGCCACTTCTTGCGGACCTCCTTCCCTGACCTTTGAACACCCCTGGTTGCAGTTAGTTTGGTAGCAATGTCCTCCCAGATGTTTTGTTTTTCTTTATTAGTATGGTGTCCTTTAAATCTGGCAAAAATCACATCTTTGTTTTTCTCTATCTCCTCTAAGAGGACATTAATTTCATCCTTTTGAAAGGTATCTTTTCTTGTTTTTTTTTGTTCAGCCATTTTGTCAGTGTCTCCGCCTGTATGTAGGTGCTTTATATAGACTTGATTGTCTTGATTGGTAATCCAAAACAGATGACAATTATTAGGTTAAACGTTCAGAATACGATTCCATATAAGGTTAAATTTCAGCACTTCGCGAATGGACAGCGACTCTTAAGTAGCACGTAGAGCGCGTTCTCGCGCGTTCATGTTAAGTGCATTTTTGGGAAACGCTCGTGGAATTGCTACGAGCGTTCGTAGCCTTGCACGTAGAAAACGCTCTTAACAGCTAAGATACATCGTTATCGGGAAACCCGGCCCAGTTCAGTTCATGGAGTCTCTCTTAACGAGCTGATGATCTGATTCAGGTGTGTTAAATAAGGGAGACATACAAAATGTGCAGAGCAGCAGGTCCCGAGGACTGGAGTTGAGAACCACTGTTTTAATATACATGTAGATAACGAAAAAGATGCATTGAGATTGGCATTTAGAGACATTCTGAACTCTATTGGAGTTAGACAACACGTGTCAGGACCCACTCATTGTCATAATCATACTTTAGATCTAATATTGGCACATGGAATCAATGTTAATGCCGTTGAAATTCTGCAGCAGAGCGATGACATCTCAGATCATTATCTAGTTTCGTGTATACTTCATTTAGCCAAGGTTGCAAAACCGATTCCATTTTACCAATATGTTAGACCTATCACTTCTGCCACTAAAGATTTCTTTATTAATAATATTCCTGATCAGTTTAATCTCCTCAGCATCCCAGATAGCTTAGAAGAACTCGATATTGCGACAAACTTTTGACTCTCTATTTTTCGGCACATTTGCTCTTTTGCGCTCAAAGAAGATTAAAGAAAAAAGTCCAATGCCGTGGTACAACGAACACACTCTGGCCCTTAAGAGAGCAGTCAGAAAAATGGAGCGCAACTGGAAGAAAACAAAACTAGACGTTTTTAGAATTTTGTGGAGAGAGAGCACGATTGCATACAGAAAAGCCTTAAAAACGGCTAGATCTGCTTATTTTTCGACTCTCTTAGAAGAAAACAAACACAGCCCTAGGTATTTATTTGACACGGTGGCTAAATTAACAAGAAATAAAGCTTCTACTTCTGACATTTCCAAAGAGCATAGCAATAATGACTTTATGAACTTCTTTACTTACAAGATTGATAATATTAGAGAGAATATTATAACTTTGCAACCAGGGATGGAAATTAACTTTTTTGTCCACCTGCCACTGTGGCTGGTGGATTTCAAAATCTACCAGCCACTCAATGTTTTTACCAGCCACTTTCTTGTTTTTAACCGACAATGTGTAACTGCATGTGAAAATTAATACTACAAGATCTACAATACTTAAGCAGTTTATTTAATCTCAAGTCTCAATGAAATACTGACATTTTCTCTTTCTCTCTTATATATTTCTCTTTTTTACCTAGATGTGGCATTTGGATGATTCATGGTCTTTTATGGCTTCCAGTTTTAGGTTTTTAGTCCCAACAATGAAACTAGAGCTGGCCTGGGCGATATGGACCAAAAGTCATATCCCGATATATTTAGGCTGAATATCGATATATGATATATATCCCGATATTTTTTCCGCAAAGTGAGAGCAAATGTTCAAAGTCAAAGCCAAATATGACATGTCACAAGTAGTTTTATTGAAACCGGCTATTTCCACACACACAAGTACTGTCCCCCTTTACTTAACACAAATTGTAAGAATATGACTAATAGTAAAGACTAGTACTAATAAATAAACATTAGGCCTATGCTAAAGCTATTAAATAGCAGTCCCAAACTAGTTTTTGTTAATACAATGTTGGTATGAGCCACTACAGTAATTTAAAAATATAAAAAGTAACACAAAGAAAAATAAAGTGGCATTTTGGGGTTAATATGGGAACGAAAGTTACCAAGGTGAATACACAATACTAACAAGAACTGTCAATGAACCATGGAAACTGCTCCTGGTGAATAGAATGAAAATCATACCTGCATTACTTTTATTTTGTGTAATTTAGAACGTAACGGCGTTGCATGCTCGTAGTTTATTTTGCACTTTATATACAGTGAGGTGATACACAGCGCGCGCCGCCGCATTTGCGCGTGCAATTGAGTGTACAGGATAACGGCTGACAGGACAAGAAAGTCCGTTTTTCTGAGGTGAAAAGCTTTATTTCAGCGTACACTTATGTCACTGCCTGGTAGTTCCTATTGTGTTGGGTTTTCTGAAGAAGTCATGATTCGCCTCTCATAACATACATAACATACTCTAAACACGCACGCAGAGTGGAAAAGGAGGGGCGGGGGCGGGGGCGGGGGCGGGGGCGGGGGCGCGGCCAGCAGACAGTGCAGAGAGCTCCGGGTCAGCACGCAGCTTGCTTGGAGCAAGGATCACAGCGCAAATTTGAACTATATCGATATATGCGATATGGTCTAATTCCATATCTCCTCCTGAGATGTTTTCTCTGCAGACCTCTTAACGCCTGCGATGTAACGCCACATGTTTTTTTGAAAGTGTGCCTCCTCTAAAAGTGTCCGCCGTCCGTGTGAAACAGTATGCTATTTTTATTTACCCGCCACGGGGGCCGGTAGGTGAAGCGAGTTTACCCGCCACAACACAAAATCACCCGCATTTGGCTGGTGGCGGGTGCTAATTTCCATCCCTGTTTGCAACCATCTACTACCGTATCGTATTTCCCTGAGGAAAAATTCCATTCATTCATTGCAATAGGAAGAATTGTCTAAACTCGTTAAATCATCTAAATCGACAACATGTATGTTAGACTCTATTCCGACTAAGCTACTGAAAGAAATGCTTCCAGAGGTCATAGATCCTCTTCTTAATATCATTAATTCATCTTTGTCACTAGGATATGTAGCAAAAACTTTTAAGCTGGCTATTATTAAACCTCTTATTAAAAAAACACAACTTGATCCAAGAAAATTAGTCAATTACAGGCAGACCTCAAATCTACCCTTTTTGTCAAAGATACTAGAAAAAGTAGTATCCTCACAACTATGTTCCTTTTTAGAAAGAAATGATATCTGCGAGGATTTCCAGGATTTAGACCATATCATAGTACTGAGACTGCTCTCATTAGAGTTACAAATGATTTGCTCTTATTATCCGATCGTGGTTGTATCTCTCTATTAATGTTACTCAATCTTAGTGCTGCATTTGATACTATCGACCACAACATTCTTTTAAATAGACTCAAATTATGTTGGCGTACCACAAGGCTCTGTACTAGGACTGTTCCTGTTCACTCTGTACATGCTAACCTTAGGGAGATATCATTAGGAAGCATGGGATTAGTTTTCACTGTTATGCCGATGATACTCTGCTCTATATCTCTTCGCACCCCGACGAAACTTGCCAATTCAAAAAATGTACGGAATACATAGGTGATTATAAAAAAATTGGATGACTAGTAATTTCCTACTACTTAATTCTGAAAAAAAACCAGTGTTTCTAATGATTGGACCAAAAACCTCCGCACATACTTAATAGGGTGGCCCTTAAGTGTACGAAACATTTTTTTCCCCGTTTTTCTGCAGCCTGACCTGCCAGAGTTGTTCCATTTATGCTAAAAACACCCCAGAAAAAAATGGGGCAAAAATAGTAATATTTAGAGGTAGCTCAAGCACATCAAAATTCGCTGTTTTTGTAGGCAATTCTACAAGTCAGCAAAATTCTTCATTCTAAAATGTTTAGCATTGAGCATTGTATTCAATACTATACACAGTTTGCAGAATGCATCAAATCACGTAGCCTATTACTTGATCACAGTTCAATGTGAGTACAATATTAATTATTTAACCAAATATATCTTACACAACATACATTTGACTATTGTAAGATAACTGATGATACGCATCTTTTCACAGTTTGCACAGTTCAAAGTCAATAGTTCAGTTTCTTAACAGCGTTGATTTCTTGGCAACTCTTCACACCTAAAGCACCCTGATTGTGACGCATCTTGGATGAGCGCAACACCACGTTCTGCGTGGTCGTTTGTTACTGCCAGACTATTGATTATTGCCTCCGCAGCTTTGAAATCATCTCTACTGTTCCATGATTCGGGATCTAAAAAATGGCCGAGAACGATGGTCCCTGTGGGTAGCTTAGTCCCTTCAATTCCTTCCACATGGCTAACAAGATAATCTTGCGAGCGCATAGCAACTGTTCCTCCCGTCGCCATTGGGCTCTGCTGCTTGCGAAGTGCTGAAGTGCCGACGACTGCAAATCACAGCCAGTAATGACAAATACTTGAAATAAGTCACAAAAGTGCCAAAATAACACAATTTATGCTTCTGCAAGAAATGCATAGAATATCTTTGGTGCAAAATAGGTATAAATTCAGAATTGCCATTAAATAAGCAAGTATGTAATTTAAATAGTTAATTATCACAAATTGAGCATAATAACTGATTATACAAAACTTCAACGTCATCGAGCCACCTCTAAATATTGTTCAAATGAGCTCATATTTTGCCTGAATTATTTTTTCATGTATTGGAACAACTTGAGGGGGTCAGACAATTATAAATCAAAACTTGAAAAATAAGGGCCACCTTAATACCAAACCTAGAATTACTGTCTTACAATTGATGGCTACTCTGTCAAGTCTTCGTCGTCGGTTAGGAACCTGGGTGTGCTCTTTGATACCAATCTTTTATTTGAAAGCCACATTTCTAGCATCTGTAAAACCGCATTCTTCTATCTTAAAAAATATATCTAAATTACGACATATGCTTTTAATGAAAAATGTGGAACAGTTAGTTCATGTGTTCATGACCTCAAGGCTAGATTATTGAAATGCTCTTATTGGTCAACCACCCTGCATGCATTATAAACAAATTACAGCTGGTCCAAAACGCAGCAGTTCGAGTTCTTACTATAACCAGGAAGTATGACCATATTAGTCTGGTTCTGTCAACACTGCATTGGCTCCCTATTAAACAGTATACATTTTAAAATATTGCTGATTACTCACAAAGTACTAAATGGTTTAGCTCCCCAGTACTTGAGCGAGTTCTTAATGCATTATAGTCCTTCACATCTATTGCAATCTCAAAACTCTGGCCAGTTGATAATAATGGTGGTCGAAAACTCTGGAACAGTCTTCCTAACATTGTCCGGGAAGCAGACACACTCTGTCAGTTTAAATCTACACTAAAAAACACATCTCTTTAACCTGGCATACACATAGAAAATTATACATTCCCATTATTCAAGTCAGTTAAATGATTATTAGGCTTCATAAATTAGGTCAGCTGGAACCGAGAACACTTCCTATAACACCCGATGTTTCTTTTACATCATAAGAAGAATGGCATCTACACTAATGTTAGTCTTTCTGCTTATTCTGAGGTTCACTGTAATCAGCTGTATCCAGGCCGTATCCAGATCAGATGGTGGACCTGGTCCTAGACACGACCACAACGCATGATGTAATCAGCCGTGAAGTGTCAGCAGAGATTGTCAACTAGACTCTCCCCTGTGAAGGCCTCATCGACACAACAGCCAACAGCACTGATCCTCAACAAACTCGTCCCATGCCGGCGTGACTCCGATCTTCAACCAGATAGAACTGGATAATATTCTAATTGTTCCAAACCAATCTGACTTCTGACCTATAATGGTGCCTGAATCATAATCATACACTGTTAGTTCATTGGCCAGAGGAGAACTGCCCAAAAATGGGCAAAAATGAAACATCACTGAACTTACTTAAGCTGGACTATGATGCTATTTTCTTCTGGAAACAAACTTTTTTGCATTATTTTCCTGTTATCTCTGTAAAGCTGCTTTGAAACAATCTGTATTGTAAAAAGCGCTATATACATAAATGTGACTTGAATTGACTTAACTAAACAGCCACTGAATGGAATAACACAAAATAGATGTTTTAAAGCTTAAAAACTCAGATTTTTATGCACATCATGCATATAATGCATCATTTGATCAACTCTTAATGAGTACGGATTAGTCCCTCTGAAGGAGTGTACTACCCACTGCGCCACCTAGCTACGAAAAAAATATATAATCATATTTTTTAAAAACTACTACCTTGATCATCACAAAATAGGGTAATTTGAAAGCTTATAGTCTGAGCTTTTCAATGCATGTAGCCAATTTGATTAACTCCTAAGTAGTGCTGAGTTATTTGCTGATAAATAGAAAAACAATGTTTCAAAATCATCATACAGCTCAGATAGTCATGTGTCATGTATCATATGAAAGTTGTCACAGACACAGAGTAGAATACAACAAGCACAAGTTCTTCGACAAAACTTGAGCGAGTTTTTGTTTCTTGAAGCCCCGCAAGACTCATATGTAAATAATATACAGATGTGGCATTTATGTCACGTTTTCGCTCATAACTTCATGAAACATGCTCCAATTGTGGAAAATGGCACATTATTACTTAGTGGATGCTCCTGATTGAAATTAAATCAACATAATCTGCTGCGTCGATAACGAGATATTCCTCATGGAGGAACAAATTTATAAATTAAAAGGTACGTTTTTATAAGTTTATTGTATCACCACAAAATTTTATCCAGATGCAGCTCACATGTAGGGGAACTTCAAAAAATAACTTTCCTCCCACCTCATTTCTATCCTGAGTTATTGCATGTCAGATAAGAAAGATATGTAAAATTAAAATAAATTATAAATATTTATTTTATAATATTTTTATATGCAGTTTCTCAGCATGAGAATGTCGAAATGTTATGAAAATGTGTTGAAATTGTATGAAAAAGTTTTTAATTAAAAAATAACCTACCATTTGACTCCTTGCTATAGTTTTGGACTTACAAGTCTTTACTTGTGTGTATGTTACACAGAAAAAACATGACTTCAAGACTTAGGGCCAGATTTACTAACCGTTTACCCTTGCACAAACCCTGTTTTGGCGTTAAAAAACTACTGTCTGTATTTACTAAAGGCATGAAAAGGCATGGACGGAGTTTCCCTTTCAGACGCAAAATTTATGGGAGGAGAGTATTTAAATTAATCACGCAACGCGATATACTAATGTTTACACTAGTCAATTTACTGGTATTTGCACCCTTATTTAACTCCCAAAAAAGCATGTCTTAACCCTTAATGTTTTGCGACATGGCTGCATTTATGGAACACATGTTCAGTTGATCTCCCCCATCTGAAATAGAGAATGTGTTCCACAACCGGAAACACACACACACTCCATTAACGTCCAGGTAGTGTGTGACTCCACACCCATGTGGGGCCCAAAGGGCTTGCACTTGGGTTGATATCTGGGGCCCACCTGGGCTACCCAACTGGGACCCAGCTAATTTTGTCCTCAGTTTCCATGGAGGCCCCACATGGGTTAGCCCAGATGGGTTGATGATGGGCTCTTGATGGGCTCCATATAACCTAGGTAGCTCCCATTTAGGGCCTACAGGAGTCTGCCCACATGGGTTGATGATGGGACCAAGATAGGTCTTATCTAGGGCTCTTATGGGCCACAACGGGTATATATATGGGCTACCATATTTGTCTGTTTGGGTTACCTTATTTTACAGTAAACCCCTAAATACAAACATTACATGCAATCCACTAAACTACACTAAAATGTTAAAGGTATCCAATTAACAGAAACCAGCTTTACTTTATTAATCAAGTTATAATAATAATTTAAACATGACTATTAACATGACTAGAACTTTGTAAAACACAAGTATCAAAAAAAAGAAAAGAAAAAAAGTTAAAGCTCATGACAAACTTTATTTGGCATAACTTGTATTGTTTATATATGCAAATCTGAAAAATCTAAAATAAAGTATTTCACAAACAAAACAACAACAGTGCAGCTTCTCACTCCTCGTCACTCTCCCAATGGTCCTTTGAAAAGAATGACACTTTTTTAATTCCTTTTCACAGTTCAAACAGATGTGTCAGGTTAGCCTTTTTGTGCCCCACATCAAGTTTATCTAGATAAGGGGTTTGCAAACCTGTCCTGGAGCACTCTCTGCACTGCACATATTGGCTGCACAAAATGTACATTTTGACCAACTTTGACCACTTTTGAAGTCATTTCTAGAAATTAGTATTGTAGTAATTAAATATTCACTTTGTTGTCACCAAAGCCCTCTCTCCTTTGTTGTCTTCATAAGTCTGTCCGAAATCAGTTTTTGTGAGGCACCTTAAGCCTGGAACACACCAAGCCGACGGTCGGCCGTCGGGCAGTTTTTGTGCGTCGGCCGACTAAGTTTCCTCAGTGTGTTCCACACCGTCGGCTGAAATTGGTCCTTGTTGGCTTTTTTCCGGCCGATTCGACATGTTGAATTGGCATCGGGCCGTCTGTGAAAGAGGGAACTCTGATTGGCTGTTCAGCTTAGTGAACGAGTCAGTGCACGAGAATAATAGCAAAACAGCGAGCAAAGTCAAAACGGTACAGATAGAAGGCTGTTCTAATGTTACGTCATCTTACCTGAGTGTTCCGTGGCGAATATTTCAATATTAACATGAGAGGAGTGGAATAAAGAAAGTGTTTAGCAGTATTGATATTCAAAATGGTAAGCACACCCTGCTTTGTTTACGGTTTGTGTATCTGCAGCCGGCAGCGTCGGTTTCCCTTTTTGAATGATGAATATAGACGAATATATCTGCAGAAATAGACAGGTGTCTCATTTACACGCAGGCGCAGAACGCACATTCTAGCTAACAGTTGGCTGTAGTTCTCTCGGTGTGTTCAAGTGCAGCTTTTTACCCCGACGCGAGGCGACAACACAGTCGGCTTTCATCAGCGCTAGTGCGTCGGCGTCGGCTTGGTGTGTTCCAGGCTTTAGTGTGTAAATGCTGCCTGCTAAGTCGTTGCTTGATAGGGCAGCGAGGCAATGAGTCAGCTGCCTAAGTTTTCGGATGCAGACTTTATATGTCTCCCTCATCTAATACACCTGATTCATCACATTAGCTCATTAGTTAGAAACTGCAAAACATGAAGTGGGTGTGCGGGTTGAGGGTGAGGCTTGAGGAATGAGGGTTCCCAGGACAAGTTTGAAAACCCCTGATTCAATATCTTTTGGGTACGATCATATTATGATGTTCCCATAAGTTAATATATAGTGGCCGGCCACTAGGGCTCCTACCTAATAGTCGACTAGAAAAGGCTTGGTCAACCAAAATTTTATTAGAAAAAAACAAAACAAACTCCACAGGAAGTGGCGAAATCATGCAGGCTGTGACGGACAGATCATTAACGGCAGGAAATCCAAACATTCACCTATCATTCATCAACCTCAAATATGGCTTATCACTTGAAACATGTAAGTAATAGCAACTTTACAAGTCCACTCGCTCTAATGTTACAGAACATATTTCTCCTGTTTTACAACATTTGCATTGGCTCCCAGTTAAATTCCATGTAAATGAATTATCATTTTAATAACTAAACAAGTTGGCTCCTTCATATCTTCAAGATCTTCTTCATATACATACTCCCTCCACTACATCCTAAGATCGGCTTACACTTGTTCTTCCACGCACTCGGACAACTTCCATGGGGTCACAAGCTTTTGGTTGTGCTGCTCCCCATTTATGGAACTCACTTCCTGTAGAAGTTCGCAATAGTTCAAGTCTTCCGGTTTTTAAATGTCGTCTTAAAATGTATTTGTTTAGGCAGGCTTTTATGTGACTTTTATGTGATTTTTGTTGTTGTTGTTGTTGTTTTTGTGATCTTATTTAATGCTATTGTTTTTATGGATTTTGTAAGGTGTCCTTGAGTGCCATTAAAGGCACCTATAAATAAAATGTGTTATTATTATTAATGTTAACCTGATAAATGTGCGCTATTATTAGACGCATTTCTGTGTGTGTCTGGAGAGCCTTTACTCCATGAATACAGGCGCCGGTGCACTCACTTGCATTTATCTTAAAATACTCATTTTAGTCATACAGATCAGAGTAATACAAACTGTAAAGGGTCTACTTTTATATCTGTAAACTCTTGCTTTTGTAAAATAATGAAAACAATCAGGATGCGCTTCCATCTCAGTGAATTTGAGCGTCACAGATATGAACCAAAACTCAGCGTTACTCGCCTCACAGACATGAGAAATATATCTATAGAAAGCTTGAAATGTCTGCTTTTAAATGAACCAATTCAAATGGAAAACAAATATCCTCAGATTATGTAATCCGTATAAAACATGCATATAGGCGCGTCCACTGCGGGGATGATGAGTCAGCATCGTCGACTTAATCTCTGCAGTCGAAAACACAGAAAACATTATCAATAAATTATTAAAATGTTTAGACAGTCTCCTTCTGTTTTTTCACGACACTCATAATCATTACGTTTGCCGGTGCACTGTGGCAAGCTTTATGCGTGCATTTGAGCACTGATTACGCTATTTTACAGGAAGCTTGAAAAAAATGCCCTTACAAACCAAATTACCAGAAGAGAGGCCGAAAAGACAGTGTCAAAGTGGCTAATCAGTGCCAGGGACAGGGGAGGAAACCGTACCGAGAGGGCACGTGGTGGAGAGCAAGATGGGTAAAAGGCTTGTATTTCCGTATAAAAAGAAGCACATCTCAGAACTTTTACCCATCTTGCTCTCCACCACGTGCCCTCGCAGTACGGGTTCCTCCCCTGTCTCTGGCACTGATTAGCCACTTTGACTGCCTTTCCGGCAGGTACTCTCATAAACATAATCGGTTATGTCTAAAGTGAATGTAAACAGTTGAGAAAGAAATCGGATGCGTTTCATTTTTTGGAATCCGTGCATTAGGTCTTAAAGTGACAGCAGCCTAATATACCTGCTGCTATGTCATTAATGCTAATCAAACAACAAAACACTGCTTTAACAAAGATTCATCTATATTTAATTTATACAGTAAACTCTATGGTGTTATTTTGTGTTTATTACATTTCTGTACCTGAATACTACTGTTAGACCTAACTTAATTTGTAACATTTGTTCTATTGTATTTATCTATGCTTGTAACTAGTGTAACTAGTAACTATTTATACTTATTTTATTAGTATTACTTCACTTGTATTACCTCACTTGTCTTTAAGAATGTTTGAACTCTATTATTTATTATAAACCATGAGTTGTGTGATCGCTACACCCCTAATTAACAGTTACTCATCACTGAATTGGCAGTATACCTGGTCCATATTGTCATAATTCAGGGTATTCTCGGTCCAAGTATGGACAATTATTTGCATACAATCAAATTGATTTGATTCCACTGATTTATGAAGAACAACTCAACTCTACAGAATAACCTCTGTTTGCATATGAATGTTAAATAGCGAGTAAACATACCATATACAACCTCAAACAGTTTGAGCCCCCGAAACATGGCGGCCAACAAAATTTTACTCTCTTGATAGAGGGTGACATAAATACAACTCTATTTTTCACAATTCCCAGGGAACACTCCCATAATTCCTATGCAGTTACCTCTGTAACAGATGTTTTATACTTTTACTACAATTGAGTTGCCTGTGCTATGAAAAATTCTACCTCTGTAGCAAAAAAGCTACAGTACTGTGCAAACGTCTTAGGCAACCATTAGATTTGTTTTAGAAATGGTATAATGACCATATATAATAATTTCTCAGGCTTTTTTTTTTTAGAATACAACCAGAACAGGAAATTTATAACAGCTTTTATATAGGCTAAAGTGGCAAGTATTTACTGTGACCTCCCCTTACACTTGAGCAATAGCACACCTGGTTTTGGGCTGCATTTCTGCCAGTGGTGTTGGCAATATTGTCGAATTGATGGGATCATGAATGCTGAAAAGTACAGACAGGTTTTAATTCATAAAGCCATTCCTTCTGGAAATTGCCAAATTGGGAATGTTTTTATTTTTCAGCATGATAATGATTCCAAGCACATTCCAAGGAGAGAAAAACAGCTTACAAAACATTATCCAGACCTGAATTTATAGAGGCAGTATGGGCTCACCTAGACAGAAATAAATAAAATACAGCCTAAATCTAAAGATGGACTCTGGGAAGTGCAGAAAGAAGCCTAGGTATAATATGCCAGATGATTACTTCAGAAAACTTAAGGACAGTCTCCCCAAAAGAGGTATGAGATGTGCTCAGTGCAAAGAGAGATTACACAAAATATGACTTTTGCCTGAAAAAGCCTTTTTGTTCTTATTTTGTGTACATATTTCCTGTACATTCTGTTTATATCTTAAAGAAACCAAAAAATAAATATGGATGGTAATTAAAACTTTGCTAAAACAACAAAGCTGGTGGTGGCCTAAGACTTTTGCACAGTACTGTACATGCAAAAACGTTAACGATCAGCCCTGTGAATCTAAATGGTCATTATTAGAACATACCACTTCTGCCAATTTTTGGGTTCTGCCAATTTTTTGCTCCATTGCATCAACGTCCAAGACCGTCCTTTGGGGGAAACCAATATCTTCTGGAAGTGCTGCAACTGTACTTGCATCCCGTTGTGTGAGGAGTGATTGTATCATCCTCCCATGAGCCCTCTGCATCTCCTTGATTTCCTCCAGGACGGTTAGGAGACGTGCAAAAATGCCATCTCTAAATGAAGAACTAGCACCTTGTAGAACTCTACTGGGGCGGTCTGGTGTAACAGCCATTAAAGGTGGAGAGGGCTGAATAAATGGACAGGTCTTGAGTGAGTGGGGAGCCTGCAGTTGGAGGTTCTCTGGAACTGGGGGAGGTAAAGGCACACTGGATGGATGATCATGCCGAGCACCACCGAGTTCCTCATCTGAGCTTGACAGACACACTGGCCTTGAAATGCACAAAATGTAGAGCATAATTAAGTAGTTGTACAAGTTTCAAATTAGAGCTGTATATGTGCAATGTAGGACAATAGGGTAATGAATAATTATCAATAATGAAATAAACAATGCTTTAATTTTTTGAGCTATAGTATGTGTATTTAACAGTGGCATTAAAGAAGCACTACACTGACTTCACTGTATGCATTAAATATACAGTACATTGATTCTTGTTAAAGCTACTGAAGTTATTCAGTCGAGCACAAAGTTATATTCTCTTTGACTTGTTTGATTAACATTAAGAATACAAGCGGCAGTATCACTGATACTAATACTGCTAGTGATTTATAAGGCTGTTGTCACTTTAAGATCTGCCGCTGCCACACGTGACGCGGATCTGACGTATCTCATTTCCTCACAACTCTTTACAGTCATTTAAGATGTTATTTAACTAATCTAAGAGAATCAGTGCAGCTTCAAAGTCTCTACACGATCCCAATCGAGAAATAAGGGTCTTACTGTATATAGCGAAACGATCGTCCATTTTCTAAAAAAAATATATATATATGTATATACTTTTTAACCACAAATGCCCGTCTTGTACCATCTCTGATATGCGCCATGTATTATGCCATCACGTTGGAAAGACGGACATTTGAACCTTCTTTGAACATTGGTATAGTTGGTTGCAATTGAAGTCCATTCTGTGTAGAAAAATCATGGAATGTTTTCCTCAAAAACCTTAATTTCTTTTCGACTGAAGAAAGAAAGACATGGATATCTTGGATGACATTGGGGTGAGTAAATTATCAGCAAAACATTTTTTGAAAGTAAACTAATCCTTTAATGCTGAAATCGTAGTGAGATTTTGAACAGACTGCCTGCATTTCCGAGGCCCTTTTAACCAAAGATAAATCAACTGGCGCATCGCCCCCAAAACACACAAGGTGCATATAATCAAGCACAAAACTTGAGACTAACCCCACACCTAATTCAGACAGGGGTGAAACTCCTTGTTGCTCTTCATAACCCATTTCCCTAAATGTCTAATCAGTCCTTAGCTCTGTAGACAACTCAGAAAAAGACATTCTCTACATGGACACCTTTTTGAGTGCTGGAGCATCACATATGAATGCATCAGGAGCAGCAACTGTGAAATGCACATCATTATACTGAATACCCTCCTGTACAACAACTTTAACATCTTGAAAAAATTCATTTAAATACTCTTGCACATTTGATGGTTTTGTCACATCTGAGTATAAGCCAATCACAAAAACATGTGAATTTGGGATCTCCTTAATTCTACCCAAAATAGGCCACAAACTTACATTGTTGCTGCAGAATAAAGGTAGACCATCAATATTAACCCTTAAGCGTAAGAATGTCTGTCAGACCTCTCAGATCAAAATCGAAAGATGTATGGAGCTTATAATATGAAAAACTGATTTGAATTTGAATTATTGGCAAGTGTAATCTAACAAAATTGAATATTATGTGGAATTTTAAATAGTTCTGAATTTGATTTTGAATATTGAGCATTTGAAATTTAACAAATTGAAATGTTTTTATGGCTGAATTTTATAGACGTCATTTCAAACAGCTATTTTTTTTTTGTTCTGAATTCTTAGACTGCAAATATTCAGTTTTAAAAAATACAGATTCAAGTTTTCAAGATGAAGAAGAAAAGAAATCCATGATTTGGTGGTCTGAAATTGTCATCGTAGGTGCATGTCCACTGTGAGAGACATAATCAAAAAAAAAAATCCAGAAATCACAATGTATGATTTTTTAACTATTTATTTGTATGATACAGCTGCAAATAAGTATTTGAACACCTGAGAAAATCAATGTTAATATTTGGTACAGTAGCCTTTGTTTGCAATTACAGAGGTCAAACGTTTCCTGTAGTTTCTCACCAGGTTTGCACACACTGCAGGAGGGATTTTGGCTCACTCCTCCACACAGATCTTCTCTAGATCAGTCAGGTTTCTGGGCTGTCGCTGAGAAACACGGAGTTTGAGCTCCCTCCAAAGATTCTCTATTGGGTTTAGGTCTGGAGACTGGCTAGGCCACGGCAGAACCTTGATATGCTTCTTACAGAGCCACTCCTTGGTTATCCTGGCTGTGTGCTTCGGGTCATTGTCATGTTGGAAGACCCAGCCTCGACCCATCTTCAATGCTCTAACTGAGGGAAGGAGGTTGTTCCCCAAAATCTCGCAATACATGGCCCCGGTCATCCTCTCCTTAATACAGTGCAGTCGCCCTGTCCCATGTGCAGAAAAACACCCCCAAAGCATGATGCTACCACCCCCATGCTTCACAGTAGGGATGGTGTTCTTGGGATGGTACTCATCATTCTTCTTCCTCCAAACACGTTTAGTGGAATTATGACCAAAAAGTTCTATTTTGGTCTCATCTGACCACATGACTTTCTCCCATGACTCCTCTGGATCATCCAAATGGTCATTGGCAAACTTAAGACGGGCCTTGACATGTGCTGGTTTAAGCAGGGGAACCTTCCGTGCCATGCATGATTTCAAACCATGACGTCTTAGTGTATTACCAACGGTAACCTTGGAAACGGTGGTCCCAGCTCTTTTCAGGTCATTGACCAGCTCCTCCCGTGTAGTTCTGGGCTGATTTCTCACCTTTCTTAGGATCATTGAGACCCCACGAGGTGAGATCTTGCATGGAGCCCCAGTCCGAGGGAGATTGACAGTAGAGGTCTTCACGGGTCCAAAAATTCGTGCCTGAACCCAAAAGAGACCCGTAATGTGCTACAACGAACCGACCCGGACCCGTCTATTATTTCAAAAGCTGGACCCGGACCCGTGCAGATCCGAGAAATGCCTAACCGGACCCGACCTGGACCCGTCTATTATTTCAAAGCTGGACCCGAAACCGCCGGGAAGACACAGACCCATTTAGTGCAATTTGCTAAGGAAGCTGATTCTGCATGCAACCTATCATATTATGGACGCTAATAGTGCGGATGCAGTCCGTTTTGACTCAATTTTGATTGGTTGATATCATGTATTTACGGCATTTAACCTGCTAGATATACATGTTATGGGGTAGAATTAAATAAACGGCCAATTTTGTTCGCGTACCTTCTCTGTTGCCTCAATTTGAGAACCACCGTTACAAGTGAATTGCCAAGACACAAGTCAGGGTATCTAGTTACTTTCAGGTTACTAACTATGTAGCAAATTCACCTCAAGTTAGCTAAATCCCATAGAAAGTCTATGGAGTGGTGGCTAACGGCAGTTATCAAAACCAAAAACATTCAATGTCTAAATTACAGCCTGGGCACATTAAATTTGACATCTATTGGTATTTTAAGCATTAAATTAATAAAAAAATTCTGTTTTGGGTTTACACATGACAACTTACCAGCATAAAAAGATATTAGTTGACGCTCCTTTTCTTCGCTCCACTGCCGCTGAGAGGCCGCCATCTTGTTTGAAAATTTTCTGAAATCTCCAAGCCGGTCACGTGATTCCGGCTAGCATTCTGATTGGAGGATCTCAAAAAGTTGCCCTCGACCGATTTAAAGTATCCAGATAGAAATATGTTGCCCATTCTCAATGAGAAAGTGCCCAAGCAACATCGTTCGACAACATTGCCCGGCAACATTGCTCCAAAAGTTGCCCCGTGTATCATCACCTCTCTTCACGTCAGCCCTGCAGAGCCTGCGCTCCACGTCTGTCCTGCCAAGCCTGCGCTTCATGTCTGTCCTGCCGAGCCAGAGCTTCACGTCAGTCCTGCCGAGCCAGAGCTTCACGTCAGTCCTGCCGATCCAGAGCTTCACGTCAGTCCTGCCGATCCAGAGACTGTTCACGTCACGTCTGCCGATCCAGAGACTGTTCACGTCACGTCTGCCGATCCAGAGACTGTTCAAGTCACGTCTGCCGATCCAGAGACTGTTCAAGTCACGTCTGCCGATCCAGAGATTGTTCACGTCACTTCTGCCGATACAGAGACTGTTCACTTCACTTCTGCTGATCCAGAGATTATTCACGTCACTCCCGCCGAGCCAGTGTCTCCGGACAAGATGGCCGCCGCCGAACCAGTGTCTCAGGACAAGATGGTCTCCGCCGAGCCAGTGTCTCCGGACAAGATGGCCGCAGCCGAACCAGTGTCTCAGGACAAGATGGTCTCTGCCGAGCTAGTGTCTCATGACAAGATGGTCGCCGCCGAGCCAGTGTCTCAGGACAAGATGGTGTCCGTCGAGCCAGTGTCTTCGGACAAGATGGCTGCCGCCGAGCCAGTGTCTCCGGACAAGATGGCCGCTGCCACGTCGCCTGAGCCCTCAGCAGAGATGGCCGGCAACATGCCTGAACCTGAGCCCTCAGCAGAGATGGCCGCCGACACGCCTGAACCTGAGCCATCAGCAGAGAAGGCCGCCGACACGCCTGAACCTGAGCCCTCAGCAGAGATGGTCGCCGACACGCCTGAACCTGAGCCCTCAGCAGAAATAGCCGCTGCCACGGTGTCTGTTCCTGAGCCGGCGTCTGTTCCTGTTCCTGAGCCGGCGTCTGTTCCTGTTCCTGAGCCGGCATCTGTTCCTGTTCCTGAGCCGGCGTCTGTTCCTGTTCCTGAGCCGGCGTCTGTTCCTGTGCCTGAGCCGGCGTCTGTTCCTGTGCCATGGTCGCCTGCAGGGTCGTCTCCACCCTGGCCTCCTGAAGGGTCGTCTCCTCCCTGGCCTCCTGAAGGGTCGTCTCCTCCCTGGCCGCCTGAAGGGTCGTCTCCTCCCTGAAGGGTCGTCTCCTCCCTGGCCGCCTGAAGGGTCGTCTCCTCCCTGGTCGCCTGCACTGCCTGCTCCGCCCTGGTCGCCTGCACTGCACTGCCTGCTCCGCCCTGGTCGCCTGCACTGCACTGCCTGCTCCGCCCTGGTCGCCTGCACTGCCTGATCCGCCCTGGTCGCCTGCACAGCCTGATCCGCCCTGGTCGCCTGCACAGCCTAAACCGCCCTGGTCGCCTGCACAGCCTGATCCGCCCTGGTCGCCCTGCACAGCCTGATCCGCCATGGTCGCCTGCACAGCCTGATCCGCCCTGGCCTCCCGTCTTGCTGCAGTCTCCAGGTCGTCTTCCGCTCCACAGGCCTGGCCCTCCATCCCGCCCCCGGGTCCGCCTCCGCTCCACCTCCCTCCTGGAAAATTTCAGAGCGTCTGGAAGCCGCTCCTTTGAGGGGGGGCTATGTAACGGTCACCAGCTGGAGTGCCCTTGAGAACCACCAGAGGGCACTCCACACCCGACTATTGTCACTCTCTTACTAACTACTTTTCCCATAACTCACTGCCCGGACTCATCATCAATAATTGCATTCACCTGTGTCTCATCATCCTTGTTAGTTTCAGCCTATTTATTCCTTGTTCATTCATTCAATCATTGCGAAGTTTTATTTAGTGTCACACTACAACTCTGAGCGATTTTCCTGGTTTTCTTGTTTCTTGGTTTTCGGATTTCTTGCCTGTTCCTTGGATTACTCTCTTGCCTCTGACCCCTGCCTGTCTTGTTTTGTTTTTGTTTGTTTGTTTGGACTGCCTACCTGTATTTTGACCCACTGCCTGTTTATTGGATTACGTGTCTGGATTGCCTCTTAATAAAAGCTGCATTTGGATCTACCTTCGTGTCTCGGAGCAGTTTCGTGACACATATTATACTGAGAATAACTAATAACAGTTAAGTTTGAAAAGTTTTGCACAAAATAAAACAGACTTTTTCATCCAATAGGCCTGCAGTACTTGCCTATGGTATGTGGGACCAGGTGCAAGTAGATCATGGCAAGGGGTTTTATTTGACGCTCTTCATGCAGGAGCTTCTGTCATCTCACTGCCATAATCAGGAGCGAAGGCCTTATTTACAGACTTCCTCCACAAGGGTACAGCTCAATAGCTTGTTTGGTTGCTTCAGCAATACACTTGTATGCCTGCTTTTATTATTATTACTATTATTCTTTTTGCTTCAGCATGTTGTCTTGCATGCATGAGACAAACTGTCATTACTATTACTATGCTTTCCAAATTTTAGGGTAATTAAACATAAAATTAACCATGGCCGAGAACAGGTTTCTTTTTTAAATCTGGTTACAACTTAACAATAAACAACTGCAGAAGCAACCACACTGGACTTAATTCAACCTTTATATTCTAGTTACGTGATGAGCATATTGTGATTTTTATGTTACAGCCTATTTGTCCTTAAGCAGAATTCCTGGTAAAACTATAAATTTACTAGTTCAGCGGTCAATGTGCATAATGACTGCTGAGTTGATAAATTTACAGATTTACTGGGAATTCTGCATGACCATTTTTACCGAATAGACTATATGTTTCATTTACCCACCAGAACAAATTTACTGATTACACATCTTTGTTGCAAATTCAGAATCATATAGTTGAATGAATCTGGCCTGAAGTCAACAATCGTGTCAACTATCTGAAGACAGCTCTTCTGGGGTTGGTGGATCAAGAAGAAATAGACATGAATGACAGTCTTGTGAGAGATATTGTGTGTCCAACCCAAGCGGCAACCTCCCCGTCTCTCTCTTGAAACCAACACGGAAGTGAGTTAAACTACAATTCATTGACTGGCCGCTTGAGGCTGGCTGCACAAGTGAGTCAAATCTGTATCTCCCCCATGTTAAAATTACCAACTTTACAGCAGAAAAAAACATGTTTACAGCCTGGTTCTCTCTGTGGCTTTGGTCTATACAGCTAATTTTGCTCTTCATAACAACTGTGAGGGGGGTGAATTTTTTTATAACTCATCCGTTTAGTTGATTAATATTTAAAGTTCTGCATAATTAAGGGTGTGTCCACTTTTGAGTGACAGGTGGATTCCCGCTGATGTCAATGCTAGCCGTTTGTCTGCTGTTAGCCGCGTCACTACTCACTTCACCTCAGCAAATTTTAGCTGCTGAACTTGCCATTTCTGCAGTGTTTGTGCTTTTTTCGGGATTATTTCATACAATTTAATACACCCATTACTTCGCCCACGGCTTTGGATTCCGTTGGATTCCGTCAGATTTAAAAATGTCTATAAAGGCTCGTTCGCTCTGCTCTCACGGAACAGATTGATTATAATATGCTAATGTAACGTTACCGTCAGATGAAGTCCTGCAGGTGTCGGCGCTTTCTCCGTCCATGCAATAAATGCACATCCTTGAATGAGCACGGATTTCTAGCGCATTTACTTGAACTTCATAGGTAATATATCTATGGTTTAACCCATTTGAGAGGCGGCCAAAATCAGAATTTAAAATGGACTGAATAAGCTCTCTACGAACTTGACGAGCGATGCCGCGCTGACGGACCATAGACTATAAAAAAAGAGTGATTGACATGTAACTGTTATGCACATAAATCACTGTCACACACACTCTCTCAGAGTAATAGTTACTGCATAATACATTTTCAACTAGCAGAATAGTACAGAATCACGATACACAGTCTCACTTGTAGCCATGTCTTTTGATAATATTTCGAAGGGCAAAAACAGGAACTTTTAATTGGCTTTACATCATCAACTGTCACTTTAGCGCGAGGCCCTGTGCAGTCGCAGACTTGGTACTTTCCATAGGGTACTTTCAGTAGCATATAGCATTACCTCCCAAGCCTGAGCTAACTCGATCACGTCGAGCGGTGAGCGTGGTTTCAGATAGCCAGGCTCCTCCAGCTCCACACATGCCCCGCCTCTTTGCCCATTTTCTGTTATCCGAGAGTGACGCAAGGTGACGCGAGGCCAAGATGGCGACGGCCGACTCCGCCCACTTTAGGCTTCAGAAATGCTCTTCAGAAACCTACGGGTGACGTCACGGACACTACGTCCATATTTTTTTACAGTCTATGGTCCAACCTGACTGGCCGCTTGTGTGAGATTGGTCTTACAAGGCTGGTGGAGTCATGGAATGCTCATCGAATTCCAGGTGAAATAAAACAGTGTTTCGAAGATTACAATAATTACAAGAGGCATTCATAAGTTTCAATACCAACAGTATGTTCTTTATTTTACAGGTTGTAACGAATGGCCTTAATCAAAATGACCTAAACATCATAAAAACTTTCCCCCTCTCCCCTGTTGTCATCGGCCCTAAAACCAGTTCTCTTCAAAAGGCTGTTATCACTTCGGCTCCACTGAACGATCTCAGCAAGAGACTGTGTCTACAAGCCTCAAAGACAGCACAGGAGACACTAGCCATTTGGTAGAGACAAACTCCAATACACAAAGGACATTTACTCCATGCATATCCACAAACTTTCCCAAATGTTTATAGTATTTCTCCTGTGTGTTATGCATGCCCCTGCCTACATATGATTCTTTAGTTATGTTAGAGTAACTTCCAATGTTGATATCAAAATATGATGTATCACTGCTTTAATGTCTTCAAACCCCCTCTTTCTTGGTATCAAAAGAATCCCCTTTTGATTTTATAATCGATGGTGTACAACATGTTTTGATAAATTGCATCATAAATATTTGTACCATACTTTTTTGTGTAAGGACTGCACAAATTCTCCATGCCAGCATGAACATGCAAATGGGGACAAGATGGAACAAAGACTTTCTCCAGGTCATCTTAGATTGTTCACCTCAACAAAAGGGGTGTGAACTGATAGGACCTTTAAGAGTATCTGATTAGGTCAGATCTTTGCTCAATCTCTTTGAGACAACATTCTCCTGTCTTCTTCTGGCAACTTCATCAAGTAAACTTCTTTGGATTCAACGCGGACCACCCCAAGAACCCAAACGAATGCTTCAGCGCACTCCTGACAAAAATCATCAAGAATCTCCTGCATCTGGAATTGTTCAGCAACCAAAGTCAATGCAAGTACCTGTTCGCAGCCTTTAGATGTGTTTCTAAGTTATTGTGCCCCTTCAAGGTGGCCCTGATTCTCTGATGTTTCTCGTAGGTTGTGGTTAACTGATTGTAATCTTGCCATTCTCTTTTCTTCTCTCTCTCTCTTTCTTCACTTTTCTTTTCTTTCTTGATTTTGTATACAATCTTTGCTTAGTTTAGTTGTGTGTGTAGCCTACCCTAGTTTCATTTATTAAACCATTATATCGACGCTTTATTGTCTCTGTGTTTGCCACATATCGAAGTCACTTAAACATCTTGATCTAGCGATACCTATGCTATTACCCTACTAGACCTTTATTTACTTTAGTTGGAAATGGTTATTCTTTCTTGGCCAGGAAGATAATATATTTCCTAGTGTTGGAAACTCAGAATCGAAGACCAGGAGATGTTGGGATATCGTTCAAGCAGAAGTTATTCTTTATTGAGCGTTGCTGCAGTTCGTCCAACAATCTTCCTTCATCGAAGCAAGACCAGGAGATGTTGGGATATCGTTCAAGCAGAAGTTATTCTTTATTGAGGACTTCGCTGAGCGTTGCTGCAGTCATCCAACAGTCTAATCTAACACCATTACTGATGAATGGCCTGTACTGTAGTATAACATTTAAGGCTGTTAGTCTACTTAACCAGGGTGCCCCAAAGGAAGGCTGAGACAGTCACTTTCCTTTTGTTCTATTAAACAAAAATAAGTATTTCATCTTTGTTGTTGTTTCTGGGGAAATTAAGCACTCACAGCCCAAATGGTTAACACCTTATCAAGTTGCCCCATGAGTTTAATGACGAGGGGAGGGGCTGCTTCAGAGTAGCAAGCAGGCTGAGCAGAAGCTGAGTAACCTTTTTAACTTCTTTAAAGTTCTTTTTGTTTTTCCTACACTCTTTCATCCAATGCCCAAGTTTACCACAGTAATTACAGCTGCCCTCTCTCTTAGGACATTTGCGTTTCTGTTGATTCGTGTTGACCTTAAAGGATGCTGCTGCAATTTTTACTCTTGCCTTGACATCAGAGTCTCTTTCCCAAGTAGCTAAACTGTCCAAGTTGTTTTGCAGGGTTCTATTGGACCATGTTAATTCTAAGTAAGGCAATGCATTTTTATGTTCTGACAAAAGACATCAAACCATGCGCGAACTAGGGGACCATTATCATCTAGCACCTTCTTTGAAGTGTCAGCAATCCCGCTGTGTGCTGCAGCGGTCTGGCAAAAACTTTTTGTGTACTCACATACAGTTTCACCCTTCTTCTGTACACAACTAGTGATCTTTGACCAGTCCACTTTTGGTCCAACAATGTTCTTTAACACTCTCAGAACTCCCTCTCTCAATTCATCTTTTCTGGCATTTTGAAACTCGTTTACAGCACTTTCAAAATCATTGAATTCTGACTCAGTCAAGATCTGTGATACTAGCTGGGTGACTTCAGCTAGAGACATATCGTAGAGCCGCATCTTTCTGGACAATTCTCTCCTAAATTCAGGAAAATTGATATGCACTGATGGCAAACTTTCAGCAAGTCTCTCAGCAAGTCTCTCTATGTCTTTAGGACCTAAAGCTGTGTTGACTGCTTGTATGGGGGTTGCAGATGGAACTGGATCAACCCCTTTTCTCCTACTCTGAGCCTTTTGTCTTGCTCCACACACTTCAACTGCATTTACATCTTTCTTCATCAATCCAGCATTGACATTGTCCTCTATTCTATAAAAAGACTGTAAATCAGGATAGCTTTCAATCTGACTGACTAAGTCACTATGGAGTCCATGTGCTGTGCTAACAATGACTTGAACTCACTGTCTGTCCATAAAGGTAAAGCTAGTCCACCTTTCTTAGTTGTTGGAATCAGCCTAGCATTCCTTCTAACCATTTTGCGAGTTTCTTTGTTACCACACAATCAAAAAACACTAAAACTTCTCTCTACTGTCTACAACAGAGGGTACAATCTTATTAGCACATGATGCTAATCTTCCTTAGCTTTACAGAGGATAAACCTTCTCTAGCAAGAGGATAAAACAATATTAACATGTAATGCTAATCTTCCCTGCCTGGCAGAGGATATCTTTCATCTCTAAAAGCAAACTTTAGAGGATAACATAGTTAACAAAACCCTGCAGCTGTCTGTTAACTCTTCTCTGTTGGCACAGAGGATAACAATTTTTTTTTACTGGTCTTAAAAGGTTCTTTTGAATAGAGTAGCACTCACCAGCCCTTGTTTGTACAGAAAGATTCCGTCTGGAACATAGTCAGATCTTTGTTGAGCTTGATGTTTCAATCTGGATTCAGAAGATTCAGTCTTTTGCTCTGGATTCCAAAAGATGCAGTCTGGAAAGCAGATCTTTGTTTGAGCTTGAAGTTTTCAATCTGGAGGAAGCTGGAAAGATTCAGTCTGTCAATCTTTGTTTAGCTGGAATTTTCGCTCTGGATTCCAAAAGATGCAGTCTGGATCTTTGTTTGAGCTTGAAGTTTCAATCTGGATTCAGGTGAGAAAGCTGGAACTCTATCCGGGTCACGTGGCACCAAAACTGTAGGAAACTCAGAATCGAAGACCAGGAGACGTTGGGATCGCGTTCAAACAGAAGTTATTCTTTATTAAGAACTTCGCTTTGCGTTGCTGCAGTTCTTCCAACAGTCTAATCTAAAGTAACTTTACATGGTATCTTATAGGCATTTTAGGAGTAGGGACTTCTGGAGGTGGAGACAAACTCAAACAAAGCATACAAAAGGTAGGGAGGAGTTGATTCTATCAAGCGAAAACCGGTTTGGAAGGTTATCTGGCTTGCTCAAGAGAAACAGACCCAATCAGCATAACACTCTATTGCATTGCTAATCCAATCAGCCTAACGATCCAACGCCTGGGCCAGGGGCTCCGAAAGCCATTTGGGCTCCGAAAGCCATTTGCAGAACAAAAGGTGAGAGTCTCAGTGATCTGACTCATTTAAACAGGTCTGACAGGAATCTCTTGCTGGAAACTCAATAATCATCATTTATACCTCAAATGCTAAAATCAGTATTCTTCACCGTGATGTTATGTAAGGAAGCATATCTGAAATAGATTCTTAAATTTGTAATCCTTCACTAGAATTAATAATTGATTATGCTTTCTGTTCATCAGATGAACTGATTAAATAATTGTACTATTAATTCTGCGACAGCCAATTCTAAAAATAACTAAAATATTTATAATTAATTATAATCCGTTTAAAATGAATTATTAATATATATTTAAAACTGTAATTCGTTACAAGGTAAAGGAATACCAAATGACTTGGCTGGCCGTGGGTGTCCCAAAAAAATCCAACAGGAGCTGTTGCCTCATTCAGCTGAAGCAGCAGACCTTTACAGCTAACAGCTGGGATCCTCACTGACCAGACATTCAACTTTTGGAGTTGATCCATTTTCAACTGAACAGGACAAGATTACAGTTGAGAACCAGTTTGCCGAGCAATATTCAGACATTTCAGACTTGTACTCTAGAGCAGTGAACAATGACTTTGCTCCATACAAACAGGCATCGCTCTGTCTTATAACCACAACTCAGCGCTATGTGTGAAAAGCCATTAGCTCGATTTAGCTTGAAGACTGTTAACTTTAAATTTAACTTTAACTCTAACTTTAAATTTGTGGGTGTAAAAATGCAAAATGTTACTCCTCTTCAAAAAGGGATCTCAGAACAGAAAATGTCTCTGACAGACCATTCATTTCAAATATGTTGTTGTCTGCAGTGTTCCCTCTACATTTTGCACAGTGCACAGAGGTCTCCTGCTACTGTTCCACACATGTTTTGCAGCCAATAATGCTCCGGCAACACTGTGTGAAGACTGGCTCCTCGATGAACTCTAAAAGACAAAATGAGAAAAACTAGTCATTCTGTGTGTGTGTGTGTGTGTGTGTGTGTGTGTGTGTGTGTGTGTGTGTGTGTGTGTGTGTGTGTCCATATGGCCTTAATGTGTTATTGATGTACTGGGTGACAATGCTTTCTTTTTACTCAACCTAAAATGTCTTTGTTAATGTATCATTACACTATGGGTTGTAACACAAAGGTTTGCATCTGTACATGTAATTAATTGTAGTGGATAAGACATAGGTGACCTTGGTTAGAAAATGTAATAATTTATGTGTATTTGGAAAATTCAAATTCTGGAACACACTACACAAAATGGATCCAAAATAAATGTACATGTGGGACAATGACTATCTATTGTGTATTTACACAGCAGAATCCTTGCTTGATGGTCTGTAGCTGGGAAGGAGTCAGGATCACTCATTGAGTGGCAGCTAGATTGGTGAGCTCTCTGATTGCTGCAGTGACATCTGGTAGGCTCTATGATGCCAGTACAAGCTCTTCTATCTTCTCAGTGACCTCTCCAATGCCTGCAGCATCTTCATATTTTCGGCTGTTTCAAGGAAAAAACATAGAAAAAATAGATATATACTGTTTGTGTTTTAGCGGTTTTGGTTGTGGTAGCCAAATAAATCTTTGTCCCAAACATTATAGAAGCCACTAAAATACAGAAGCATTAATTGCCAAAGGGTTGGCAAACAGGTGCTGATTTGAAATAAAGTTTCAATAGTCTGGACATCAAAGGTAAGGACAAATATAAGTAAAAAAACACAATGCATTTCAATCTTTGGACAAATAAGAGAAATATGAATACTTAAGATTACCTCATTCTCCTCCTTTTGGTGCCCTGTAACTCCTGGAAGGCCTTTTCCTGTACAGCAAGAATCTTTCGTGCATTTTGTTTCCAGTACTGTGACCCTTTACATTAGGGGTGAAAACCAGAAGAAAAAAAAACATTAAAACTTAAGTGTTGGTTAAGTCATCATGAGTTATCACGTCCCATCTAATTTTAAATCACAAAAGTAAAGACTTAAAAGTGAAACAAAATTAATGTTTCCCACCTGTTGTTCCTTCAGACTCCAAAATTGCATTCCCCTGCCCATCAGTCAATACCATGGGGTCATGACTTCCAATGGCATCTTGCACTTTTCCGATGATCCCCTGAAGGGGGGCCTCACATTCCAAAAACCGGACCACCATCATTCTGCTGGGACTCAACCTCCCACCAACCACCTCAGCAAGAAAAAACGATCTGAAAGAATATCATATTAAAATAATTGTTATGACACACACGGCATTCAGAATCCTAGTTAACGTTAATAGTCTTATGTATTTTGTATATCAATAACTATAAAATGCGCTCAGTTTGCTCTTATAGTATCTTTGGGTTGACTGGTGTGAGAATGTAATCATCTCTTCCCTGGCTCAGGACCAAACAATACACAAAGTTCCATGTAAATACTTTCATAACGTTTTGCATAAGCTTGCTGACAGACACTGCAAAAACATAACCTCCAACACTTTCTTGGCAGAGGTTATGAAAGTCAGGGGGGAATGTTAAAATGTGCAAAAATTTAATGCAGCCAGAAGCAGACAAGAATACATGGTGTGAATGACAGGCTGAATATTCATATTATAATCTCAAACACAATATGATGCGACAAACGCGAGATCTGAACCACTAGACTCTTAGGGGCTGTTTACACCTCGCCACTTCATGCGTTTTCTGTGATCGAATAGCTATCCGATCTGGAAAAGACCAGGTGTAAATGCCCTCCGAAACGCATTTGAAACGCAAGATTTAAATTTTTGCAATGTTTAATAGGCAGCCAATGCAGTGTTGACAGAACCGAGCTAATATGGTCATACTTCCTGGTTTTGGTAAAAACTGCTGCGTTTTGAACTAGCTGTAGTTTGTTTATTAAGCATGCGGGGCAACCACCCAGTAGAGCATTACAATAATATAGCCTTGTGGTCATGAACGCATGAACTAATTGTTCCACATTTGTCAATGAGAGCATATGGCGTCATTTAGATATATTTTTAAGATGGACAAATGCGGTTTTACAGATACCATACTATGTATCTGTACTACCGTACTACCGTACTCAGTACTATGGTACGGTCTAAATCCTGATTGGAAATCCTCGCAGATATCATTTCTTTCTAATGGTGCGTTCACACCGGACGCGGATAGCGTGTCAGGCGCGAGTGATTTCAATGTTAAGTCAATGCAAAGACGCGTTACGCGCGTAAACAATTCCTGCGGCGCGAATGAGGCATAGAGCGCGGCGCGGTAGACGCGAATACGCCTCATTCGCACGTCAAGTTCGCGCGAATGGCGCGAATTGAGCGTCTGGTGCGTTAAGCGCGAATGATTTTATTAGTGCTTTTTGTGCATTCAAGCGTTTGACGCAAATTCGCGTCTGCCACCCGAGTTGAAAAATCGGAACTTCTGCGTCAATTCGCGCCACATTAACCAATCAGGAGCCTGCTTGCTGCTGTCACGTGGTGAAGTGACAGTTTATAATGTTATTTTATGTTTGGCCTCAATAAATTATTTTGTAATATGACTAAAATGCACAACAAAGCAAATCTTTCACATAAAAACTCGATTTCAATATATGAGAGATACTCATTTTGTATTGAATGCTATTTATTCCATATATTTATTCCAATTTGACGCGCTATTCGAGTCCGGTGTGAACGCACAGTAAAAAGGAACATAGTTGTGAGGATACCGCCTTTTCTAGTATCTTTGACAGAAAAGGTAGATTCGAGATCGGCCTGTAATTGACTAATTCTGTAGGATCAAGTTGCGTTTTTTTAACAAGCGGTTTAATCATAGCCAGCTTAAAAGTTTTCGGTACATATCCTAGTGACAAAGATGAATTAATGATATTAAGAAGAGGATCTATGACCACTGGAAACATCTCTTTCAGTAGCTTAGTCGGTATAGGGTCTAACATACATGTTGTCGATTTAGATGATTTAACGAGTTTAGTAAATTCTTTCTCTCCTATAGCAACGAATGAATCAAATTTTTCTTCAAGAAGACTACAATGCACTGCCTGATGCGATACTTTAGTAGATGGTTGCATAGTTATACTTTTCTCCCTGATATTATCAATCTTGTTAGTAAAGAAGTTCATAAAATCATTACTGCTGTGCTGCTTGGAAACGTCTGGGGTTGAAGATTTATTTTCCGTTAGTTTAGTCACTATTTCAAATAAATTCCTAGGGTTTTGTTTATTTTCTTCTAATAGGTTTGAAAAATAAGCAGAACTAGCAGCTTTTAAGGCCTCTCTGTCTGCAATCGAACTCTCTTTCCATGAAATGCAGTTTAAATGAAGTTACAGTTTTTTTCAATCGCTAACAAGCGCTTACCCATACTTCAGATAATTTTTCTAAACTCTTAACACAGACTCCCCAGCTAGCAGGGAACGTTCTCAGAACTTTCGCTAACATTCCCTACAAGTTTGGTTAATGTTCTAAAGAAAACATTTGAATGTAATGTTTACCGAACATTTTAAGGATGTTTTCTCATTTTAAAAAATGTTCCTATAACGTTATATGAAAACTAAGATATAACATTTTAACTGCAACATTCAAAAAATGTTTTGGGAATGTTTCTGAAATAACAAGTTGTACTATGATCTCAAAATATCATTGTCCCTATGTTTCATTATAACAAAAGAAGAACATTCTCTCTGTCACGTTAGGAAAACGTTTTGAGGATATCATTGAGAGATGAGATGTTTGTTGTTCTTTATAAAACGTTCTTTTAATGTGACAAGTTAACAAAATTATAACATTTTATTTGCAACATTTTGAGAATATTTTCGGAATGTTGCTAAAGTTAAAGTTTGTACAATGATCTCAAAATAACGTTGTCTTAATGTTTTGTCATAACAAAAGAAGAACGTTCTCTCTGTCACGTTAGGAAAATGTTTTGAGGATATCATTGAGAGATGAGATGTTTGTTGTTCTTTATAAAACGTTCTTTTAATGTGACAAGTTAACAAAATTATAACATTTTATTTGCAACATTTTGAGCATATTTTGGGAATGTTGTTAAAGTTAAAGTTTGTACAATGATCTCAAAATAACATTGTCCCAATGTTTCATAAAAACAAAAGAGGAACATTCTCTCTGTCACGTTAGGAAAATGTTTTGAGGATATCATTGAGAGATGAGAGGTTGAATGTTCTTTATAAAACGTTCTTCTAATGTGACGAGTTAACACAATTAGAACATTTTACTTGCAACATTTTGAGCATATTTTGGGAATGTTGTTAAAGTTAAAGTTTGTACAATGATCTCAATATAACATTATCCCAATGTTTCATGATAAAAAAGAAGAACATTCTACTTGCAATATTTTGAGGATATTTTGGGAATGTTGTTAAAGTTAAAGTTTGTACAATGATCTCAATATAACATTGTCCCAATGTTTTGTCATAACAAAAGAAGAACATTCTCTCTGTCACATTAGGAAAATGTTTTGAGGATATCATTGAGAGATGAGATGTTGAATGTTCTTTATAAAACGTTCTTGTAATGTGATGAGTTAACACAATTAGAACATTTTACCTGCAACATTTTGAGCATATTTTGGGAATGTTGTTAAAGTTAAAGTTTGTACAATGATCTCAAAATAACGTTGTCTTAATGTTTTGTCATAACAAAAGAAGAACATTCTCTCTGTCACGTTAGGAAAACGTTTTGAGGATATCATTGAGAGATGAGATGTTTGTTGTTCTTTATAAAACGTTCTTTTAATGTGACAAGTTAACAAAATTATAACATTTTATTTGCAACATTTTGAGCATATTTTGGGAATGTTGTTAAAGTTAAAGTTTGTACAATGATCTCAATATAACATTGTCCCAATGTTTTGTCATAACAAAAGAAGAACATTCTCTCTGTCACGTTAGGAAAATGTTTTGAGGATATCATTGAGAGATGAGATGTTGAATGTTCTTTATAAAACGTTCTTCTAATGTGATGAGTTAACACAATTAGAACATTTTACCTGCAACATTTTGAGCATATTTTGGGAATGTTGTTAAAGTTAAAGTTTGTACAATGATCTCAAAATAACATTGTCCCAATGTTTCATAAAAACAAAAGAGGAACATTCTCTCTGTCACATTTGTAGAATGTTTTGAGGATACCATTGAGAGATGAGATGTTTATTGTTCTTTATAAAATGTTCTTCTAATGTGACGAGTTAACACAATTAGAACATTTTACTTGCAACATTTTGAGCATATTTTGGGAATGTTGTTAAAGTTAAAGTTTGTACAATGATCTCAATATAACATTATCCCAATGTTTCATGATAAAAAAGAAGAACATTCTACTTGCAATATTTTGAGGATATTTTGGGAATGTTGTTAAAGTTAAAGTTTGTACAATGATCTCAATATAACATTGTCCCAATGTTTTGTCATAACAAAAGAAGAACATTCTCTCTGTCACATTAGGAAAATGTTTTGAGGATATCATTGAGAGATGAGATGTTGAATGTTCTTTATAAAACGTTCTTGTAATGTTATGTGTTAGCACAATTAGAACATTTTACTTGCAACATTTTAAGGATGTTTTGAGGATGTTGTTGAGATAACAGATTATATAATGTTCTCAGTAAAACATTGGCACAATGTTCCATAATAACAGAGGAGGAACATTATCAAATCAACGTTCGTAAAATGTTTTGAGTATATCACTGAGACCTGAGATGATGAGTGTTTTTAAAAAAAATTCTTGTAATGTGACGTGTTAACAAAACTAGAACATTTTAAATGTAACATTTAGCAATCAAACTACACAATTATTGTTAAATTGAGCTTGCTGGTCAGACAGCAGGCCAACAGGGTTCACGATGGAACATATGGTGCATTTAAGTCCTCCTGGGAAGTTTGTATTCATGAGGTTTTACAATTTTGTTTAATGTTTTAAATTAATGAAGCCACTGTAAACTTTATCATCACATATTATACTGTTACATATTAATGCTATCATATTTTGTGCAGGCATTAGCTTACTTCATTGTCACTGCTGAATACCTAAGTATAGTGGTATCCCACAATGTTTCCCACTGACACACCCCTAACTCTTCAAGATCGGGGTTAAAGAAAATCCTGAGCTTCCTACTCATATTCTCATCATTGTGGTGGCGTTCAACTTGTAAATACGATCTTTATGACATGACTTGAAGTAGGGTTGCCACCCGTCCCGGTTTTCCAGGGATTGTTCTCTTTTTTGAGCGACAGTCCCGGAAAATTAATATTCTTTCCCGGGACACGAATTGTCCCGGTTTTTTGTTAAAATGTACTTCTAAAGTAGAATTTCCTGGTTTCAAACCGTTTCCTTCTACTGTTACTGCAGAGCTGCCACGTACGCGCAATTAACCCTTCTCACGCACAGAAAAATCGCGAAGCAAAGAGGACACGGAGACCGACAGACTAGTCAGAGCAGGTTACTTATGATATAAAAAAAATCTCAGCTCTCAGATTCTGTCAATTTTATTACGAAATTCAAACAATAAACACCGTTTTGGCGTTTGTAAATGTGACGTGAAAGATCCCTAGCGGCACGTGAACTGATCACCTCTAGCTAATAGTAAATAAACACGAATGAACAACGTTAAAATAAAACGTACAACTTACCGAAATGTATATTCATCATACATAATATCGATCAATCAGTGTTTTTCAACCGCGGAAAGGGTCAATAAAACAGCTGGAGAACAATTGTCACATAACATTTACCTCAGGAAAGCCATTTGATGACCATAATAAGCTATAGCACGTTAGTTAGCTAGAAAAAAAGAGCTATAGAGAGTATTTTGCTAAACATAGGCTACTATATTACATATTTATTATATTTACTTATCATTAAATAAAGTTGTTATTATAATAAAAAAATGCATTATATTTAATTTGTTAAATAAAGTTATTTTTAACCTTAAATAATTTTACCCGCTGATAAGGCTCTCTGTATGTTTACAGCATTAGGTGAGATTTTTTTCTTGAGAAAAATGAATGCCTATCTTCTAATATTTATCCAAATCAGTCAATTAAATCAAATCACAAGAATTGAACTGAATTGAAATCCTGAAATTTGTTTCAAGCAATAATAAAAAACGTATCTTACCAGAAATTGTACCATATAAACATTGTAACATGTTGTCACTAAACCTAATACAATTCAGTTTAGTTACTAAAATGTTTTGACAATCACAATACACTTATTTGCAAGATAATTTTTTTTTAGAGTTAAAAATTTCAGTTAAATATAAAGGAAAAACAGCGCTGGAAAATCATGCAACCCCCCCCCCCCCCCCCCCCCCCCCCAACAACAACAGAAAAAAAATCTGAGTGTCCCGGTTTTTCACAAATCAAAGGTGGCAACCCTACTTGAATGCACCAATAGCTCTAGCTTAATTAGGGACAATCCATACAAACACTCTTTGCTAAAATACATTACAGACTGTCACAGTAAGAAGTTATTCGTCCTGTATCAACGCTAAAGGCCTAACCACTGCAGTCAACACCTTGGAGTATCCATGCTGTTAAATAAAAGTCTGTAGACAAGGGTTAGGGTTAGAGTTAGGGTTAACCTTAACCCTTAATTTCTAACCCAGACCCGGTTTCACAGAGTTTAGATTAAGCCAGGATTAGGCCTTAGTGCATTTAATTAGCTTTTAAAAATGTGCCTTAGAAAAAAGAAAAAGAAACATTACTGGTGTGCATCTTGAGACAAAACAATGGCACTGACATTTAAGATATGTCAGTGCAAGTTGCTTTCAGGTAAAACAGCTCAAACGTGCATTTTAGTCTGGGACTACAGGCTTAAACCATGCCTGTGAAATCTGGGGTATATGTTGCAACTTGTATAGAATTATGCCAATGTTAGCAAAGTGTTGTGTTGGACAGAGGATTAACCCTAAACCAACAGGTTGTGTAACTGTGCCACACAGGGTGAAAAGCAAGTTGACATTATTAGGCATAAGAGTGTTTCTAAAGGAAAGGTCAATATTTTGTTAAAGTGCAAAAGGATCATTATGGGTCACATGAATGTAACTCTAATGTTACCATGATACCAATCCATTAGTTTTTCATGTAGGTAGGTATACAGAATTGTATATGAATAGCCTACATATGCAATGTTTGCTCTGTTTAATATATAATATGTTTGCTCTTTTAAACTGCTGTTTGGCAGAGCAGTGGTAAATATATGTTGTTATACATGGTATATATTATTTGTGTAATTTATTATTATTATTTATATGTTATTGTAAGTTAATTTTTTTTATCATGCACTGCAATGAAGACACCATTTAACCAATTGATTAAATATAACAGCCAGCTTACAAATACAACTAAATAAATAGCCGTGCACATTTTTTTCATATTCTTTCTTTTAAAACATGTAATCTTTTCCTGTAATTGCAATGTTACCACATTATTGGCTGTCTCTTCGAGTTGTTTTGAGCATGATTGGCTATTCAGACTGTCATCCAGGAATCTGGCCAATGGCAGCTATGCGCGCCTTTTACTGGTCAAGTTTGAAGTTTGAATATCCGTCTGTTGGAGTGAGAGTGTGTGTGTGCGCGCTGCTGCTGCTCGGGAGGATCTTCAGTACTAGCCTCCTTCGGTTCTGTGGCTTTTACATTGTTTAAAACATGGATTATTTTGCATCGTACTGTTACATTTTTATTTTGAGCGAGTTGCGGGATGTAAATGGACAACGAATTTTAACAACGTAGCCTACGTGTAACGGACATATTGCAATCTGCGGAAGGTAAATAACTTTATTTTATATAAAAATACATTCTGCTAACGTTACATCAAAATATAGTGTGTTAAATTGAGAAGCTAATTTTAAATGCGATTAGAGCAATATCGATATTATGTCAATGTTTCAGGCTGCATGTGTAACGTTAGGCTAAATATTGTCAGCTAAGTTAGTTTTTGATAAAAATAAATAAAAATAAACCTCAGCATAGTCTGAGCTTTACAATGAGTGAACTGAGAACATTGTGTCTTTATACAGAGAGGAACTCGAACCACACTATGAAAACTAGGCTTTTGAATGATCGCGGGATATCGGCCTAACGTTACCGTCAAAATGATGAGTCATCATCATAATTTGTTTTTGAGCTGGTGAGTAAAATTTTGCAAGCTTTTTATGTCTCTTTTAGTAAGTAAATACAAATAGCTAATAATATTGCTGTATGTGTGTGTTTCCCATTATCCAGGAATTTTGGGAATAAATTATCCAGCCACATGATCTTCAGTTGCGGTGAGTATTGTCATAGTAAAATACACGTGAAATAGAGGCAGAACATGTAAACTCTGCTCAAAGGCACACTGGTCCAAACCCTCCAGTCAAAATTGTACTGTCTTCTTGATATGAGTTTTTACGGGCCTAGCTGACCCAAACATAAATGTCCTTTCAAAATGAAATTATTTTCAAACCTGTATGACTTCTGTGAAACACAAGAATGTTGGGAATAAAACAACATTGGAACCCATTTTATGGAAAAAAACAAAACAGCGAAGTCATTTCTCAAGATATCTTAATTAAGGTTGTACAAAATAAATTCATACAGTTTTAAAACAACATGGAGTACTGGTAAATAACGAGAGAACTCTATTTTTTGGATGAGCTGTTCTTTTTAGGACATGTTCCCAGGGTCCTTTGCTAAATTAACCATGTTTTTTATTATAGTAAAGTGTAGAAACAATGTTTTTATGGTGGATTGATTACAATAATTTATTGCCATTTAGTTAGTGTAGCAAAACCATGGTTAATGTTAGTAAGGGTTCTCCAGATTTATATAGCCTAACACTTAAGGAAAACATAAAAAATGGTCCTATGTCACCCAGATCAATAGTCTGTTAACACACATTAACATTGTCCCAATGTTTCATGATAACAAAAGAAGAACATTCTACTTGCAACATTTTGAGGATATTTTGGGAATGTTGTTAAAGTTAAAGTTTGTACAATGATCTCAATATAACATTGTCCCAATGTTTCATGATAACAAAAGAAGAACATTCTACTTGCAACATTTTGAGCATATTTTGGGAATGTTGCTAAAGTTAAAGTTGTACAATGATCTCAATATAACATTGTCCCAATGTTTCATGATAACAAAAGAAGAACATTCTCTCTGTCACGTTAGGGAAATGTTTTGAGGATATCATTGAGAGATGAGATCGATGTTGAATGTTCTTCATAAAACGTTCTTCTAATGTGACGAGTTAACACAATTAGAACATTTTACTTGCAACATTTTGAAAAAATAAAATAAAATAAACCTCAGCATAGGAGCTTTACAATGAGGGAACTGAGAACATTGTGTCTTTATACATAACATAAATGTCCTTTCAAAATGAAATTATTTTCAAACCTGTATGACTTACTTCTCTGAAACACAAGAATGTTGGGAATAAAACAACATTGGAACCCATTTTATGAAAAAAAACAAAAAAAAACAGCGAAGTCATTTCTCAAGATATCTTAATTAAGGTTATACTAAATAAATTCATACAGTTTTGGAACAACATGGAGTACCGGTAAATAACGAGAGAACTCTATTTTTTGGATGAGCTGTTCTTTTTAGGACATGTTCCCAGGGTCCTTTGCTAAATTAACCATGGTTTTTATTATAGTAAAGTGTAGAAACAATATTTTTATGGTGGATTGATTACAATAATTTATTACCATTTAGTTAGTGTAGCAAAACCATGGTTAATGTTAGTAAGGGTTCTCCAGATTTATATAGCCTAACACTTAAGAAAAACATAAAAAATGGTCTTATGTCACCCAGATCAATAGTCTGTTAACACACATTAACACACTTTTTACATTTTCTTAAGATCAAGCATTGGACCAATGTTTACGGAGCAGAACAGGCACCAACAGAGAAACAAGTCCATCACTAGTAAGTATCCACTGCATTTTATAAAACCGTAGTCAATTTTAAACGCACAATGCACTCCAAAATAAAAATGATCTATTTTTTTTTCTCCCTCGTGCCAGATTTATATCTGTCCCAGATTTATATCTGACTTTCTTTCCACAGAGATTTTTAGAAAAATTATCATTAAAGAGAATCATATAAAGAGAAATGTGGGAGGAGCTTGAATTTATTGCCTAGCCCTGTTTGTTTGAACCGTGAGAGCCGTCAAAGCTTATGCTACTCCTATGTCATACACCGACAAGAGCCTTTTATAGTCAACACGTCGGACGCAAGCAACTTGCAGTTTTGCCCCCACCAACAACGCATAGTATTGCATACAACGGTGCGTCGCGTATCAAAAACTGCGTTAATTGCATTTTTTTTAATAAACTCGATAAGCATCTCAAATTAATCGCGAAGATTAACGTGTTAATTCTCCCAGCCCTACCATATTTATAATTTTATCGACTTAAATAACTAGCTTCCAGCAGACAGCCATATGCAAGTCAAATCACGCCCAAAGAGTTATAGAGTCAACGCATCGATACGCATATGCGCCTGCAAGGCTACGCATCACTACACTTCGGCCGCCATTCGCGATTAATTTGAGATGCTTATCGAGTTTATTTAAAAAAATGCAATTAACGCAGCACTTTTTTTTGCCTCATTTTAATGACTTCCTGTTGCGGAAAAGGCTGCAAAATATGCCGTCCCGCCCCTCCGTGTTTGGCGATCAGGTTTTATTCTCGCGCAGCTTTCATGAGCGGGTCTTTTCCGCGCCGCGCTCTCCATTCCGTGTGTGTGTGTGTCGGCGCACTGACACACACACACAACACTGAGCAAACATTGAGCTCTTTGCTCAATGTTCTGCTCCGTGTTTGCGCTGCGCGTTCTGCTCTGTCGTTAACGGCCCAAACGCTCCAATCATGTACCGATCATGCACTGGAAAAGCAAAGTCAAATAACGTGAAATTTCTCAGTAGTAGACTTCTGTGAAATAGCCCTACTGAGCTGGTATAGTCATGCTGACAACAATGGTAAAATTACCTGCTCTGATCACATGCTCTTGTAATAGGCTAATAGCTTTGTAGGACTATGTTTTATTTTGATAATTAGTAAAAAAAAAAAATTATAATAATAAATTGTTAAATTTATTATGTTGATTGATTATTGAAAATAATAATATATTGATATATTGATGTTTAATATTATTTTAATACAGGGCTATTTTCTGTTCCTTTTTTTCCTTTTTGTTGTTTAATTAGGTTATTCTAAGTTTAAATATTGATGATTACAAGCTTGGGGGAAATGCAATTAATTGCATATAATTACAGCAAATTGTGTAAATAATCAGTTACTTTTTTTAATCAATTCCCAGCCCTAAAATATAAAATATGGATATGTTTCTTACACAAACGCATCACTTCGCTTCACCTTTCGCCTTTATTAACCTGCCAGAGCCGTGTGGAGTACTTTTATCATGGATGGATGCATTTTTATGGACTTGTCAAAAAAATCCCACAGGGAGCTACAGAATAAGAAATCTTTGAAGTCCACTTTTTTAACTGTCTGTTTCCATCAGTAAAATTACAGTTTTTTTTTTTTCTCTCAGAATTGTGAGGCAAGAACACACAATTGCAAGAAAATATCAGAATTGTGAGCTGTCTTTTTTACTCCCCTCAGAATTCACCCTTCGAGGGAGTTTGATTGACAGGTATTTTTTACATTTTTATTTTACCAAAAATATTTTTTTCTAAAAAAATTACACAAATTAAACGTTGAGACTTTGTTTCAACTTTCATATCAAAAGTAACCTGCTCTGTCTTGTCTCTGCGTTTAAACGTTTCAGCGTTTTTTCTGTGATCCGCAATGTATTTTTCATTGCGTGACAACATGATGTGTGGCGTGAGAGCGCCATGGCTTGTTGGACATAGCAACAGTAACTAAAGGGGGCGGGTCTTTGCAAATTGCATTAACCATGGCTGCCTGTTAATTATCACTGGACTACTTCGCTCTCGCATCTCCCAAAAGTTATTTTTTTTTGGTTTTCTTGATTCCATTTGAATGGTTTAATTAAATTGCTATAACCAATTATTTAAAATGTAATGATTTAAGCAAAACGTTCTTCAAAGGTTAAACCAAACTTTTATTTGACGGATTGCCGTGTAGACCTTTGAGTTTCTCTGTGTTTTATGATATGATGATAGTTTTTCTCAAATGAAGCTAAAATGCTGCTGAAGTGACTCTCAGAGCAGCTGTATTGATGAAGTGCATTAATGTTCTCATATAGAAAAGACAGCAAAAAAAAAAATAAGCCAGAATTGCTTTTTTTTCTCAGGTTTCACTAATTTATCCTGTGATTCTGACTTTCAAACGGCCAATTGCGAGTTTATATCTCGCACTTCTGAGAAAAAAAAGTTTGAATTGTGATTCGCAATTACCTTTTTTAAAAATTGTATTCCATGGCGGAAACAAGCTTTCATATGCACAGACAGTAGCTCACATTTAACATGCAGATTGTGCGCACACAGAAACCTACTGGAGCACAAAAAGTTAGTGTCAACACTGTCCTGTGATTTCTCAATAAGAAACAGAAGTTATAGCATATTTTTCTTTCTGCTTTTGAAGTAACTAAAACTTACAGCTTAGCTAATAGCAAAGAGACGATTCACAGGTATGATTAAATCACACTAGAAATTGTTCTATTTCAAATGCAGTACTACTTTATCTGTATCTGATTTAAAACAAGCAGAAATCTGTAAGAAATGTAACAATCCATAGACAATATAACTGATGAAAATGAGCTGTTACATCAGAGCAAAAGCATCGTGGGCAGTGCTGTGACATGCTGCAGCTGTGCTCAAGGCTACCTGAGTTCGAGGTTCACACTTCTCAAGCCAAGTTTGTAGTTTGTTAAAATAATTTAGCCTCTAGTTGTGTTATTAAAGGGATACTCCACTTTTTTTGGAAATAGGCTCATTTTACAACTCCCCCAGAGTTAAACAGTTGAGTTTTACCGTTTTCGAATCCATTCAGCCGAGTTTCTGATATTTGGAAGAATATCAGTAACCAGACAGTTTCTGGTCTCATTGACTTCCATAGTAGGAAAAAATATATACTATGGAAGTCAATGAGACCAGAAACTGTCTGGTTACTGACATTCTTCTAAATATCAGAAAATCGGCTGAATGGATTAGAAAACGGTAAAACTCAACTGTTTAACTCTGGGGGAGTTGTAAAATGAGCCTATTTCCAAAAAAAGTGGAGTATCCCTTTAACATGTATATAATGGATTAAGTATATGTTTTAAATTACAGAAACAAAATAGATACTCACAAGGTATCATATTTATAAACTTTTAAATAAACTAATCTAATTAATTTCTGATTAATAATTAGGCTGGCTAATTTTGAAAGTTTTCAAAGCCAATATTGCTTGTGATCTTAATATGTAATATGTATTTGTATTATTTTTTGTTTACACTGTTGCATGATCTTCTTTTATAGGCTATGAGGAAAAACTCTACCATGCACACAGAGAATGGAGCTCAATTCTGCTAACTGGGATAGCAGCTGAAAAACAAGAAGAGAAGAACAGTAGAACACCTATTAATGCAGATGACTTTATTCTTTTTCTGCAAGAACCAAGACAACCAAAGACTGATGATGAGCGCTCTGAGCAAACAGCAGTCAAGACGTGTGATTCCACATTGGACTTTACTGAGTTCTTCATTTAATGTTGGGCATCTACTGTACGCAGAACTTCTAATAATTTATGTGAATGCCATTCATAAACCTGTTAGATTTTTGTTTTATTTAGAGATTAATAAAATTGTATGTTTTAACAATGTTATAGCTAAGCATTTTTTATGTTTAAGAGAACATTTTGGGAACAAAAATAAAACTTCCCACTAAAAAAATTATTAGAATGTTAAGTAGTATTTTTAAGAGTATTTTTAGAGAATGTTATCCTAACTTTTAGAAGAACGTTCTAAGAATAAAAATAAAACTTCCTGCTAAAAACTTTATAAGAATAAAGGGATAATGTTCTAAAAATGTTATGATTAAACATTTATAGAAGGTCATCATCACAAAACATTTTTTGAGTGTTCTTAGAGAATGTTATCCTACCTTTTAGGAGAAATAATGTTCTAACAATATTATTATTAAACATTTTTATAATGTTGTAAAAAAAAATGTTATCTGAACTTTTAAAAGAACATTCTGGGAACAAAAATAAAAACACCCCCTGAAAACTTTCTAAGAACGTTAGAGAATAATGTTGTAAGAATGGTACACCTAAACATTTTAATAATGTTTTTAAATAATGTTATCCGAACATTTAAAAGAACATTCTGGGAACAAAAATAAAACTACCCGCTGAAAACGTTCTATGAACGTTAGAGAATAATGTTATAAGAACGTTATTACTAAACATTTTAATAATGTTTTTAAAAAAAAGTTATACGAACATTTATAAGAAAATTCTGGGAACAAAAATAAAACTACACGCTAAAAACATTATAAGAACGTCAGAGAATAATGTTATAAAAATGTTACTACTAAACATTTTAATAATGTTTTTAGAAAATGTTCTCTAAACATTTAAAAAAACATTCTGGGAACACAAATAAAACTACCCGCTGAAAACGTTCTGAGAAAATTAGAGAATAATGTTAAAAGAATGTTACTACTAAACATTTTAATAATGTTTTTAAAGAATGTTCTCCAAACTTTTAAAAGAACATTCTGGGAACAAAACTAAAACTAGCCGCTGAAAACTTTCTAAGAACGTTAGAGAATAATGTTAAAAGAATGTTACTACTAAACATTTTAATAATGTTTTTAAAGAATGTTCTCCAAACTTTTAAAAGAACATTCTGAGAACAAAACTAAAACTAGCCGCTGAAAATATTTATAGAACAATACATGCTAATGTTCTTAGAACATTTTTAGAACAAAAAATTTCTAGCTGGGTCACACCTACAAAACACAATTGGCCAAATGGTTAATTGTCTTCTCAAAAACACATTTTGTTAAATATACACTAACTCTTCATTTCAAAACAGAACACATGTTTCTCTGTGCACACACTAACTTTACCAAAACACTGGAAATCTGACTCAAAATGAAATTATTCTGTCAAAGAATAACACTTGTTTTCACTTCACAAGGTACATGCAGTCAATCAAAGTACACCAGGTTTCAAAATACTGGCTATTGTTGACATTACTAAAACTGCATAGACTTTTATGTTTCAGTTTTACAGGTATCTGCATGCAAAACATGCAATCCACCGTTTTACACTAAATTTCTTGGTTGGGAACTGTATGTCCACATGTACAGTACTGTTCACATTCATAAACATTCCAGTAAAAAGCAAATCAGTTTTTATTCCTTTACTGTTTACTACAGGAGGTACAGTAGAAAAATATCCATGAAACACACAAGAGCATTCTGAACAAAAAAACAACAGCAAAAACATTACATTTTGTCCAGGTCGACGCCTTTTGGCCAGATTGAATCCTGCCTCATCTATGTATATGAATTCATGAGGGGCCTGGTTGGCCTCCAATTCCATAACTCTCAAAACAAAGTTTATGTAAATCATATCATCACTGTATACTATACTGTACTGTAACATATTACTGTGTAGGTTACCTACTTGCAAAATGCAAAGCTTATAGAACTGGACATTGAATTGAATATACAGTACACTATATCTGGACATATTGTCGTTGTAGCTCCTTGACTCTCTCACTGATATATTGTTTTTGAACTGATATCATTGCAGAAGCAGAGGTTTTTTTAAAAAAAACTTTCATATTGTAAAATATTAGTACAATTTGAAATAACTGATTTCTTTTTAAAAATATGTATGTCATGTGTAAAATGTAATTTACAGTATTCCTGTGATGAAAAGCTGGATTTTCAGCATCATTACAGGAAGATGCATATGGACTCGAAAAGCTTGTTTCTTCATGACATTGTTCAAAAGCAACACATTTTGCTAGCAATCAAAATCACATTTTTCTAAAATCATGAAATTTACAAAAATGGTAAAAGTTTCATGTAAATGGTACATAAATGCAGTCCATACTGTATCTAAGGTTTGGAATATTGTTTTTGCTGTTGTGGGATGTTGTGTGTTAACATTTGTAAATACTACAAAAACACTCTATAATTTTGTTGGGAGGTATAGCTTGTCTGTTAAGAAAATTTAAGCATTATGGAAATGTGTTCACTGACTGCATATTGTGTGAAAAATACAAGAAATATGTGAATGGTATGGCCACAAAAGACTGATGCTGTGCTAATTGTGTTTAGAGTTTTGAAAATGTGAACACTGGTTGGACAAACGCTTGTTAGCGACTGAAAAAATCTGTAACACGAGACTAAATAATGATCTGAGATGTCATCGCTCTGCTGCAGAATTTCAACGGCATCAACATTTATTCCATGTGATAATATTAGATCTAGAGTATGATTATGAGAATTAGTAGGTCCTGACACATGTTGTCTAACTCCAGTAGAGTTCAGAATGTATTTAAATGCCAATCCCAATGCATCTTTTTCGTTATCTACATGTATATTAAAATCACCAACAATTAGTACTTTATCTGCAGCCAATACTAACTCTGATAGCCCATACAAAAATGTAATATATGGCCATATATGTACTTATATTTTAAATAGCATGACATATATCTATACATATATTTGACTTATCTGAGAACACAATATATGACTGCAACATATATCTATACATATATTTGACTTATCTGAGAACACAATATATGCCTGCAACATATATCTATAAATATATTTGACTTATCTGAGAACACAATATATGACTGCAACATAATCTATACATATATTTGACTTATCTGAGAACACAATATATGCCTGCAACATATATCTATACATATATTTGACTTATCTGAGAACACAATATATGACTGCAACATATATCTATACATATATTTGACTTATCTGAGAACACAATATATGCCTGCAACATATATCTATACATATATTTGACTTATCTGAGAACACAATATATCCCAGACAGCAAGCCAACATTGAATAAACATTGTTTTTCCATCTGAATCATCATTATGGTTGATATTGAAATTTCAATGTAAAATAAATGTTGAATCACCATTACCATATCGATGAAAACCTGATGTTATTAATGTTGATGGCAACAATATTGGAACAACATTGATCTATAGTTATCTTTATGATTGATTAAGCATCGATATTTGGTTTACCGGGCGATCGCTGAATGTGTTGAAAAGTCATTGATTTATAGTTGGCCGGGAAACGACGCATTGTTGAAAAGTCATCGACATATAGTTTACCGGGAAATATGATTGAAAATGCATCGATATATAGTTGACCGGGAAATGTGATTGAAAATCTATCAATTTTGGTTGACCGAGAGATCAACACCAACGTACAGCACTGGACACTTCTGGACCCTTGGCACAAGCGTACAGGTAAGCTTGCTTAATGTTCGATATGAATGAATTGTACCTAATCAAATAGGCTGTTAGGCTGATCGTTAACATGATGGTGTAGTAACCGACGCAGTGCTGGTCACTGAAATAGATTTTTGTTTTACCATGTGTTAAAATCTGCCAAACGTAGGCTACTTTGTGGTTCTCTTCTAGGTTATAAAGTTAGCAAAACCTCCGAGTCCAGTCTATTTTTGTGATAGCTCAAAATACATGTCTGTACCCATTGCTAGTGTCGTGAAATCTATTAACACAGCACCGCCACGAAATGCCGATTAGACCATCTCGTCGTAATACAAATACAAAATATTAATAATCCTCGTGCAGGGCTGCGATATGCGTGCGATACAGTTTTGTAACTCAATTGTCCCAGCTAACAGGGAACGTTCCCAGAACTTTCACTAACGTTCTTTAAAAGTTGTGTAAATGTTAGTACAAAACATTATTAAAATAATGTTTTCAGAACGTTCATATAACGTTATTAACGTTCTTGTAACTTGTGAATGATGAAAGTTCTCATAATGTTGATAGAAGACGTTCTTAGAACAACGTTCTTGGAACGTCTTTATGACGTTATTTGTGAATGATGAAAGTTCTCATAACGTTGATAGAAGACGTTCTTAGAACAACGTTCTTGGAACGTCTTTATGACGTTATTTGTGAATGATGAAAGTTCTCATAACGTTGATAGAAGACGTTCTTAGAACAAGTTCTTGGAACGTCTTTATGACGTTATTTGTGAATGATGAAAGTTCTCATAACGTTGATAGAAGACGTTCTTAGAACAACGTTCTTGGAACGTCTTTATGACGTTATTTGTGAATGATGAAAGTTCTCATAACGTTGATAGAAGACGTTCTTAGAACAACGTTCTTGGAACGTCTTTATGGCGTTATTTGTGAATGATGAAAGTTCTCATAACGTTGATAGAAAACGTTCTTAGAACAACATTCTCGGAACGTCTTTATGACGTTATTTGTGAATGATGAAAGTTCTCATAACGTTGATAGAAAACGTTCTTAGAACAACATTCTCGGAACGTCTTTATGATGTTATTTGTGAATGATGAAAGTTCTCATAGAAAACGTTCTTAGAACAACATTCTGGGTACGTGCTTATGCTGTTATTTGTGAATGATGAAAGTTCTCATAACGTTGATAGAAAACATTCTTAGAACAACGTTCTTGGAACGTCTTTATGGCGTTATTTGTGAATGATGAAAGTTCTCATAACGTTGATAGAAAACATTCTTAGAACAACGTTCTTGGAACGTCTTTATGATGTTATTTGTGAATGATGAAAGTTATCATAACGTTGATAGAAAACGTTCTTAGAACAACGTTCTTGGAACGTCTTTATGACGTTATTTGTGATTGATGAAAGTTCTCATAACGTTGATAAAAAACATTCTTAGAACAACGTTCTTGGAACGTCTTTATGACGTTATTTGTGAATGATGAAAGTTCTCATAACGTTGATAGAAGACGTTCTTAGAACAACGTTCTTGGAACGTCTTTATGACGTTATTTGTGAATGATGAAAGTTCTCATAACGTTGAGAGAAGACATTCTTAGAACAACGTTCTTGGAACGTGTTTATGACGTTATTTGTGAATGATGAAAGTTCTCATAACGTTGAGAGAAGACGTTCTTAGAAGTCAAGTCAAGTCATCTTCATTTATATAGCGCTTTTAACAACGTAGATTGTTTCAAAGCAGCTTCACAGAGATAAGCGTATAATTTAAGGTAACAGAGATTGTTTTGGCTTTATAGGAGAGTTAAGTTATTTTACATCTAAAGTTAGTTTTGATTGATTTGCTTCCGTCGCAACGATCATTTGTTATTAAATTAGGGGCCGCTAAGACGACACCATTCCCTCTACACAGACTTTAAACGCAAACCTGTGAGAAATGCTGATGGCGTTCACATGCGCATTTAGAGTGGGTTCTATAGTTATGTGCATTTGAAAATACGTAGGTTTGGAATTCCCTACAAGCCAAGCCTAAACAAAGTACTTGTCTTTCTTTGTAAATTTTGATAAAGAATTTTATTTTATTTTGTTGCTTTGGGGTAGGAATGCGAAACGAATTTCCCGACAACGCCTTATCTGTAGAGTGGTAGAGGGATCCTCCATAGGGAGAGACTAGTTGGCACTTCAGCACTGCGTTGTCATCAGGTCCAGGCGAAGGTCCTTCGTCAGATCTGGATACGGCCCGGATCCGGCAGGCTGCAGGAAAACCTCGGGATAAACACAGACACTAAAATTAGCGTAGATGCCATTCTTCTCATGATGTAACGAGTACATCAGGATTTATGGGAAGTGTTCCCGGTTCCGGCTGACCTAATCTATGCAGCCTAACATTAAATTATAGAAGTCTATAATGTATTATGTGAATGCTAGGTCAAAGAGATGTGTCTTTAATCTGGCTTTGAACTGACAGAGTGTGTCTGCTTCCCGGACAATGGTAGGAAGACTGTTCCAGAGTTTTGGTGCTAAATAGGAGAAGGATCTACCGCCAGCAGTCGATTTTGATATTCTAGGTATTATCAACTGGCCGGAATTTTGAGATCGCAATAGACGTGAAGGACTATAATGCGTTAAGAGCTCGCTCAAGTACTGCGGAGCTAAACCATTTAGTGCTTTGTAAGTAATCAGCAATATTTTAAAATTTATGCGATGTTTAATAGGGAGCCAATGCAGTTTTGACAGAACCGGGCTAATATGGTCATACTTCCTGGTTCTGGTAAGAACTCGAGCTGCTGCGTTTTGAACCAGCTGTAGTTTGTTTATTAAACATGCAGGGCAACCACCCAGTAGAGCATTACAATAATCTAGCCTTGAGGTCATGAACGCATGAACTAATTGTTCCGCATTTGTCAATGAGAGCATATGGCGTAATTTAGATATATTTTTAAGATGGAAAAATGCAGTTTTACAGATACTAGACACGTGACTTTCAAATGAAAGATTGGTATCAAAGAGCACACCCAGGTTCCTAACCGACGACGAAGACTTAACAGAGCAGCCATCAAGTGTTAGACAGTATTCTAGGTTATTACGTGAGGAAGTTTTTTGTCCAATAATTAGAAACTCTGTTTTTTCAGAATTTAGAAGTAGGAAATTACGAGTCATCCAATTTTTTATATCTGCTATGCATTCCGTTAATTTTATGAATTGATAAGTTTCGTTAGGTTTTGAAGAAATATACAGCTGAGTATCGTCAGCATAACAGTGAAAGCTAATTTCATGTTTCCTAATGATATCTCCTAATGGTAGCATGTACAGAGTGAACAGCAGCGGTCCTAGTACTGAGCCTTGTGGTACGCCATACTGAACTTGTGATCGATGAGACATCTCATCATTTACTGCTACAAACTGATAACGGTCAGATAAGTATGATTTAAACCATGCTAGTGCATTTCCCGTAATGCCAACATAATGTTCTAATCTATTTAAAAGAACGTTGTGGTCAATGGTGTCAAATGCAGCACTAAGATCGAGTAACACTAATAGCGAGATACAACCACGATCAGATGATAAGAGCAAATCATTTGTGACTCTAACGAGAGCTGTCTCGGTACTATGGTACGGTCTAAATCCTGACTGGAAATCCTCGCAGATATCATTTCTTTCAAGAAAGGAACACAGTTGTGAGGATACTGCCTTTTCTAATATCTTTGACAGAAAAGGTAGATTCGAGATCGGCCTATAATTGACTAATTCTGTAGGATCAAATTGCGTTTTTTTAACAAGCGGTTTAATCATAGCCAGCTTAAAGTTTTTTGGTACGTATCCTAGAGACAAAGATGAATTAATGATATTAAGAAGAGGATCTAGGACCTCTGGAAGCATCTCTTTCAGTAGCTTAGTTGGTATAGGGTCTAACATACATGTTGTCGATTTAGATGATTTAATGAGTTTAGTAAATTCTTCCTCTCCTATAGCAACGAATGAATCAAATTTTTCCTCAGGGAGGCTACAATGCACTGCCTGATGTGATACTGTAGTAGACGGTTGCATAGTTATAATTTTGTCCCTGATATTATCAATCTTATAAGTGAAGAAGTTCATAAAATCATTACTGCTGTGTTGCTTGGAAACTTCTGGGCTTGAAGCTTTATTTTTCGTTAGTTTAGCCACCGTTTCAAATAAATACCTAGGATTATGTTTATTTTCTTCTAATAGGGTTGAAAAATAAGCAGATCTAGCAGCTTTTAAAGCCTCTCTGTAAGTAATTGAGCTCTCCTTCCATGAAATGCGAAATACCTCTAGTTTTGTTTTCTTCCAGTTGCGCTCCATTTTTCTGGCTGCTAAGGGCCTGAGTGTGCTCGTTGTACCACAGCGTTGGACTATTTTCTTTAATCTTCTTTAAGCGCAACGGAGCAACTGTGTCTAAAGTGCTGGAAAAGAGAGAGTTAAAAGTTTCTGTTGCAATATCGAGTTCTTCTAAGCTATCTGGGATGCTGAGATGATGAAACTGATCAGGAAGATTATTAATAAAGCAATCTTTAGTAGCAGAAGTGATAGATCTAACATATTTGAAACACGGAGTCGGCTTTGCAGCCTTGGCTAAGTGCAAATTACACGAGACTAGATAATGATCTGAGATGTCATCGCTCTGCTGCAGAATTTCAACGGCATCAACATCTATTCAATGTGATAATATTAGATCTAGAGTATGATTACGACGATGAGTAGGTCCTGACACGTGTTGTCTAACTCCAATTGAATTTACAATGTCTTTAAATGCCAATCCCAATGCATCTTTTTCATTATCGATGTGTATATTAAAATCACCAACAATTAGTACTTTATCCGCAGTCAATATTAATTCTGATAGAAAGTCCGCAAATTCTTTGATAAAGTCTGTATGGTGCCCTGGTGGCCTGTATACAGTAGCCAGCACAAATCTCAAACATGATTTATCGTTTACACTATATATTTTTACATTAAGCACCAATGCTTCAAAAGAATTATATTTGAAACTTGATTTCTTAGTGGTTTTGAAACTATTACTATAAATTACAGCAACACCACCCCCTTTGCGTTTCAGACGAGGTTCATGTTTATAACAGTAATCTTGCGGGGTTGATTCATTTAAAGTAATGTAATCGTTTGGTTTTAGCCAGGTTTCTGTCAAACACAGCACATCTAGGTTATTATCTGAAATCATATCATTAACAATGAGTGCTTTTGAAGTAAGCGATCGAATATTCAGCAACCCAAGCTTTAGCATTTGCTCATCTGTATTATAGCTGTTTTTTATTTGTTGAACATCAATTAAATTTTTAACCTTAGATGGGTTAAAACGTTTTTTGGATTTCCAAATTCGGGGAACAGACACAGTCTCTATATGATGATAGCTAGGTGAAAGAGGCTCTATGTGATAGGATAACAACGTTCTTGGAACGTCTTTATGGCGTTATTTGTGAATGATGAAAGTTCTCATAACGTTGATAGAAAACATTCTTAGAACAACGTTCTTGGAACGTCTTTATGATGTTATTTGTGATTGATGAAAGTTTTCATAATGTTGATAGAAAACGTTCTTAGAACAACGTTCTTGGAACGTCTTTATGACGTTATTTGTGATTGATGAAAGTTCTCATAATGTTGATAGAAAACGTTCTTAGAACAACGTTCTTGGAACGTCTTTATGACGTTATTTGTGATTGATGAAAGTTCTCATAACGTTGATAAAAAACATTCTTAGAACAACGTTCTTGGAACGTCTTTATGCTGTTATTTGTGATTGATGAAAGTTCTCATAATGTTGATAGAAAACGTTCTTAGAACAACATTCTCGGAACGTCTTTATGATGTTTCTTTGTGAATGATTAAAGTTTTCATAGAAAACGTTCTTAGAACAACATTCTCGGAACGTCTTTATGATGTTATTTGTGATTGATGAAAGTTCTCATAGAAAACGTTCTTAGAACAACATTCTGGGAACATGCTTATGCTGTTATTTGTGATTGATGAAAGTTCTCATAACGTTGATAGAAAACGTTCTTAGAGCAACTTTCTTGGAACGTCTTTATGACGTTATTTGTGATTGATGAAAGTTCTCATAGAAAACGTTCTTAGAACAACGTTTGAGGAATGTCTTTATCACGTTATTTCTGATTGATGAATGTTATAAAAAATGTTGATAGAAAACATTCTTAGAACAACGTTATCAGAACAACTTTATGACGTTATTTGGGATTGATGAAAGTTCTCATAATGTTGATAGAAAACGTTCTTAGAACAACGTTTTCGGAACGTCTTTATCACGGTATTTATGCTTGATGAACATTCTCATAATGTTTAGAGAAAACATTCTCATAACATTCTCAGAATGTCCTGGTATTATTAGTTAAGTTACCCATTAACATTAACATAACCCTAACCCTAACCCTAATCCTAACATAATACAAATATTGCTTGGAACCTGAAAGGATTAAAAATATAATTGGTACCAGAGAAAATATTGGTATAAGAAACTGACTTCACCCTCAATGTTTGTAACTTTAAAAATGTTCAACCAAGGAAAAAAACATAAGGCTTTCGGGGGGGTGCAAGGACCCTAGGTTGATTTTACTATCCCTTTTAGTCAGGTCTCAGTGTGAAGTCCAATTTTCCTATTAAAAGTTGGAAAAAAAATCTGGTTGTAAGGGACAACCACTCTGGGCCCGGTTTCCCGATAACGCTCACTCTTAGCGCGCTAAGAAAGATCGAAAGATATATCTTACCAAAGTTATTTATGTTCCTAAGTGTGTTCCCCGAACCATACCTTAGGAAGCTGCTTAAGATATTCCTTCTTACGTGCGACGTTACCCGGCGCTGTCCGTGGCGATGGTGCTGAATTGTTTGATATCGATGGCTCGAGAATCAATTATTCTCTCGTGCAGGGGCTGTTTATGTGAGAAAGCGGTGATCTTTATAAATGAAGCACTTCAGAAATAGTTGAAATTGCAATTTATTATGATTATTGGATATTATAAAAAATAATCCAAACTATAATAGCCTATAATAGCCTAGCCTACATATTTTAAAATTGTAACATATATTGCTGCCACAATAACCTTTTCAAAAATTTACGTGCCTTCTTCTCTTTCCCATTTTTGTTCGCTGAGGTGGAGCTGCAATGAAATATTGTTCTTGTAAATACTTTCCAGCATTTCAGTAATAAAAGTTGACATCTTGCGTACGGTGCTCGGCAGTGATCAAAAAGGATTTAAACCGTGAATTTTGAATCTCTTGTAAACTCAGAGATGTGGATTCAGACAGCAATTAAATTACCACACGACCTGTTTGTCAAAAAACAGAAGGTACTAATTTGGCCAGGGATTTTTACGCGGGTTGGGTGAGAAAAACACTGATATTATGGATTCGGACGGCACTAAAATCACCGACTTACCCCTGTAAATGTTTAAAATACCGGACGAGCCCATGAGAAACAATATTAGCGTCCGAATAGGACTTAACTGACAGTAGCCTATGCTTTCACTGGCCTTTAAAAGAGCGTTTTAATTAAATTAATAATATTGTATAACAATATAATTAAAAATCTAACAACAATCAGTGTAATGACAATTTTATTCTTTGCATGAAAACACTTGAATTAGCCTAATTTAATACTGTCTGGGTGTAGTAATACTTTAGAATTATATTCATATAGACCTGCAACAGTGATAAGGTAAAGCTAAGAGTGGTCCAGACCAACCTTACGAAAGTGTGACTTACAGAAGATATACTTAGCGAACGAACGTTTCGGGAATCGTGCCATAAGGTTAAGAGAGAGGTTAAGGAATAGGTTAAGAACTACTTAGAGATAAGAACGCTTTGGGAAACCGGGCCCTGGTTTTTTTTTTAACACTCCATGATGCATAAAAGAGCCATATTCAGATATATCAGCCGGATGGTTTAGTGCAGGCACTAATGGCTCCATATATGTATCTCATAAATTACCCCACTAATAATGCCCAGAATGGGACCAAACTTCTACAGTAGTACAAATAGGTTCTGTACTCAGAAACGAGGCATTGGAAAGTTTGTAAGTACATCAGGAGTTTATTTTAATAATACTTGCTGACGGTTCATTCTTCTGCTAAACCGGATGCCAACATCACTTCATTGAGTTGAGAAAAGCATGTAAAAGTCCTGGCAGAAACCGATGCATAAGGATGTACTGTAACGAAGAATTTTTTTTTCTAAGTATTGACAACTTAGTGTTAACTAATAATTGTTGTAAACTGATACTACCAACAAAATATTAGCATGCCTGGAACTTGGCGTCATATTATACTACATGCAGTGTGTGAATAGGCTACTACAAATGATGGCAAAGTGCCAGTGCAAAATCAGTTTTTGTGTGTGTTTTTAATAATTGTTGTTTTGGTGTGTTTGAGTGCTCATTGTTACAATTACACAGCAAAAGTTCAGTGACATTTTTATTTATGCATGGAAGAAGCACCAAGGAAAATTTAACTACACGATTCAGGGAGCAGGCTACACAGTGAACTCAGAGAAAAGCTGTGAATAAAATACAATATTCAGAAGTAAACAGTGTAGCTGACAGAGTGTTTATGCCAGAATGTTTATTTTTAAACAATTACCTTATTTTACCGATATATTTAACAATATCTTTTGCATTTCTAATCCAAACAACGTCAAACTTGACACTGCACGCACTTGTGCCCGTAGCAAAAAACCTGTCAAGTTTGAAAATGTTGTTAACAGACAGACAGACAGACCTTCCTAATTTATAGATAGATGTATAGATAGATATGCTATTCACATATGTGAAGCACTGTTAAATATATTGAAATACATTTTGAAAATATATTATTTCAAAATACATTGAACATAAATCTTTTAAATTGTTCCTCATGTTACATCTGTAAATATGTGTACATATGTATATTTCACAAAATATATTCATGCCTTATATCATGTTTAGTTTTTAATAGCCTAAATGTTTTTCCAATTTTATTTCTACACCACGTTAACCATTTATAAAGCTATATAATATTATAGGCTTTTATATATTACATTATATTATAGCCTATTATAACCTATTATATAAATGATTTTGTAAACATTGTTTTACACTCATGCTTCATACTCATTCCGTTTACAGTTTGGTGATGGCCACTAGCCTATACACTTAATAATGTTAACCTCACATTTCAGGATATTTTATCTGATTATCAAATAATTCCCTCCATCAATTATGTAAATGCTGCGTGACTTCTACGTCTTTTAATTGGCGCGCACACTTGAGTTGCATTTGAACCAGATTTGAACTGGAGTTACTATGGAAACGGGCGGGGAGCTCAACTGACACAAGCTCAACTGACGACAAGCAGCAGCTCCGTCTCTCACTGTTGTCTTAGCTAATTTCAGGTAAGTTTAGTCACCAAAATTACACAAATAGTACACAAATGTTTCTGACACATTCTTTCATGTAAATGACATGCTTCCGTTGAATATTTACTTTAAAGAAATGGTTTAGTGTCTTCGGAAAAAGTCAGTTAGCATCTCAACTTTTAGGCTAACGTTAACTAACTTAGAGGTTGTCAAGATTTGTTCATGTGGTGTGTGTGTGCAAACACATGGCCTGTGTTTTGGGCATGTGATTGCGTTGTCTTGTGTTGTTTACCACGCCCCCTTGTTCTCCTCATTAGTCTTGATTGTTCATCGGTGTCACCTGTGCCCTGGTGATAATGTCTCTTATTTAAGGTCCTTGTGTTTGTTACTCGGTGCTTGTTCGTTTTGCATCTTGTCCTCCTGTTCGGTGAGCTGTTTATTCCTGTGATCAGAGTTTGTATCCTGCCTGTTAGTTCTAGTCTTATGTTATTGTCAAGTTTATTAGTCTAGTCCTGTCAATGTTCATTTGCCCCCTCGAGGGTCTTTGTTTTCTGTCTGTTTAATAAATCCATGTTTCATTTATTACTGTCTGCATTTGGGTTCATATCCGTTTAACGTGACAGAACGAACAAGCCATTTTTTTAACCCAGCAGACAATATGTCTTTTCCTGCAAGAGGCCAGTCGGAGGACCACAAAGAATGGTGGCTGACGCTAACCACTGATATGAAGAGAGGTAGGACTCCGTTTCCTCCCCAAGGAGAGGAGTTCCTGGAGAGATATGTCCAGAGGGTGGATGAGAAGAGGGGATTCATGCCAGAGATCCTCTTAAACTCCTTTTTCATCGCGGGTCTCAATGCACCTCCTCCTATGTGTGAACGAGAGGGGCTGATCCGACGCCCGTTCAGTGAAGTGGTGAACTGTGTGTGTCGGGGAGAGCGACAGGATCCTACTAGGACATCTTCATTATTGCCGGTGGTCCCGGAAGGTCGCGTCCTGGCCGTCGCAGCGCTTGGGGACCATGTTTCCTTCATCTCGACTCCCAAAGCACCCGCTGTAGCTGGAAACCTTCGCGGAAAGCAAGGAGGAGGGGTGTCGAGGGAGTCTGCATCGGAAGCCGCATCTACTGAGTCAGCATTGCCTGTGGTGGTCTCTCCACTTGTTGTAACGGTCCCAGTACCGATTACAAATCCGGATATGGTTTCTGCTCCGCGGTCAAGGAGGAGAAGGAGGAAAGCTTCATGTCCTCCATCCCAGTTTTTTCCGGGACCCATATCGACTCTCCCGGTCGCTGCGGCCAGTCCTGTCTACGCTGAGTTAGATGGGAGAAGGACCGAGTCCAGCACTGTCCCAGCCAAGGAGTCCAGGCTTGTCCACGCTGAGGTAGATGGGAAGGTGAACATGTCCAGCCCTGTCCCAGCTAAGGAGCCCAGTCCGGTCCCAGCTTCAGAACCTTCAGCTACACCGTTTGTCTCAGGGTCACAGTCATCTGTTTTGTTCCCTGTGGTTCCCCTGGTTACCCCTGCTACTGTGTTACCCCGATCTGTTCTCCCCAAGACTGTACCTTATGTGTCTCCACCCAGACCTGTTCGGTTTTCTTGCCCTCAACCCTCGGCCATGTCCAGTGAGTCTAGGACCGTTGCTTCACCGATCCATTCTGGACCCCTGCCGATGAACTCTTTTGTTCCCCCACCCCCCCTCCCTTGTGTGTTATTTTTATTGAGTCACCCCAATCCTGTTATTATGTACTCTTGTTTGCCATTGTTGTTAGTAGTTATGTTTTGTTGGTTTGTGTTTGAGTTACAGTCTGTTATGTCTCATGTGGAGCGTCTGGTAGCCGCTCCGTGAGACGGGGGTTATGTCAAGATTTGTTCATGTGGTGTGTGTGTGCAAACACATGGCCTGTGTTTTGGGCATGTGATTGCGTTGTCTTGTGTTGTTTACCACGCCCCCTTGTTCTCCTCATTAGTCTTGATTGTTCATCGGTGTCACCTGTGCCCTGGTGATAATGTCTCTTATTTAAGGTCCTTGTGTTTGTTACTCGGTGCTTGTTCGTTTTGTATCTTGTCCTCCTGTTCGGTGAGCTGTTTATTCCTGTGATCAGAGTTTGTATCCTGCCTGTTAGTTCTAGTCTTATGTTATTGTCAAGTTTATTATTCTAGTCCTGTCAATGTTCATTTGCCCCCTCGAGGGTCTTTGTTTTCTGTCTGTTTAATAAATCCATGTTACATTTATTACTGTCTGCATTTGGGTTCATATCCGTTTAACGTGACAGAGGTAGTCCAAATAGGTGGTTCGTGGAAAAACGCCCATACAAATAAGCTGCCATTGGACGCATAGTGCCCCCAATGGATCGCAGGGTGAATATGGATGACAATTGCCCATTAAATAGTGGGCATTTGTCACTTCGTGATAACCCCTGCTCCCGCAACGCACTGTTGCAATAACCCCAGAGTAGTGGGTGTACGGACACCTTTAGTTGGCGCTATTGAGCTAATGCCCCCATAAACCACCCCAACTAACCCTCCCCCCCCCCCCCACATCCCACTAACCCACTATTTTGTCCAATAGCCCACTATATAGGGCAAATGTCCCGTTGAGCCCCCCCCCTCCCACTTCCAGGCCACGCCCCCATCCCATGGACCCACTATTTGTCCAATAAACTACAGTTTTGAAATGTTCCGTTGTCCTCCCCCCCCCAACAACTGCCAAGCTTCGCCCCCTTCCCATGAACCCACTTTTTGTCCGATAACCCGTAAAAAATGTTTTTCATGAAATCCGCACAGAGTTGAAATTTCAATCTGGCCTATCTCTGGAACCAAGTTGAGTTGGGGCCCCATACTCTGGGCAGACGGGGGCCTCATAGTGCCCCCCCCCCCCCACGGACCGAGTATGGAGCCCCATCTCGGCTTACGTTTCGAGTTACGTCTGGTTAAAGTTCAAAATTCTAGCCTGTATATCTCTGGCACCAAGACGAGTTGGGGCCCCCTACTCTCAAAGACCCGGGACTTGAACTCGGGTCGCCCAAAGCTAAAAAAAAAAAACATTGTCAGGTCACTGACCACTAGGCTATTAAGGCTAGTAATTTTCTGCAATTTGATCAATATTTGAACCTTATTGTGTAAGAAACATAGGGGGAACAGAATCCGACGGCAAAAAAAACAGCTGTCGGAATCCGTTCCCCCACTCCCATTATGAGAGGTGTTGATGTAATGGCTTAAAAAATGCTGATTCTATTTTGTGTGTGGATGGAGCTTAAAGGGATAGTTCAGGATTTTAGACATGAATCTCTATAGCTTCCCCATAAGCAGTGTGGTGCATTGACCATGACTTACCCCCGACAGCGTCCTGTGAGCCGAGCTCCGGTCCAGTTTTGGTCAAGATGAAATTAGTCCGGCAAGTTTGCTGGGGTCACGGCAATAAAGCTTTTTTCTTCTCAAATCAATATGTGTTCAAAAGAGTGATATATTTGCAGCACAAAACCGCTGTCTATGGAGAGGTCAGACCTCGTAGTGGCTTGGCACTATTTTCTTCCCCGTCATATCACTGCGCGCTGCCGCTACCTACAGCCAGCTGGGAGCTGCGCAGGCGCACACCACTTTTTCAGTTGTTCGGCAGTGTTTACAGCAGTGTTTACGTGCTCAGAACAGCTACACGAACGAGCTAACATAGCTACTCACCAAGAGCGATCAGTTTGTAATCCTTTTGGCTGTGTGTCGAAGTCAATGTTGTCATCGTCGCTGCTGTAGTCAGACATGTTATCGTTCTCTTTACGAGCTGTAAACAAAGTGACACGTGCGCGGCTCCCAGCTGGCTGTAGGTAGCGGCAGCGCGCAGTGATATGACGGGGAAGAAAATAGTGCCAAGCCATTACGAGGTCTGACCTCTCCATAGACAGCGGTTTTGTGCTGCAAATATATCACTCTTTTGAACACATATTGATTTGAGAAGAAAAAAGCTTTATTGCCGTGACCCCAGCAAACTTGCCGGACTAATTTCATCTTGACCAAAACTGGACCGGAGCTCGGCTCACAGGACGCTGTCGGGGGTAAGTCATGGTCAATGCACCACACTGCTTATGGGGAAGCTATAGAGATTCATGTCTAAAATCCTGAACTATCCCTTTAACTTGCATCAGTTTAAAGAATATTTTTATTTATTTTTCCTTTTATTATGACTGGACAGTATAGTAAAGTTCGATGACCCGGGACTTGAACTCGGGTCACCCAAAGCTAAAAAAAAAAAAAAAAACATTGTCAGGTCACTGACCACTAGGCTATTGAGGCAAGAAATGTGCTGCAATTTGATCAATATTATAACCTTATTCAGTAAGAAACATAGGGGGAACAGAATCCGACGGCAAATAGTTCAGCTGTCGAAATCCATTCCCCCACCCCGAAGATGAGAGGTGTTGATGTATCGGCTTAAAATATGCTGATTCTATTTTGTGTGTGGATGGAGCTTAACTTGCATCAGTTTAAAGATTATATTTATTTATTTTTCCTTTTATTATGATTGGACAGTATTGTAAAGTTCGACGACCCGGGACTTGAACTCGGGTTGCCCAAAGCTAAAAAAAAAAAAAAAATGGTCAGGTCACTGACCACTAGGCTATTGAGGCTACTAATTTGCTACAATTTGATCAATATTAGAACCTTATTGTGTAAGAAACATAGGGGGAACAGAATCCGACGGCAAATAGTTCAGCTGTCGAAATCCGTTCCCCCACCCCAAAGATGAGATATGTTGATTTATCGGCTTAAAATATGCTTATTCTATTCTGTGGGTGGATGGATCTTAAACAGCATAAATTTGAGAAATAATAGAACCTCAGTGTGTCAGAAATATGGGGGGAACAGAATCCGACGGCAAAAAAAACATCTGTCGGAATCCGTTCCCCCACTCCTACAGTATTATGAGAGGTATTGATGTAATGGCTTAAAATATGCTGATTCTATTTTGTGTGTGGATGGAGCTTAACTTGCATCAGTTTAAAGAATATATTTATTTATTTTTCCTTTTATTATGATTGGACAGTATTGTAAAGTTCGACGACCCGGGACTTGAACTCGGGTTGCCCAAAGCTAAAAAAAAAAAAAAAAATGGTCAGGTCACTGACCACTAGGCTATTGAGGCTACTAATTTGCTACAATTTGATCAATATTAGAACCTTATTGTGTAAGAAACATAGGGGGAACAGAATCCGAAGGCAAATAGTTCAGCTGTCGAAATCCGTTCCCCCACCCCAAAGATGAGATATGTTGATGTATCGGCTTAAAATGTGCTTATTCTATTCTGTGGGTGGATGGAGCTTAAACAGCATCAATTTGAGAAATATTAGAACCTCAGTGTGTCAGAAATATGGGGGGAACAGAATCCGACGGCAAAAAAACCAGCTGTCGGAATCCGTTCCCCCACTCCCATTATGAGAGGTGTTGATGTATGGCTTAAAAAATGCAGATTCTCTTTTGTGTGTGGATGGAGCTTAACTTGCATCAGTTTAAAGAATATATTCATTTATTTTTCCTTTTATTATGATTGGACAGTATAGTAAAGTTCAACGACCCGGGACTTGAACTCGGATCGCCCAAAGCTAAAACAAACAAACATTGTCAGGTCACTGACCACTAGGCTATTAGGGATCGTAATTTACTGCAATTTGAGCAATATTTGAACCTTATTGTGTAAGAAACATAGGGGGAACAGAATCCGACAACAAAAAAAACAGCTGTCGGAATCCGTTCCTCCACTCCCATTATGAGAGGTGTTGATGTAATGGCTTAAAAAATGCTGATTCTATTTTGTGTGTGGATGGAGCTTAACTTGCATCAGTTTAAAGAATATTTTTATTTATTTTTCCTTTTATTATGATTGGACAGTATAGTAGAGTTCGATGACCCGGGACTTGAACTCGGGTCGCATAAGCTAAAAAAAACAAAAAAACATTGTCAGGTCACTGACCACTAGGCTATTGAGGCAAGAAATTTGTTGCAATTTGATCAATATTAGAACCTTATTGAGTAAGAAACATGGGGGAACTGAATCCGACGGCAAATAGTTCAGCTGTCGAAATCCGTTCCCCCACTCCTATTATGAGAGGTATTGATGTAATGGCTTAAAATATGCTGATTCTATTTTGTGTGTGGATGGAGCTTAACTTGCGTCAGTTTAAAGAATATATTTATTTATTTTTCCTTTTATTATGATTGGACAGTATTGTAAAGTTCGACGACCCGGGACTTGAACTCGGGTTGCCCAAAGCTTAAACAAACAAAAAAATGGTCAGGTCACTGACCACTAGGCTATTAGGGATCGTAATTTGCTGCAATTTGAGCAATATTTGAACCTTATTGTGTAAGAAACATAGGGGGAACAGAATCCGACGGCAAAAAAAACATCTGTCGGAATCCGTTCCCCCACTCCTATTATGAGAGGTATTGATGTAATGGCTTAAAATATGCTGATTCTATTTTGTGTGTGGATGGAGCTTAACTTGCATCAGTTTAAAGAATGTTTTTTTTTTTTTTTTGCCTTTTATTATGATAGGACAGTATAGTAAAATTCGATTACACGGGCCTTGAACTCGGGTCGCCCAAAGCTAAACAAAAAAAAAAAACTGACCACTAGGCTATTGAGGCTACTAATTTGCTACAATTTGGTCAATATTAGAACCTTATTGTGTAAGAAACCTAGGGGGAACAGAATCCGACGGCAAATAGTTCAGCTGTCGAAATCCGTTCCCCCACCCCAAAGATGAGATATGTTGATGTATCGGCTTAAAATATGCTTATTCTATTCTGTGGGTGGATGGAGCTTAAACAGCATAAATTTGAGAAATATTAGAACCTCAGTGTATCAGAAATATAGGGGGAAAAGAATCCGACGGCAAAAAAACATCTGTTGGAATCCGTTCCCCCACTCCCATTATGAGAGGTATTGATGTAATGGCTTAAAAAATGCTGATTCTATTTTGTGTGTGGATGGAGCTCGACGACCCAGGACTTGAACTCGGGTCGCCCAAAGCTAAAAAAAAAAAAAAAAATGGTCAGGTCACTGACCACTAGGCTATTGAGGCTACTAATTTGCTACAATTTGATCAATATTAGAACCTTATTGTGTAAGAAACATAGGGGGAACAGAATCCGAAGGCAAATAGTTCAGCTGTCGAAATCCGTTCACCCACCCCAAAGATGAGATATGTTGATGTATCGGCTTAAAATGTGCTTATTCTATTCTGTGGGTGGATGGAGCTTAAACAGCATCAATTTGAGAAATATTAGAACCTCAGTGTGTCAGAAATATGGGGGGAACAGAATCCGACGGCAAAAAAAACAGCTGTCGGAATCCGTTCCCCCACTCCCATTATGAGAGGTGTTGATGTATGGCTTAAAAAAATGCAGATTCTCTTTTGTGTGTGGATGGAGCTTAACTTGCATCAGTTTAAAGAATATATTCATTTATTTTTCCTTTTATTATGATTGGACAGTATAGTAAAGTTCAACGACCCGGGACTTGAACTCGGATCGCCCAAAGCTAAAACAAACAAACATTGTCAGGTCACTGACCACTAGGCTATTAGGGATCGTAATTTATTGCAATTTGAGCAATATTTGAACCTTATTGTGTAAGAAACATAGGAGGAACAGAATCCGACAACAAAAAAAACAGCTGTCGGAATCCGTTCCTCCACTCCCATTATGAGAGGTGTTGATGTAATGGCTTAAAAAATGCTGATTCTATTTTGTGTGTGGATGGAGCTTAACTTGCATCAGTTTAAAGAATATTTTTATTTATTTTTCCTTTTATTATGATTGGACAGTATAGTAGAGTTCGATGACCCGGGACTTGAACTCGGGTCGCATAAGCTAAAAAAAACAAAAAAACATTGTCAGGTCACTGACCACTAGGCTATTGAGGCAAGAAATTTGCTGCAATTTGATCAATATTAGAACCTTATTGAGTAAGAAACATGGGGGAACTGAATCCGACGGCAAAAAAACATCTGTTGGAATCCGTTCCCCCACTCCCATTATGAGAGGTATTGATGTAATGGCTTAAAAAATGCAGATTCTCTTTTGTGTGTGGATGGAGCTTAACTTGCATCAGTTTAAAGAATATATTTATTTATTTTTCCTTTTATTATGATTGGACAGTATAGTAAAGTTCAAAGACCCGGGACTTGAACTCGGATCGCCCAAAGCTAAAACAAACAAACATTGTCAGGTCACTGACCACTAGGCTATTAGGGATCGTAATTTACTGCAATTTGAGCAATATTTGAACCTTATTGTGTAAGAAACATAGGGGGAACAGAATCCGACAACAAAAAAAACAGCTGTCGGAATCCGTTCCTCCACTCCCATTATGAGAGGTGTTGATGTAATGGCTTAAAAAATGCTGATTCTATTTTGTGTGTGGATGGAGCTTAACTTGCATCAGTTTAAAGAATATTTTTATTTATTTTTCCTTTTATTATGATTGGACAGTATAGTAGAGTTAGATGACCCGGGACTTGAACTCGGGTCGCATAAGCTAAAAAAAACAAAAAAACATTGTCAGGTCACTGACCACTAGGCTATTGATGCAAGAAATTTGCTGCAATTTGATCAATATTAGAACCTTATTGAGTAAGAAACATGGGGGAACTGAATCCGACGGCAAATAGTTCAGCTGTCGAAATCCGTTCCCCCACTCCTATTATGAGAGGTATTGATGTAATGGCTTAAAATATGCTGATTCTATTTTGTGTGTGGATGGAGCTTAACTTGCGTCAGTTTAAAGAATATATTTATTTATTTTTCCTTTTATTATGATTGGACAGTATTGTAAAGTTCGACGACCCGGGACTTGAACTCGGGTTGCCCAAAGCTTAAACAAACAAAAAAATGGTCAGGTCACTGACCACTAGGCTATTAGGGATCGTAATTTGCTGCAATTTGAGCAATATTTGAACCTTATTGTGTAAGAAACATAGGGGGAACAGAATCCGACGGCAAAAAAAACATCTGTCGGAATCCGTTCCCCCACTCCTATTATGAGAGGTATTGATGTAATGGCTTAAAATATGCTGATTCTATTTTGTGTGTGGATGGAGCTTAACTTGCATCAGTTTAAAGAATGTTTTTTTTTTTTTTTTGCCTTTTATTATGATAGGACAGTATAGTAAAGTTCGATTACACAGGCCTTGAACTCGGGTCGCCCAAAGCTAAAAAAAAAAAAAAACTGACCACTAGGCTATTGAGGCTACTAATTTGCTACAATTTGGTCAATATTAGAACCTTATTGTGTAAGAAACCTAGGGGGAACAGAATCCGACGGCAAATAGTTCAGCTGTCGAAATCCGTTCCCCCACCCCAAAGATGAGATATGTTGATGTATCGGCTTAAAATATGCTTATTCTATTCTGTGGGTGGATGGAGCTTAAACAGCATAAATTTGAGAAATATTAGAACCTCAGTGTATCAGAAATATAGGGGGAAAAGAATCCGACGGCAAAAAAACATCTGTTGGAATCCGTTCCCCCACTCCCATTATGAGAGGTATTGATGTAATGGCTTAAAAAATGCTGATTCTATTTTGTGTGTGGATGGAGCTCGACGACCCAGGACTTGAACTCGGGTCGCCCAAAGCTAAAAAAAAAAAAAAGAAATGGTCAGGTCACTGACCACTAGGCTATTGAGGCTACTAATTTGCTACAATTTGATCAATATTAGAACCTTATTGTGTAAGAAACATAGGGGGAACAGAATCCGAAGGCAAATAGTTCAGCTGTCGAAATCCGTTCCCCCACCCCAAAGATGAGATATGTTGATGTATCGGCTTAAAATGTGCTTATTCTATTCTGTGGGTGGATGGAGCTTAAACAGCATCAATTTGAGAAATATTAGAACCTCAGTGTGTCAGAAATATGGGGGGAACAGAATCCGACGGCAAAAAAAACAGCTGTCGGAATCCGTTCCCCCACTCCCATTATGAGAGGTGTTGATGTATGGCTTAAAAAAATGCAGATTCTCTTTTGTGTGTGGATGGAGCTTAACTTGCATCAGTTTAAAGAATATATTCATTTATTTTTCCTTTTATTATGATTGGACAGTATAGTAAAGTTCAACGACCCGGGACTTGAACTCGGATCGCCCAAAGCTAAAACAAACAAACATTGTCAGGTCACTGACCACTAGGCTATTAGGGATCGTAATTTATTGCAATTTGAGCAATATTTGAACCTTATTGTGTAAGAAACATAGGAGGAACAGAATCCGACAACAAAAAAAACAGCTGTCGGAATCCGTTCCTCCACTCCCATTATGAGAGGTGTTGATGTAATGGCTTAAAAAATGCTGATTCTATTTTGTGTGTGGATGGAGCTTAACTTGCATCAGTTTAAAGAATATTTTTATTTATTTTTCCTTTTATTATGATTGGACAGTATAGTAGAGTTCGATGACCCGGGACTTGAACTCGGGTCGCATAAGCTAAAAAAAACAAAAAAACATTGTCAGGTCACTGACCACTAGGCTATTGAGGCAAGAAATTTGCTGCAATTTGATCAATATTAGAACCTTATTGAGTAAGAAACATGGGGGAACTGAATCCGACGGCAAAAAAACATCTGTTGGAATCCGTTCCCCCACTCCCATTATGAGAGGTATTGATGTAATGGCTTAAAAAATGCAGATTCTCTTTTGTGTGTGGATGGAGCTTAACTTGCATCAGTTTAAAGAATATATTTATTTATTTTTCCTTTTATTATGATTGGACAGTATAGTAAAGTTCAAAGACCCGGGACTTGAACTCGGATCGCCCAAAGCTAAAACAAACAAACATTGTCAGGTCACTGACCACTAGGCTATTAGGGATCGTAATTTACTGCAATTTGAGCAATATTTGAACCTTATTGTGTAAGAAACATAGGGGGAACAGAATCCGACAACAAAAAAAACAGCTGTCGGAATCCGTTCCTCCACTCCCATTATGAGAGGTGTTGATGTAATGGCTTAAAAAATGCTGATTCTATTTTGTGTGTGGATGGAGCTTAACTTGCATCAGTTTAAAGAATATTTTTATTTATTTTTCCTTTTATTATGATTGGACAGTATAGTAGAGTTAGATGACCCGGGACTTGAACTCGGGTCGCATAAGCTAAAAAAAACAAAAAAACATTGTCAGGTCACTGACCACTAGGCTATTGATGCAAGAAATTTGCTGCAATTTGATCAATATTAGAACCTTATTGAGTAAGAAACATGGGGGAACTGAATCCGACGGCAAATAGTTCAGCTGTCGAAATCCGTTCCCCCACTCCTATTATGAGAGGTATTGATGTAATGGCTTAAAATATGCTGATTCTATTTTGTGTGTGGATGGAGCTTAACTTGCGTCAGTTTAAAGAATATATTTATTTATTTTTCCTTTTATTATGATTGGACAGTATTGTAAAGTTCGACGACCCGGGACTTGAACTCGGGTTGCCCAAAGCTTAAACAAACAAAAAAATGGTCAGGTCACTGACCACTAGGCTATTAGGGATCGTAATTTGCTGCAATTTGAGCAATATTTGAACCTTATTGTGTAAGAAACATAGGGGGAACAGAATCCGACGGCAAAAAAAACATCTGTCGGAATCCGTTCCCCCACTCCTATTATGAGAGGTATTGATGTAATGGCTTAAAATATGCTGATTCTATTTTGTGTGTGGATGGAGCTTAACTTGCATCAGTTTAAAGAATGTTTTTTTTTTTTTTTTGCCTTTTATTATGATAGGACAGTATAGTAAAGTTCGATTACACAGGCCTTGAACTCGGGTCGCCCAAAGCTAAAAAAAAAAAAAAACTGACCACTAGGCTATTGAGGCTACTAATTTGCTACAATTTGGTCAATATTAGAACCTTATTGTGTAAGAAACCTAGGGGGAACAGAATCCGACGGCAAATAGTTCAGCTGTCGAAATCCGTTCCCCCACCCCAAAGATGAGATATGTTGATGTATCGGCTTAAAATATGCTTATTCTATTCTGTGGGTGGATGGAGCTTAAACAGCATAAATTTGAGAAATATTAGAACCTCAGTGTATCAGAAATATAGGGGGAATATAACCTTATTCATTATGAGAGGTATTGATGTAATGGCTTAAAAAATGCTGATTCTATTTTGTGTGTGGATGGAGCTCGACGACCCAGGACTTGAACTCGGGTCGCCCAAAGCTAAAAAAACAAAAAAAATGGTCAGGTCACTGACCACTAGGCTATTGAGGCTACTAATTTGCTACAATTTGATCAATATTAGAACCTTATTGTGTAAGAAACATAGGGGGAACAGAATCCGACGGCAAATAGTTCAGCTGTCGAAATCCGTTCCCCCACTCCCATTATGAGAGGTGTTGATGTAATGGCTTAAAAAATGCTGATTCTATTTTGTGTGTGGATGGAGCTTAACTTGCATCAGTTTAAAGAATATATTTATTTATTTTTCCTTTTATTATGATTGGACGTTATAGTAAAGTTCGACGACCCAGGACTTGAACTCGGGTCGCCCAAAGCAAAAAAAACAAAAAAAACTTTGTCAGGTCACTGACCACTAGGCTATTGAGGCAAGAAATTTGCTGCAATTTGATCAATATTAGAACCTTATTGAGTAAGAAACATAGGGGGAACTGAATCCGACGGCAAATAGTTCAGCTGTCGAAATCCGTTCCCCCACCCCAATGATGAGAGGTGTTGATGTATCGCCTTAAAATATGCTGATTCTATTTTGTGTGTGGATGGAGCTTAACTTGCATCAGTTTAAAGAATATATTTATTTATTTTTTCTTTTATTATGATTGGACAGTATTGTAAAGTTCGACGACCCGGGACTTGAACTCGGGTTGCCCAAAGCTAAAAAAAACAAAAAAATGGTCAGGTCACTGACCACTAGGCTATTGAGGCTACTAATTTGCTACAATTTGATCAATATTAGAACCTTATTGTGTAAGAAACATAGGGGGAACAGAATCCGACGGCAAATAGTTCAGCTGTCGAAATCCGTTCCCCCACCCCAAAGATGAGATATGTTGATGTATCGGGCTTAAAATATGCTTATTCTATTCTGTGGGTGGATGGAGCTTAAACAGCATAAATTTGAGAAATATTAGAACCTCAGTGTGTCAGAAATATGGGGGGAACAGAATCCGACAGCAGAAAAAACAGCTGTCGGAATCCGTTCCCCCACTCCCATTATGAGAGGTATTGATGTAATGGCTTAAAATATGCTGATTCTATTTTGTGTGTGGATGGAGCTTAACTTGCATCAGTTTATAGAAAGTTTTTTTTTTTTTTTTTTTTTTTTGCCTTTTGTTATGATAAGACAGTATAGTAAAGTTTGATGACCCGGGACTTTAACTTGGGTCGCCCAAAGCTAAAAAAAAAAAAACATTGTCAGGTCACTGACCACTAGGCTATTGAGGCAAGAAATTTGCTGCAATTTGATCAATATTAGAACCTTATTGAGTAAGAAACATAGGGGGAACTGAATCCGACGGCAAATAGTTCAGCTGTCGAAATCCGTTCCCCCACCCCAATGATGAGAGGTGTTGATGTATCGGCTTAAAATATGCTGATTCTATTTTGTGTGTGGATGGAGCTTAACTTGCATCAGTTTAAAGAATATATTTATTTATTTTTCTATGGAAGTAAAATAATGTCAAATGTTTTTGAAACAAAAAGCCTGTTGAATTGCACTACTTGAAAAAAAATAGGCATTGCATTAACCATGCTTGCATTTTAATGCATTGTATTTTAGGGCTTGCATTTTTATGGGCTGAAATTCAACATGGTTGAATATTTAAGCTGTGAATATTTCAATTAAAAACATTTCAAACACATTTTTATTATTAAAAATTCAATAATCCATATTCACCTTTCATATTTCACTTCCAAAATATTCAAACTGTTTAAAAATACAACCTATAATATTCAACAGGCAATTTTCGGTCCATTTTATTTCACTTTGAAAATTCGCTTCCACAAATTCGGTGGTTCAAATTCGACAGAAAATATTACGTTGACATCCATGAACTGCAGGAAGAGCAGTAGATTACCGAGATACTCCTCATCTGCTGTTACTCGACCTCACCAGCAGGTGGTGCAAAAGCGCGTGTTGTTGACGAAGACCAGCAACAGTTAGAGCAAGCCATTCATTCATAAAATGAAAATGATTATCGTGTCAGTATATATGCGGAAAAGATGATAAAGACACAAAAGCTGTGTTTATGTTTCATTCAATAACTTCATTGTCACTTTCCCTGTGTAGCCTACATGTCATCAGCTTTCTCAACCTATGAACAGGATTATAATCGGTTTCCCTCAATACCTCACACTCGAGGATTCCCCTTCTGTCGGGACAAAACGCTTAACGTAGTTTATGGACTAATACAGTGATATAAAAGACCAAACTCGCACCTTATTGGGGATGTAGGCTGTAGGCTACTATATAGGCTCGATGGACTAAGAATATGAACGTAACGCGCAAAGTTTCATGCAGAGCGTTTCGTGATACTGGCATAAAATCAACACTTTCTCTCTTCTCTTCTCTTCTCTTCTCTTCTCTTCTCTTCTCTTCTCTTCTCTTCTCTTCTCTTCTCTTCTCTTCTCTTCTCTTCTCTCTCTACAGTAGGCTATAGTATAGTATAGTAGGCTATGCCTACGTGTATTGCATTAGCTTAAACTGGGAAGAGATAGCACTTGCATATTGTTGTCCTCCTATTGTTAGTTTAACTGTAAATCGCTTTGGATAAAAGCGTCTGCTAAATAAATGACTAAATGTAGCCTAATAAATGTAAAATTGGCTTGACATTGGACATTCGCACATTTAGGGACCGTCTCAAAAGTTGCATAAAACACTGGCATACACGTTTCTAACTTCAATAGCAAACTTTAATTGAATAAATATAAAAAATCCAAAGGGCATTATGCCTGACACTACATGAACACTTTATAGTTGGTTTTTGACTGTAAGTCGTTCTATTCAAATGCTATTGAAGTTAGAAACGTGTAAAGTCGTAAATACTTTAGAGACGGTCCCTAAATGTGCGAATGTCCAACGTCAAGCCAACTTTATGCCAGTCGATCACTGGGAAACGCTCAGCATTAAACGAGTTTGGTCTTTTATATCACTGTAATTAGTCCATTAAGCTATACGTTAAGCGTTTTATATGTCCAGCTGGTGAATCCTTAAGTATTGAGGGAAACCCTAATAGCTTGCATGCAGCACATCGCCACAATATAAAGTTAAGGCAACTAAACAACCAAGAGAAATATATGTCAACCTCAAAAATGTAATATTGGATCTGTATCCGCATCGGGGAATAACATTATAATCTTGTTCACGGTAGAGAAAGATGCTTGTAGGCTACACAGGGAAAGTAACTGTGAAGACACTGAATTTAACATAAAACCGCCGTCATAATAATCACAAATACACTTGCATTGCTGTTAAATGAGTTTTATGAATGAATGGCTTGCTCTAACTGTTGCTCTGTCTTCGTCAACAACACGAGCTTTTGCACCACCTGCTGGTGAAGCCGACTAACAGCAGATGGAGAGTATCTCGGTAATCTACTGCTCTTCCTGCAGTTCATGGATGTTAACGTAATATTTTCTGTCGAATTTGAACCACCGAATTTGTGGAAGCGAATTTTCAAAGCGAAATAAAATGGACCGAAAATTGCCTGTTGAATATTATAGGTTGTATTTTTAAACAGTTTGAATAATTTGGAAGTGAAATATGAAAGGTGAATATAGATTATTTAATTTTTAATAATGAAAATGTGTTTGAAATGTTTTTAATTGAAATATTCACAGCTTAAATATTCAACCATGTTGAATTTCAGCCCATAAAAATGCAAGCCCTAAAAATACAATGCATTAAAATGCAAGCATGGTTAATGCAATGCCTATTTTTTTTCAAGTAGTGCAATTCAACAGGCTTTTTGTTTCAAAAACATTTGACATTATTTTACTTCCATATTTTTCCTTTTATTATGATTGGACAGTATAGTAAAGTTCGACGACCCGGGACTTGAACTCGGGTCGCCCAAAGCTAAAAAAAAAACAAAAAAATGGTCAGGTCACTGACCACTAGGCTATTGAGGCTACTAATTTGCTACAATTTGGTCAATATTAGAACCTTATTGTGTAAGAAACATAGGGGGAACAGAATCCGACGGCAAATAGTTCAGCTGTCGAAATCCGTTCCCCCACCCCAAAGATGAGATATGTTGATGTATCGGCTTAAAATATGCTTATTCTATTCTGTGGGTGGATGGAGCTTAAACAGCATAAATTTGAGAAATATTAGAACCTCAGTGTGTCAGAAATATGGGGGGAACAGAATCCGACGGCAAAAAAAACATCTGTCGGAATCCGTTCCCCCACTCCCATTATGAAAGGTATTGATGTAATGGCTTAAAAAATGCTGATTCTATTTTGTGTGTGGATGGAGCTTAACTTGCATCAGTTTAAAGAATTTTTTTTTTTTTTTTTTGCCTTTTATTATGATAGGACAGTATAGTAAAGTTTGATGACCTGGGACTTGAACTCGGGATGCCCAAAGCCAAAAAAAACCAAAAAAAACATTATCCTGTCACTGACCACTAGGCTATTAAGGCTAGCAACTTGCTGCAATTTGATCAATATTAGAACCTTATTGTGTAAGAAACATAGGGGGAACAGAATCCTACGGCAAATAGTTCAGCTGTCGAAATCCGTTCTCCCACCCCAATGATGAGAGGTGTTGATGTATCTGCTTAAAATATGCTTATTCTATTATGTGGGTGGATGGAGCTTAAACAGCATAAATTTGAGAAATATTAGAACCTCAGTGTGTCAGAAATATGGGGGGAACAGAATTCGACACCAAAAAAAACATCTGTCGGAATCCGTTCCCCCACTCCCATTATGAGAGGTATTGATGTAATGGCTTAAAAAATGCTGATTCTATTTTGTGTGTGGATGGAGCTTAACTTGCATCAGTTTATAGAAGGTTTTTTTTTTTTTTTTTTTTTGCCTTTTATTATGATAAGACAGTATAGTAAAGTTCGATGACCCGGGACTTGAACTTGAGTCGCCCAAAGCAAAAAAAAAAAAAAAAATATTGTCAGGTCACTGACCACTAGGCTATTGAGGCTACTAATTTGCTACAATTTGATCAATATTAGAACCTTATTGAGTAAGAAACATAGGGGGAACTGAATCCGACGGCAAATAGTTCAGCTGTCAAAATCCGTTCCCCCACCCCAATGATGAGAGGTGTTGATGTATCGGCTTAAAATATGACTATTCTATTCTGTGGGTGGATGGAGCTTAAACAGCATCAATTTGAGAAATATTAGAACCTCAGTGTGTCAGAAATATGGGGGGAAAAGAATTCGACGGCAAAAAAACCAGCTGTCGGAATCCGTTCCGCCACCCCAATGATGAGAGGTGTTGATGTATCGGCTTAAAATATGCTGATTCTATTTTGTGTGTGGATGGAGCTCAACTTGCATCAGTTTAAAGAATATATTTATTTAAATTTCCCTTTATTATGATTGGACAGTATAGTAAAGTTCGACGACCCAGGACTTGAACTCGGGTCGCCCAAAACTAAAAAAACTAAAAAATGGTCAGGTCACTGACCACTAGGCTATTGAGGCTACTAATTTGCTACAATTTGATCAATATTAGAACCTTATTGTGTAAGAAACATAGGGGGAACAGAATCCGACGGCAAATAGTTCAGCTGTCGAAATCCGTTCCCCCACTCCCATTATGAGAGGTGTTGATGTAATGGCTTAAAATGTGCTTATTCTATTCTGTGGGTGGATGGAGCTTAAACAGCATAAATTTGAGAAATATTATAACCTTATTCAGTAAGAAACATAGGGGGAACAGAATCCGACAGCAAATAGTTCAGCTGTCGAAATCCGTTCCCCCACCCCAATGATGAGAGGTGTTGATGTATCGGCTTAAAATATGCTGATTCTATTTTGTGTGTGGATGGAGCTTAACTTGCATCAGTTTAAAGAATATATTTATTTATTTTTCCTTTTATTATGATTGGACAGTATTGTAAAGTTCGACGACCCGGGACTTGAACTCGGGTTGCCCAAAGCTAAATAGAATCGACGACCCAGGACTTGAACTCGGGTCGCCCAAAGCTAAAAAAACAAAAAAATGGTCAGGTCACTGACCACTAGGCTATTGAGGCTGCAATTTGATCAATATTAGAACCTTATTGTGTAAGAAACATAGAGGGAACAGAATCCAACGGCAAATAGTTCAGCTGTCGAAATCCGTTCCCCCACCCCAATGATGAGAGGTGTTGATGTATCGGCTTAAAATATGCTGATTCTATTTTGTGTGTGGATGGAGCTTAACTTGCATCAGTTTAAAGAATATATTTATTTATTTTTCCTTTTATTATGATTGGACAGTATTGTAAAGTTCGACGACCCGGGACTTGAACTCGGGTTGCCCAAAGCTAAAAAAAACAAAAAAATGGTCAGGCCACTGACCACTAGGCTATTGAGGCAAGAAAGTTGCTGCAATTTGATCAATATTAGAACCTTATTGAGTAAGAAACATAGGGGGAACTGAATCCGACGGCAAATAGTTCAGCTGTCGAAATCCGTTCCCCCACCCCAATGATGAGAGGTGTTGATGTATCGGCTTAAAATATGCTGATTCTATTTTGTGTGTGGATGGAGCTTAACTTGCATCAGTTTAAAGAATATATTTATTTATTTTTCCTTTTATTATGATTGGACAGTATTGTAAAGTTCGATGACCCGGGACTTGAACTCGGGTTGCCCAAAGCTAAAAAAAACAAAAAAATGGTCAGGTCACTGACCACTAGGCTATTGAGGCTACTAATTTGCTATAATTTGATCAATATTAGAACCTTATTGTGTAAGAAACATAGGGGGAACAGAATCCGACGGCAAATAGTTCAGCTGTCGAAATCCGTTCCCCCACCCCAAAGATGAGATATGTTGATGTATCGGGCTTAAAATATGCTTATTCTATTCTGTGGGTGGATGGAGCTATAAATTTGAGAAATATTAGAACCTCAGTGTGTCAGAAATATGGGGGGAACAGAATCCGACAGCAGAAAAAACAGCTGTCGGAATCCGTTCCCCCACTCCCATTATGAGAGGTATTGATGTAATGGCTTAAAAAATGCTGATTCTATTTTGTGTGTGGATGGAGCTTAACTTGCATCAGTTTATAGAAAGTTTTTTTTTTTTTTTTTTTTTGCCTTTTGTTATGATAAGACAGTATAGTAAAGTTTGATGACCCGGGACTTGAACTTGGGTCGCCCAAAGCTAAAAAAAAACAAAACATTGTCAGGTCACTGACCACTAGGCTATTGAGGCAAGAAATTTGCTGCAATTTGATCAATATTAGAAACTTATTGAGTAAGAAACATAGGGGGAACTGAATCCGACGGCAAATAGTTCAGCTGTCGAAATCCGTTCCCCCACCCCAAAGATGAGATATGTTGATGTATCGGCTTAAAATGTGCTTATTCTATTCTGTGGGTGGATGGAGCTTAAACAGCATAAATTTGAGAAATATTATAACCTTATTCAGTAAGAAACATAGGGGGAACAGAATCCGACAGCAAATAGTTCAGCTGTCGAAATCCGTTCCCCCACCCCAATGATGAGAGGTGTTGATGTATCGGCTTAAAATATGCTGATTCTATTTTGTGTGTGGATGGAGCTTAACTTGCATCAGTTTAAAGAATATATTTATTTATTTTTCCTTTTATTATGATTGGACAGTATTGTAAAGTTCGACGACCCGGGACTTGAACTCGGGTTGCCCAAAGCTAAAAAAAAACAAAAAAATGGTCAGGCCACTGACCACTAGGCTATTGAGGCAAGAAATTTGCTGCAATTTGATCAATATTAGAACCTTATTGAGTAAGAAACATAGGGGGAACTGAATCCGACGGCAAATAGTTCAGCTGTCGAAATCCGTTCCCCCACCCCAATGATGAGAGGTGTTGATGTATCGGCTTAAAATATGCTGATTCTATTTTGTGTGTGGATGGAGCTTAACTTGCATCAGTTTAAAGAATATATTTATTTATTTTTCCTTTTATTATGATTGGACAGTATTGTAAAGTTCGATGACCCGGGACTTGAACTCGGGTTGCCCAAAGCTAAAAAAAACAAAAAAATGGTCAGGTCACTGACCACTAGGCTATTGAGGCTACTAATTTGCTACAATTTGATCAATATTAGAACCTTATTGTGTAAGAAACATAGGGGGAACAGAATCCGACGGCAAATAGTTCAGCTGTCGAAATCCGTTCCCCCACCCCAAAGATGAGATATGTTGATGTATCGGGCTTAAAATATGCTTATTCTATTCTGTGGGTGGATGGAGCTTAAACAGCATAAATTTGAGAAATATTAGAACCTCAGTGTGTCAGAAATATGGGGGGAACAGAATCCGACGGCAAATAGTTCAGCTGTCGAAATCCGTTCCCCCACCCCAATGATGAGAGGTGTTGATGTATCGGCTTAAAATATGCTGATTCTATTTTGTGTGTGGATGGAGCTTAACTTGCATCAGTTTAAAGAATATATTTATTTATTTTTCCTTTTATTATGATTGGACAGTATAGTAAAGTTCGACGACCCGGGACTTGAACTCGGGTCGCCCAAAGCTAAAAAAAAAACAAAAAAATGGTCAGGTCACTGACCACTAGGCTATTGAGGCTACCAACTTGCTACAATTTGGTCAATATTAGAACCTTATTGTGTAAGAAACATAGGGGGAACAGAATCCGACGGCAAATAGTTCAGCTGTCGAAATCCGTTCCCCCACCCCAAAGATGAGATATGTTGATGTATCGGCTTAAAATATGCTTATTCTATTCTGTGGGTGGATGGAGCTTAAACAGCATAAATTTGAGAAATATTAGAACCTCAGTGTGTCAGAAATATGGGGGGAACAGAATCCGACGGCAAAAAAAACATCTGTCGGAATCCGTTCCCCCACTCCCATTATGAGAGGTATTGATGTAATGGCTTAAAAAATGCTGATTCTATTTTGTGTGTGGATGGAGCTTAACTTGCATCAGTTTATAGAATGTTTTTTTTTTTTTTTTTTTTTTGCCTTTTATTATGATAAGACAGTATAGTAAAGTTCGATGACCCGGGACTTGAACTTGAGTCGCCCAAAGCAACAAAAAAAAAATATATATTGTCAGGTCACTGACCACTAGGCTATTGAGGCTACTAATTTGCTACAATTTGATCAATATTAGAACCTTATTGAGTAAGAAACATAGGGGGAACTGAATCCGACGGCAAATAGTTCAGCTGTCAAAATCCGTTCCCCCACCCCAATGATGAGAGGTGTTGATGTATCGGCTTAAAATATGACTATTCTATTCTGTGGGTGGATGGAGCTTAAACAGCATCAATTTGAGAAATATTAGAACCTCAGTGTGTCAGAAATATGGGGGGAAAAGAATTCGACGGCAAAAAAACCAGCTGTCGGAATCCGTTCCGCCACCCCAATGATGAGAGGTGTTGATGTATCGGCTTAAAATATGCTGATTCTATTTTGTGTGTGGATGGAGCTTAACTTGCATCAGTTTAAAGAATATATTTATTTATTTTTCCTTTTATTATGATTGGAAAGTATAGTAAAGTTCGACGACCCAGGACTTGAACTCGGGTCGCCCAAAACTAAAAAAACTAAAAAATGGTCAGGTCACTGACCACTAGGCTATTGAGGCTACTAATTTGCTACAATTTGATCAATATTAGAACCTTATTGTGTAAGAAACATAGGGGGAACAGAATCCGACGGCAAATAGTTCAGCTGTCGAAATCCGTTCCCCCACTCCCATTATGAGAGGTGTTGATGTAATGGCTTAAAATGTGCTTATTCTATTCTGTGGGTGGATGGAGCTTAAACAGCATAAATTTGAGAAATATTATAACCTTATTCAGTAAGAAACATAGGGGGAACAGAATCCGACAGCAAATAGTTCAGCTGTCGAAATCCGTTCCCCCACCCCAATGATGAGAGGTGTTGATGTATCGGCTTAAAATATGCTGATTCTATTTTGTGTGTGGATGGAGCTTAACTTGCATCAGTTTAAAGAATATATTTATTTATTTTTCCTTTTATTATGATTGGACAGTATTGTAAAGTTCGACGACCCGGGACTTGAACTCGGGTTGCCCAAAGCTAAATAGAATCGACGACCCAGGACTTGAACTCGGGTCGCCCAAAGCTAAAAAAACAAAAAAATGGTCAGGTCACTGACCACTAGGCTATTGAGGCTACTAATTTGCTACAATTTGATCAATATTAGAACCTTATTGTGTAAGAAACATAGAGGGAACAGAATCCAACGGCAAATAGTTCAGCTGTCGAAATCCGTTCCCCCACCCCAATGATGAGAGGTGTTGATGTATCGGCTTAAAATATGCTGATTCTATTTTGTGTGTGGATGGAGCTTAACTTGCATCAGTTTAAAGAATATATTTATTTATTTTTCCTTTTATTATGATTGGACAGTATTGTAAAGTTCGACGACCCGGGACTTGAACTCGGGTTGCCCAAAGCTAAAAAAAACAAAAAAATGGTCAGGTCACTGACCACTAGGCTATTGAGGCTACTAATTTGCTACAATTTGGTCAATATTAGAACCTTATTGTGTAAGAAACATAGGGGGAACAGAATCCGACGGCAAATAGTTCAGCTGTCGAAATCCGTTCCCCCACCCCAAAGATGAGATATGTTGATGTATCGGCTTAAAATATGCTTATTCTATTCTGTGGGTGGATGGAGCTTAAACAGCATAAATTTGAGAAATATTAGAACCTCAGTGTGTCAGAAATATGGGGGGAACAGAATCCGACGGCAAAAAAAACATCTGTCGGAATCCGTTCCCCCACTCCCATTATGAAAGGTATTGATGTAATGGCTTAAAAAATGCTGATTCTATTTTGTGTGTGGATGGAGCTTAACTTGCATCAGTTTAAAGATTTTTTTTTTTTTTTGCCTTTTATTATGATAGGACAGTATAGTAAATTTCGATGACCCGGGACTTGAACTCGGGATGCCCAAAGCCAAAAAAAAAAAAAAAACATTATCCTGTCACTGACCACTAGGCTATTGAGGCTAGCAACTAGCTGAAATTTGATCAATATTAGAACCTTATTGTGTAAGAAACATAGGGGGAACTGAATCCGACGGCAAATAGTTCAGCTGTCAAAATCCGTTCCCCCACCCCAATGATGAGAGATGTTGATGTATCTGCTTAAAATATGCTTATTCTAATCTCTGGGTGGATGGAGCTTAAACAGCATAAATTTGAGAAATATTAGAACCTCAGTGTGTCAGAAATATGGGGGGAACAGAATCCGACAGCAAAAAAAACATCTGTCGGAATCCGTTCCCCCACTCCTATTATGAGAGGTATTGATGTAATGGCTTAAAAAATGCTGATTCTATTTTGTGTGTGGATGGAGCTTAACTTGCATCAGTTTATAGAATGTTTTTTTTTTGGTTTTTTTGCCTTTTATTATGATAAGACAGTATAGTAAAGTTCGATGACCCGGGACTTGAACTTGGGTCGCCCAAAGCTAAAAAAAAAAAAAAAAAACATTGTCAGGTCACTGACCACTAGGCTATTGAGATTACTAATTTGTTACAATTTGATCAATATTAGAACCTTATTGTGTAAGAAACATAGGGGGAACAGAATCCGACGGCAAATAGTTCAGCTGTCGAAATCCGTTCCCCCACTCCCATTATGAGAGGTGTTGATGTAATGGCTTAAAAAATGCTGATTCTATTTTGTGTGTGGATGGAGCTTAACTTGCATCAGTTTAAAGAATATATTTATTTATTTTTCCTTTTATTATGATTGGACATTATAGTAAAGTTCGACGACCCAGGACTTGAACTCGGGTCGCCCAAAGCAAAAAAAACAAAAAAAACATTGTCAGGTCACTGACCACTAGGCTATTGAGGCAAGAAATTTGCTGCAATTTGATCAATATTAGAACCTTATTGAGTAAGAAACATAGGGGGAACTGAATCCGACGGCAAATAGTTCAGCTGTCGAAATCCGTTCCCCCACCCCAATGATGAGAGGTGTTGATGTATCGGCTTAAAATATGCTGATTCTATTTTGTGTGTGGATGGAGCTTAACTTGCATCAGTTTAAAGAATATATTTATTTATTTTTCCTTTTATTATGATTGGACAGTATTGTAAAGTTCGACGACCCGGGACTTGAACTCGGGTTGCCCAAAGCTAAAAAAAACAAAAAAATGGTCAGGTCACTGACCACTAGGCTATTGAGGCTACTAATTTGCTACAATTTGATCAATATTAGAACCTTATTGTGTAAGAAACATAGGGGGAACAGAATCCGATGGCAAATAGTTCAGCTGTCGAAATCCGTTCCCCCACCCCAAAGATGAGATATGTTGATGTATCGGCTTAAAATGTGCTTATTCTATTCTGTGGGTGTATGGAGCTTAAACAGCATAAATTTGAGAAATATTATAACCTTATTCAGTAAGAAACATAGGGGGAACAGAATCCGACAGCAAATAGTTCAGCTGTCGAAATCCGTTCCCCCACCCCAATGATGAGAGGTGTTGATGTATCGGCTTAAAATATGCTGATTCTATTTTGTGTGTGGATGGAGCTTAACTTGCATCAGTTTAAAGAATATATTTATTTATTTTTCCTTTTATTATGATTGGACAGTATTGTAAAGTTCGACGACCCGGGACTTGAACTCGGGTTGCCCAAAGCTAAATAGAATCGACGACCCAGGACTTGAACTCGGGTCGCCCAAAGCTAAAAAAACAAAAAAATGGTCAGGTCACTGACCACTAGGCTATTGAGGCTACTAATTTGCTACAATTTGATCAATATTAGAACCTTATTGTGTAAGAAACATAGAGGGAACAGAATCCAACGGCAAATAGTTCAGCTGTCGAAATCCGTTCCCCCACCCCAATGATGAGAGGTGTTGATGTATCGGCTTAAAATATGCTGATTCTATTTTGTGTGTGGATGGAGCTTAACTTGCATCAGTTTAAAGAATATATTTATTTATTTTTCCTTTTATTATGATTGGACAGTATTGTAAAGTTCGACGACCCGGGACTTGAACTCGGGTTGCCCAAAGCTAAAAAAAACAAAAAAATGGTCAGGTCACTGACCACTAGGCTATTGAGGCTATTAATTTGCTACAATTTGATCAATATTAGAAACTTATTGTGTAAGAAACATAGGGGGAACAGAATCCGACGGCAAATAGTTCAGCTGTCGAAATCCGTTCCCCCACCCCAAAGATGAGATATGTTGATGTATCGTCTTAAAATGTGCTTATTCTATTCTGTGGGTGGATGGAGCTTAAACAGCATAAATTTGAGAAATATTATAACCTTATTCAGTAAGAAACATAGGGGGAACAGAATCCGACAGCAAATAGTTCAGCTGTCGAAATCCGTTCCCCCACCCCAATGATGAGAGGTGTTGATGTATCGGCTTAAAATATGCTGATTCTATTTTGTGTGTGGATGGAGCTTAACTTGCATCAGTTTAAAGAATATATTTATTTATTTTTCCTTTTATTATGATTGGACAGTATTGTAAAGTTCGACGACCCGGGACTTGAACTCGGGTTGCCCAAAGCTAAAAAAAACAAACATTATCAGGTCACTGACCACTAGGCTATTAGTGATCGTAATTCACTGCAATTTGAGAAATATTAGAACCTCAGTGTGTCAGAAATATGGGGGGAACAGAATTCGACGGCAAAAAAACCAGCTGTCGGAATCCGTTCCCCCACCCCAATGATGAGAGGTGTTGATGTATCGGCTTAAAATATGCTGATTCTATTTTGTGTGTGGATGGAGCTTAACTTGCATCAGTTTAAAGAATATATTTATTTATTTTTCCTTTTATTATGATTGGACAGTATAGTAAAGTTCGACGACCCAGGACTTGAACTCGGGTCGCCCAAAGCTAAAAAAACAAAAAAATGGTCAGGTCACTGACCACTAGGCTATTGAGGCTACTAATTTGCTACAATTTGATCAATATTAGAACCTTATTGTGTAAGAAACATAGGGGGAACAGAATCCGACGGCAAATAGTTCAGCTGTCGAAATCCGTTCCCCCACTCCCATTATGAGAGGTGTTGATGTAATGGCTTAAAAAATGCTGATTCTATTTTGTGTGTGGATGGAGCTTAACTTGCATCAGTTTAAAGAATATATTTATTTATTTTTCCTTTTATTATGATTGGACATTATAGTAAAGTTCGACGACCCAGAACTTGAACTCGGGTCGCCCAAAGCAAAAAAAAAAAAAAAAACATTGTCAGGTCACTGACCACTAGGCTATTGAGGCAAGAAATTTGCTGCAATTTGATCAATATTAGAACCTTATTGAGTAAGAAACATAGGGGGAACTGAATCCAACGGCAAATAGTTCAGCTGTCGAAATCCGTTCCCCCACCCCAATGATGAGAGGTGTTGATGTATCGGCTTAAAATATGCTGATTCTATTTTGTGTGTGGATGGAGCTTAACTTGCATCAGTTTAAAGAATATATTTATTTATTTTTCCTTTTATTATGATTGGACAGTATTGTAAAGTTCAACGACCCGGGACTTGAACTCGGGTTGCCCAAAGCTAAAAAAAAACAAAAAAATGGTCAGGTCACTGACCACTAGGCTATTGAGGCTACTAATTTGCTACAATTTGATCAATATTAGAACCTTATTGTGTAAGAAACATAGGGGGAACAGAATCCGACGGCAAATAGTTCAGCTGTCGAAATCCGTTCCCCCACCCCAAAGATGAGATATGTTGATGTATCGGGCTTAAAATATGCTTATTCTATTCTGTGGGTGGATGGAGCTTAAACAGCATAAATTTGAGAAATATTAGAACCTCAGTGTGTCAGAAATATGGGGGGAACAGAATCCGACAGCAGAAAAAACAGCTGTCGGAATCCGTTCCCCCACTCCCATTATGAGAGGTATTGATGTAATGGCTTAAAAAATGCTGATTCTATTTTGTGTGTGGATGGAGCTTAACTTGCATCAGTTTATAGAAATTTTTTTTTTTTTTTTGCCTTTTGTTATGATAAGACAGTATAGTAAAGTTTGATGACCCGGGACTTTAACTTGGGTCGCCCAAAGCTAAAAAAAAAAAAAACATTGTCAGGTCACTGACCACTAGGCTATTGAGGCAAGAAATTTGCTGCAATTTGATCAATATTAGAACCTTATTGAGTAAGAAACATAGGGGGAACTGAATCCGACGGCAAATAGTTCAGCTGTCGAAATCCGTTCCCCCACCCCAATGATGAGAGGTGTTGATGTATCGGCTTAAAATATGCTTATTCTATTTTGTGTGTGGATGGAGCTTAACTTGCATCAGTTTAAAGAATATATTTATTTATTTTTCCTTTTATTATGATTGGACAGTATAGTAAAGTTCGACGACCCGGGACTTGAACTCGGGTCGCCCAAAGCTAAAAAAAAACAAAAAAATGGTCAGGTCACTGACCACTAGGCTATTGAGGCTACTAATTTGCTACAATTTGGTCAATATTAGAACCTTATTGTGTAAGAAACATAGGGGGAACAGAATCCGACGGCAAATAGTTCAGCTGTCGAAATCCGTTCCCCCACCCCAAAGATGAGATATGTTGATGTATCGGCTTAAAATATGCTTATTCTATTCTGTGGGTGGATGGAGCTTAAACAGCATAAATTTGAGAAATATTAGAACCTCAGTGTGTCAGAAATATGGGGGGAACAGAATCCGACGGCAAAAAAAACATCTGTCGGAATCCGTTCCCCCACTCCCATTATGAAAGGTATTGATGTAATGGCTTAAAAAATGCTGATTCTATTTTGTGTGTGGATGGAGCTTAACTTGCATCAGTTTAAAGATTTTTTTTTTTTTTTGCCTTTTATTATGATAGGACAGTATAGTAAATTTCGATGACCCGGGACTTGAACTCGGGATGCCCAAAGCCAAAAAAAAAAAAAAAACATTATCCTGTCACTGACCACTAGGCTATTGAGGCTAGCAACTAGCTGAAATTTGATCAATATTAGAACCTTATTGTGTAAGAAACATAGGGGGAACTGAATCCGACGGCAAATAGTTCAGCTGTCAAAATCCGTTCCCCCACCCCAATGATGAGAGATGTTGATGTATCTGCTTAAAATATGCTTATTCTAATCTCTGGGTGGATGGAGCTTAAACAGCATAAATTTGAGAAATATTAGAACCTCAGTGTGTCAGAAATATGGGGGGAACAGAATCCGACAGCAAAAAAAACATCTGTCGGAATCCGTTCCCCCACTCCTATTATGAGAGGTATTGATGTAATGGCTTAAAAAATGCTGATTCTATTTTGTGTGTGGATGGAGCTTAACTTGCATCAGTTTATAGAATGTTTTTTTTTTGGTTTTTTTGCCTTTTATTATGATAAGACAGTATAGTAAAGTTCGATGACCCGGGACTTGAACTTGGGTCGCCCAAAGCTAAAAAAAAAAAAAAAAAACATTGTCAGGTCACTGACCACTAGGCTATTGAGATTACTAATTTGTTACAATTTGATCAATATTAGAACCTTATTGTGTAAGAAACATAGGGGGAACAGAATCCGACGGCAAATAGTTCAGCTGTCGAAATCCGTTCCCCCACTCCCATTATGAGAGGTGTTGATGTAATGGCTTAAAAAATGCTGATTCTATTTTGTGTGTGGATGGAGCTTAACTTGCATCAGTTTAAAGAATATATTTATTTATTTTTCCTTTTATTATGATTGGACATTATAGTAAAGTTCGACGACCCAGGACTTGAACTCGGGTCGCCCAAAGCAAAAAAAACAAAAAAAACATTGTCAGGTCACTGACCACTAGGCTATTGAGGCAAGAAATTTGCTGCAATTTGATCAATATTAGAACCTTATTGAGTAAGAAACATAGGGGGAACTGAATCCGACGGCAAATAGTTCAGCTGTCGAAATCCGTTCCCCCACCCCAATGATGAGAGGTGTTGATGTATCGGCTTAAAATATGCTGATTCTATTTTGTGTGTGGATGGAGCTTAACTTGCATCAGTTTAAAGAATATATTTATTTATTTTTCCTTTTATTATGATTGGACAGTATTGTAAAGTTCGACGACCCGGGACTTGAACTCGGGTTGCCCAAAGCTAAAAAAAACAAAAAAATGGTCAGGTCACTGACCACTAGGCTATTGAGGCTACTAATTTGCTACAATTTGATCAATATTAGAACCTTATTGTGTAAGAAACATAGGGGGAACAGAATCCGATGGCAAATAGTTCAGCTGTCGAAATCCGTTCCCCCACCCCAAAGATGAGATATGTTGATGTATCGGCTTAAAATGTGCTTATTCTATTCTGTGGGTGTATGGAGCTTAAACAGCATAAATTTGAGAAATATTATAACCTTATTCAGTAAGAAACATAGGGGGAACAGAATCCGACAGCAAATAGTTCAGCTGTCGAAATCCGTTCCCCCACCCCAATGATGAGAGGTGTTGATGTATCGGCTTAAAATATGCTGATTCTATTTTGTGTGTGGATGGAGCTTAACTTGCATCAGTTTAAAGAATATATTTATTTATTTTTCCTTTTATTATGATTGGACAGTATTGTAAAGTTCGACGACCCGGGACTTGAACTCGGGTTGCCCAAAGCTAAATAGAATCGACGACCCAGGACTTGAACTCGGGTCGCCCAAAGCTAAAAAAACAAAAAAATGGTCAGGTCACTGACCACTAGGCTATTGAGGCTACTAATTTGCTACAATTTGATCAATATTAGAACCTTATTGTGTAAGAAACATAGAGGGAACAGAATCCAACGGCAAATAGTTCAGCTGTCGAAATCCGTTCCCCCACCCCAATGATGAGAGGTGTTGATGTATCGGCTTAAAATATGCTGATTCTATTTTGTGTGTGGATGGAGCTTAACTTGCATCAGTTTAAAGAATATATTTATTTATTTTTCCTTTTATTATGATTGGACAGTATTGTAAAGTTCGACGACCCGGGACTTGAACTCGGGTTGCCCAAAGCTAAAAAAAACAAAAAAATGGTCAGGTCACTGACCACTAGGCTATTGAGGCTATTAATTTGCTACAATTTGATCAATATTAGAAACTTATTGTGTAAGAAACATAGGGGGAACAGAATCCGACGGCAAATAGTTCAGCTGTCGAAATCCGTTCCCCCACCCCAAAGATGAGATATGTTGATGTATCGGCTTAAAATGTGCTTATTCTATTCTGTGGGTGGATGGAGCTTAAACAGCATAAATTTGAGAAATATTATAACCTTATTCAGTAAGAAACATAGGGGGAACAGAATCCGACAGCAAATAGTTCAGCTGTCGAAATCCGTTCCCCCACCCCAATGATGAGAGGTGTTGATGTATCGGCTTAAAATATGCTGATTCTATTTTGTGTGTGGATGGAGCTTAACTTGCATCAGTTTAAAGAATATATTTATTTATTTTTCCTTTTATTATGATTGGACAGTATAGTAAAGTTCGACGACCCGGGACTTGAACTCGGGTCGCCCAAAGCTAAAAAAAAACTAAAAAATGGTCAGGTCACTGACCACTAGGCTATTGAGGCTACTAATTTGCTACAATTTGATCAATATTAGAACCTTATTGTGTAAGAAACATAGGGGGAACAGAATCCGATGGCAAATAGTTCAGCTGTCGAAATCCGTTCCCCCACCCCAAAGATGAGATATGTTGATGTATCGGCTTAAAATGTGCTTATTCTATTCTGTGGGTGGATGGAGCTTAAACAGCATAAATTAGAGTCATATTATAACCTTATTCAGTAAGAAACATAGGGGGAACAGAATCCGACAGCAAATAGTTCAGCTGTCGAAATCCGTTCCCCCACCCCAATGATGAGAGGTGTTGATGTATCGGCTTAAAATATGCTGATTCTATTTTGTGTGTGGATGGAGCTTAACTTGCATCAGTTTAAAGAATATATTTATTTATTTTTCCTTTTATTATGATTGGACAGTATAGTAAAGTTCGACGACCCAGGACTTGAACTCGGGTCGCCCAAAGCTAAAAAAACAAAAAAATGGTCAGGTCACTGACCACTAGGCTATTGAGGCTACTAATTTGCTACAATTTGATCAATATTAGAACCTTATTGTGTAAGAAACATAGGGGGAACAGAATCCGACGGCAAATAGTTCAGCTGTCGAAATCCGTTCCCCCACTCCCATTATGAGAGGTGTTGATGTAATGGCTTAAAAAATGCTGATTCTATTTTGTGTGTGGATGGAGCTTAACTTGCATCAGTTTAAAGAATATATTTATTTATTTTTCCTTTTATTATGATTGGACATTATAGTAAAGTTCGACGACCCAGAACTTGAACTCGGGTCGCCCAAAGCAAAAAAAAAAAAAAAAAACATTGTCAGGTCACTGACCACTAGGCTATTGAGGCAAGAAATTTGCTGCAATTTGATCAATATTAGAACCTTATTGAGTAAGAAACATAGGGGGAACTGAATCCAACGGCAAATAGTTCAGCTGTCGAAATCCGTTCCCCCACCCCAATGATGAGAGGTGTTGATGTATCGGCTTAAAATATGCTGATTCTATTTTGTGTGTGGATGGAGCTTAACTTGCATCAGTTTAAAGAATATATTTATTTATTTTTCCTTTTATTATGATTGGACAGTATTGTAAAGTTCGACGACCCGGGACTTGAACTCGGGTTGCCCAAAGCTAAAAAAAAAAAAAAAATGGTCAGGTCACTGACCACTAGGCTATTGAGGCTACTAATTTGCTACAATTTGATCAATATTAGAACCTTATTGTGTAAGAAACATAGGGGGAACAGAATCCGACGGCAAATAGTTCAGCTGTCGAAATCCGTTCCCCCACCCCAAAGATGAGATATGTTGATGTATCGGGCTTAAAATATGCTTATTCTATTCTGTGGGTGGATGGAGCTTAAACAGCATAAATTTGAGAAATATTAGAACCTCAGTGTGTCAGAAATATGGGGGGAACAGAATCCGACAGCAGAAAAAACAGCTGTCGGAATCCGTTCCCCCACTCCCATTATGAGAGGTATTGATGTAATGGCTTAAAATATGCTGATTCTATTTTGTGTGTGGATGGAGCTTAACTTGCATCAGTTTATAGAAAGTTTTTTTTTTTTTTTTTTTTTTTTTGCCCTTTGTTATGATAAGACAATATAGTAAAGTTTGATGACCCGGGACTTTAACTTGGGTCGCCCAAAGCTAAAAAAAAAAAACATTGTCAGGTCACTGACCACTAGGCTATTGAGCCAAGAAATTTGCTGCAATTTGATCAATATTAGAACCTTATTGAGTAAGAAACATAGGGGGAACTGAATCCGACGGCAAATAGTTCAGCTGTCGAAATCCGTTCCCCCACCCCAATGATGAGAGGTGTTGATGTATCGGCTTAAAATATGCTGATTCTATTTTGTGTGTGGATGGAGCTTAACTTGCATCAGTTTAAAGAATATATTTATTTATTTTTCCTTTTATTATGATTGGACAGTATTGTAAAGTTCGACGACCCGGGACTTGAACTCGGGTTGCCCAAAGCTAAAAAAAACAAAAAAATGGTCAGGTCACTGACCACTAGGCTATTGAGGCTACTAATTTGCTACAATTTGATCAATATTAGAACCTTATTGTGTAAGAAACATAGGGGGAACAGAATCCGATGGCAAATAGTTCAGCTGTCGAAATCCGTTCCCCCACCCCAAGGATGAGATATGTTGATGTATCGGCTTAAAATGTGCTTATTCTATTCTGTGGGTGGATGGAGCTTAAACAGCATAAATTTGAGAAATATTATAACCTTATTCAGTAAGAAACATAGGGGGAACAGAATCCGACAGCAAATAGTTCAGCTGTCGAAATCCGTTCCCCCACCCCAATGATGAGAGGTGTTGATGTATCGGCTTAAAATATGCTGATTCTATTTTGTGTGTGGATGGAGCTTAACTTGCATCAGTTTAAAGAATATATTTATTTATTTTTCCTTTTATTATGATTGGACAGTATTGTAAAGTTCGACGACCCGGGACTTGAACTCGGGTTGCCCAAAGCTAAATAGAATCGACGACCCAGGACTTGAACTCGGGTCGCCCAAAGCTAAAAAAACAAAAAAATGGTCAGGTCACTGACCACTAGGCTATTGAGGCTACTAATTTGCTACAATTTGATCAATATTAGAACCTTATTGTGTAAGAAACATAGAGGGAACAGAATCCAACGGCAAATAGTTCAGCTGTCGAAATCCGTTCCCCCAACCCAATGATGAGAGGTGTTGATGTATCGGCTTAAAATATGCTGATTCTATTTTGTGTGTGGATGGAGCTTAACTTGCATCAGTTTAAAGAATATATTTATTTAATTTTCCTTTTATTATGATTGGACAGTATTGTAAAGATCGACGACCCGGGACTTGAACTCGGGTTGCCCAAAGCTAAAAAAAACAAAAAAATGGTCAGGTCACTGACCACTAGGCTATTGAGGCTATTAATTTGCTACAATTTGATCAATATTAGAAACTTATTGTGTAAGAAACATAGGGGGAACAGAATCCGACGGCAAATAGTTCAGCTGTCGAAATCCGTTCCCCCACCCCAAAGATGAGATATGTTGATGTATCGGCTTAAAATGTGCTTATTCTATTCTGTGGGTGGATGGAGCTTAAACAGCATAAATTTGAGAAATATTATAACCTTATTCAGTAAGAAACATAGGGGGAACAGAATCCGACAGCAAATAGTTCAGCTGTCGAAATCCGTTCCCCCACCCCAATGATGAGAGGTGTTGATGTATCGGCTTAAAATATGCTGATTCTATTTTGTGTGTGGATGGAGCTTAACTTGCATCAGTTTAAAGAATATATTTATTTATTTTTCCTTTTATTATGATTGGACAGTATTGTAAAGTTCGACGACCCGGGACTTGAACTCGGGTTGCCCAAAGCTAAAAAAACAAAAAAATGGTCAGGCCACTGACCACTAGGCTATTGAGGCAAGAAATTTGCTGCAATTTGATCAATATTAGAACCTTATTGAGTAAGAAACATAGGGGGAACTGAATCCGACGGCAAATAGTTCAGCTGTCGAAATCCGTTCCCCCACCCCAATGATGAGAGGTGTTGATGTATCGGCTTAAAATATGCTGATTCTATTTTGTGTGTGGATGGAGCTTAACTTGCATCAGTTTAAAGAATATATTTATTTATTTTTCCTTTTATTATGATTGGACAGTATTGTAAAGTTCGATGACCCGGGACTTGAACTCGGGTTGCCCAAAGCTAAAAAAAACAAAAAAATGGTCAGGTCACTGACCACTAGGCTATTGAGGCTACTAATTTGCTACAATTTGATCAATATTAGAACCTTATTGTGTAAGAAACATAGGGGGAACAGAATCCGACGGCAAATAGTTCAGCTGTCGGAATCCGTTCCCCCACTCCCATTATGAGAGGTATTGATGTAATGGCTTAAAAAATGCTGATTCTATTTTGTGTGTGGATGGAGCTTAACTTGCATCAGTTTAAAGAATTTTTTTTTTTTTTTTTGCCTTTTATTATGATAGGACAGTATAGTAAAGTTTGATGACCTGGGACTTGAACTCGGGATGCCCAAAGCCAAAAAAAAAAAAAAAAAAACATTATCCTGTCACTGACCACTAGGCTATTGAGGCTAGCAACTTGCTGCAATTTGATCAATATTAGAACCTTATTGTGTAAGAAACTTAGGGGGAACAGAATCCTACGGGAAATAGTTCAGCTGTCGAAATCCGTTCCCCCACCCCAATGATGAGAGGTGTTGATGTATCGGCTTAAAATATGACTATTCTATTCTGTTGGTGGATGGAGCTTAAACAGCATCAATTTGAGAAATATTAGAACCTCAGTGTGTCAGAAATATGGGGGGAAAAGAAGTCGACGGCAAAAAAACCAGCTGTCGGAATCCGTTCCCCCACCCCAATGATGAGAGGTGTTGATGTATCAGCTTAAAATATGCTGATTCTATTTTGTGTGTGGATGGAGCTTAACTTGCATCAGTTTAAAGAATATATTTATTTATTTTTCCTTTTATTATGATTGGACAGTATAGTAAAGTTCGACGACCCAGGACTTGAACTCGGGTCGCCCAAAGCTAAAAAAACTAAAAAAATGGTCAGGTCACTGACCACTAGGCTATTGAGGCTACTAATTTGCTACAATTTGATCAATATTAGAACCTTATTGTGTAAGAAACATAGGGGGAACAGAATCCGACGGCAAATAGTTCAGCTGTCGAAATCCGTTCCCCCACTCCCATTATGAGAGGTGTTGATGTAATGGCTTAAAAAATGCTGATTCTATTTTGTGTGTGGATGGAGCTTAACTTGCATCAGTTTAAAGAATATATTTATTTATTTGTCCTTTTATTATGATTGGACATTATAGTAAAGTTCGACGACCCAGGACTTGAACTCTGGTCGCCCAAAACTAAAAAAACTAAAAAATGGTCAGGTCACTGACCACTAGGCTATTGAGGCTACTAATTTGCTACAATTTGATCAATATTAGAACCTTATTGTGTAAGAAACATAGGGGGAACAGAATCCGACGGCAAATAGTTCAGCTGTCGAAATCCGTTCCCCCACTCCCATTATGAGAGGTGTTGATGTAATGGCTTAAAATGTGCTTATTCTATTCTGTGGGTGGATGGAGCTTAAACAGCATAAATTTGAGAAATATTATAACCTTATTCAGTAAGAAACATAGGGGGAACAGAATCCGACAGCAAATAGTTCAGCTGTCGAAATCCGTTCCCCCACCCCAATGATGAGAGGTGTTGATGTATCGGCTTAAAATATGCTGATTCTATTTTGTGTGTGGATGGAGCTTAACTTGCATCAGTTTAAAGAATATATTTATTTATTTTTCCTTTTATTATGATTGGACAGTATTGTAAAGTTCGACGACCCGGGACTTGAACTCGGGTTGCCCAAAGCTAAAAAAAAACAAAAAAATGGTCAGGTCACTGACCACTAGGCTATTGAGGCTACTAATTTGCTACAATTTGATCAATATTAGAACCTTATTGTGTAAGAAACATAGGGGGAACAGAATCCGACGGCAAATAGTTCAGCTGTCGAAATCCGTTCCCCCACCCCAAAGATGAGATATGTTGATGTATCGGCTTAAAATGTGCTTATTCTATTCTGTGGGTGGATGGAGCTTAAACAGCATAAATTTGAGAAATATTATAACCTTATTCAGTAAGAAACATAGGGGGAACAGAATCCGACAGCAAATAGTTCAGCTGTCGAAATCCGTTCCCCCACCCCAATGATGAGAGGTGTTGATGTATCGGCTTAAAATATGCTGATTCTATTTTGTGTGTGGATGGAGCTTAACTTGCATCAGTTTAAAGAATATATTTATTTATTTTTCCTTTTATTATGATTGGACATTATAGTAAAGTTCGACGACCCAGGACTTGAACTCTGGTCGCCCAAAACTAAAAAAACTAAAAAATGGTCAGGTCACTGACCACTAGGCTATTGAGGCTACTAATTTGCTACAATTTGATCAATATTAGAACCTTATTGTGTAAGAAACATAGGGGGAACAGAATCCGACGGCAAATAGTTCAGCTGTCGAAATCCGTTCCCCCACTCCCATTATGAGAGGTGTTGATGTAATGGCTTAAAATGTGCTTATTCTATTCTGTGGGTGGATGGAGCTTAAACAGCATAAATTTGAGAAATATTATAACCTTATTCAGTAAGAAACATAGGGGGAACAGAATCCGACAGCAAATAGTTCAGCTGTCGAAATCCGTTCCCCCACCCCAATGATGAGAGGTGTTGATGTATCGGCTTAAAATATGCTGATTCTATTTTGTGTGTGGATGGAGCTTAACTTGCATCAGTTTAAAGAATATATTTATTTATTTTTCCTTTTATTATGATTGGACAGTATTGTAAAGTTCGACGACCCGGGACTTGAACTCGGGTTGCCCAAAGCTAAAAAAAAACAAAAAAATGGTCAGGTCACTGACCACTAGGCTATTGAGGCTACTAATTTGCTACAATTTGATCAATATTAGAACCTTATTGTGTAAGAAACATAGGGGGAACAGAATCCGACGGCAAATAGTTCAGCTGTCGAAATCCGTTCCCCCACCCCAAAGATGAGATATGTTGATGTATCGGCTTAAAATGTGCTTATTCTATTCTGTGGGTGGATGGAGCTTAAACAGCATAAATTTGAGAAATATTATAACCTTATTCAGTAAGAAACATAGGGGGAACAGAATCCGACAGCAAATAGTTCAGCTGTCGAAATCCGTTCCCCCACCCCAATGATGAGAGGTGTTGATGTATCGGCTTAAAATATGCTGATTCTATTTTGTGTGTGGATGGAGCTTAACTTGCATCAGTTTAAAGAATATATTTATTTATTTTTCCTTTTATTATGATTGGACAGTATAGTAAAGTTCGACGACCCGGGACTTGAACTCGGGTTGCCCAAAGCTAAAAAAAACAAACATTATCAGGTCACTGACCACTAGGCTATTAGTGATCGTAATTCACTGCAATTTGAGAAATATTAGAACCTCAGTGTGTCAGAAATATGGGGGGAACAGAATTCGACGGCAAAAAAACCAGCTGTCGGAATCCGTTCCCCCACCCCAATGATGAGAGGTGTTGATGTATCGGCTTAAAATATGCTGATTCTATTTTGTGTGTGGATGGAGCTTAACTTGCATCAGTTTAAAGAATATATTTATTTATTTTTCCTTTTATTATGATTGGACAGTATAGTAAAGTTCGACGACCCAGGACTTGAACTCGGGTCGCCCAAAGCTAAAAAAACAAAAAAATGGTCAGGTCACTGACCACTAGGCTATTGAGGCTACTAATTTGCTACAATTTGATCAATATTAGAACCTCAGTGTGTCAGAAATATGGGGGGAACAGAATCCGACGGCAAATAGTTCAGCTGTCGAAATCCGTTCCCCCACTCCCATTATAAGAGGTGTTGATGTAATGGCTTAAAAAATGCTGATTCTATTTTGAGTGTGGATGGAGCTTAACTTGCATCAGTTTAAAGAATATATTTATTTATTTTTCCTTTTATTATGATTGGACATTATAGTAAAGTTCGACGACCCAGGACTTGAACTCGGGTCGCCCAAAGCAAAAAAAAAAAAAAAAACATTGTCAGGTCACTGACCACTAGGCTATTGAGGCAAGAAATTTGCTGCAATTTGATCAATATTAGAACCTTATTGAGTAAGAAACATAGGGGGAACTGAATCCGACGGCAAATAGTTCAGCTGTCGAAATCCGTTCCCCCACCCCAATGATGAGAGGTGTTGATGTATCGGCTTAAAATATGCTGATTCTATTTTGTGTGTGGATGGAGCTTAACTTGCATCAGTTTAAAGAATATATTTATTTATTTTTCCTTTTATTATGATTGGACAGTATTGTAAAGTTCGACGACCCGGGACTTGAACTCGGGTTGCCCAAAGCTAAAAAAAACAAAAAAATGGTCAGGTCACTGACCACTAGGCTATTGAGGCTACTAATTTGCTACAATTTGATCAATATTAGAACCTTATTGTGTAAGAAACATAGGGGGAACAGAATCCGACGGCAAATAGTTCAGCTGTCGAAATCCGTTCCCCCACCCCAAAGATGAGATATGTTGATGTATCGGGCTTAAAATATGCTTATTCTATTCTGTGGGTGGATGGAGCTTAAACAGCATAAATTTGAGAAATATTAGAACCTCAGTGTGTCAGAAATATGGGGGGAACAGAATCCGACAGCAGAAAAAACAGCTGTCGGAATCCGTTCCCCCACTCCCATTATGAGAGGTATTGATGTAATGGCTTAAAAAATGCTGATTCTATTTTGTGTGTGGATGGAGCTTAACTTGCATCAGTTTAAAGAATTTTTTTTTTTTTTTTTTGCCTTTTATTATGATAGGACAGTATAGTAAAGTTTGATGACCTGGGACTTGAACTCGGGATGCCCAAAGCCAAAAAAAAAAAAAAAAAAAACATTATCCTGTCACTGACCACTAGGCTATTGAGGCTAGCAACTTGCTGCAATTTGATCAATATTAGAACCTTATTGTGTAAGAAACTTAGGGGGAACAGAATCCTACGGGAAATAGTTCAGCTGTCGAAATCCGTTCCCCCACCCCAATGATGAGAGGTGTTGATGTATCGGCTTAAAATATGACTATTCTATTCTGTTGGTGGATGGAGCTTAAACAGCATCAATTTGAGAAATATTAGAACCTCAGTGTGTCAGAAATATGGGGGGAAAAGAAGTCGACGGCAAAAAAACCAGCTGTCGGAATCCGTTCCCCCACCCCAATGATGAGAGGTGTTGATGTATCAGCTTAAAATATGCTGATTCTATTTTGTGTGTGGATGGAGCTTAACTTGCATCAGTTTAAAGAATATATTTATTTATTTTTCCTTTTATTATGATTGGACAGTATAGTAAAGTTCGACGACCCAGGACTTGAACTCGGGTCGCCCAAAGCTAAAAAAACTAAAAAAATGGTCAGGTCACTGACCACTAGGCTATTGAGGCTACTAATTTGCTACAATTTGATCAATATTAGAACCTTATTGTGTAAGAAACATAGGGGGAACAGAATCCGACGGCAAATAGTTCAGCTGTCGAAATCCGTTCCCCCACTCCCATTATGAGAGGTGTTGATGTAATGGCTTAAAAAATGCTGATTCTATTTTGTGTGTGGATGGAGCTTAACTTGCATCAGTTTAAAGAATATATTTATTTATTTTTCCTTTTATTATGATTGGACATTATAGTAAAGTTCGACGACCCAGGACTTGAACTCTGGTCGCCCAAAACTAAAAAAACTAAAAAATGGTCAGGTCACTGACCACTAGGCTATTGAGGCTACTAATTTGTTACAATTTGATCAATATTAGAACCTTATTGTGTAAGAAACATAGGGGGAACAGAATCCGACGGCAAATAGTTCAGCTGTCGAAATCCGTTCCCCCACTCCCATTATGAGAGGTGTTGATGTAATGGCTTAAAATGTGCTTATTCTATTCTGTGGGTGGATGGAGCTTAAACAGCATAAATTTGAGAAATATTATAACCTTATTCAGTAAGAAACATAGGGGGAACAGAATCCGACAGCAAATAGTTCAGCTGTCGAAATCCGTTCCCCCACCCCAATGATGAGAGGTGTTGATGTATCGGCTTAAAATATGCTGATTCTATTTTGTGTGTGGATGGAGCTTAACTTGCATCAGTTTAAAGAATATATTTATTTATTTTTCCTTTTATTATGATTGGACAGTATTGTAAAGTTCGACGACCCGGGACTTGAACTCGGGTTGCCCAAAGCTAAAAAAAAACAAAAAAATGGTCAGGTCACTGACCACTAGGCTATTGAGGCTACTAATTTGCTACAATTTGATCAATATTAGAACCTTATTGTGTAAGAAACATAGGGGGAACAGAATCCGACGGCAAATAGTTCAGCTGTCGAAATCCGTTCCCCCACCCCAAAGATGAGATATGTTGATGTATCGGCTTAAAATGTGCTTATTCTATTCTGTGGGTGGATGGAGCTTAAACAGCATAAATTTGAGAAATATTATAACCTTATTCAGTAAGAAACATAGGGGGAACAGAATCCGACAGCAAATAGTTCAGCTGTCGAAATCCGTTCCCCCACCCCAATGATGAGAGGTGTTGATGTATTGGCTTAAAATATGCTGATTCTATTTTGTGTGTGGATGGAGCTTAACTTGCATCAGTTTAAAGAATATATTTATTTATTTTTCCTTTTATTATGATTGGACAGTATAGTAAAGTTCGACGACCCGGGACTTGAACTCGGGTTGCCCAAAGCTAAAAAAAACAAACATTATCAGGTCACTGACCACTAGGCTATTAGTGATCGTAATTCACTGCAATTTGAGAAATATTAGAACCTCAGTGTGTCAGAAATATGGGGGGAACAGAATTCGACGGCAAAAAAACCAGCTGTCGGAATCCGTTCCCCCACCCCAATGATGAGAGGTGTTGATGTATCGGCTTAAAATATGCTGATTCTATTTTGTGTGTGGATGGAGCTTAACTTGCATCAGTTTAAAGAATATATTTATTTATTTTTCCTTTTATTATGATTGGACAGTATAGTAAAGTTCGACGACCCAGGACTTGAACTCGGGTCGCCCAAAGCTAAAAAAACAAAAAAATGGTCAGGTCACTGACCACTAGGCTATTGAGGCTACTAATTTGCTACAATTTGATCAATATTAGAACCTCAGTGTGTCAGAAATATGGGGGGAACAGAATCCGACGGCAAATAGTTCAGCTGTCGAAATCCGTTCCCCCACTCCCATTATAAGAGGTGTTGATGTAATGGCTTAAAAAATGCTGATTCTATTTTGAGTGTGGATGGAGCTTAACTTGCATCAGTTTAAAGAATATATTTATTTATTTTTCCTTTTATTATGATTGGACATTATAGTAAAGTTCGACGACCCAGGACTTGAACTCGGGTCGCCCAAAGCAAAAAAAAAAAAAAAAACATTGTCAGGTCACTGACCACTAGGCTATTGAGGCAAGAAATTTGCTGCAATTTGATCAATATTAGAACCTTATTGAGTAAGAAACATAGGGGGAACTGAATCCGACGGCAAATAGTTCAGCTGTCGAAATCCGTTCCCCCACCCCAATGATGAGAGGTGTTGATGTATCGGCTTAAAATATGCTGATTCTATTTTGTGTGTGGATGGAGGTTAACTTGCATCAGTTTAAAGAATATATTTATTTATTTTTCCTTTTATTATGATTGGACAGTATTGTAAAGTTCGACGACCCGGGACTTGAACTCGGGTTGCCCAAAGCTAAAAAAAACAAAAAAATGGTCAGGTCACTGACCACTAGGCTATTGAGGCTACTAATTTGATATAATTTGATCAATATTAGAACCTTATTGTGTAAGAAACATAGGGGGAACAGAATCCGACGGCAAATAGTTCAGCTGTCGAAATCCGTTCCCCCACCCCAATGATGAGAGGTGTTGATGTATCGGCTTAAAATATGCTGATTCTATTTTGTGTGTGGATGGAGCTTAACTTGCATCAGTTTAAAGAATATATTTATTTATTTTTCCTTTTATTATGATTGGACAGTATTGTAAAGTTCGATGACCCGGGACTTGAACTCGGGTTGCCCAAAGCTAAAAAAAACAAAAAAATGGTGAGGTCACTGACCACTAGGCTATTGAGGCTACTAATTTGCTACAATTTGATCAATATTAGAACCTTATTGTGTAAGAAACATAGGGGGAACAGAATCCGACGGCAAATAGTTCAGCTGTCGAAATCCGTTCCCCCACCCCAAAGATGAGATATGTTGATGTATCGGGCTTAAAATATGCTTATTCTATTCTGTGGGTGGATGGAGCTTAAACAGCATAAATGTGAGAAATATTAGAACCTCAGTGTGTCAGAAATATGGGGGGAACAGAATCCGACAGCAGAAAAAACAGCTGTCGGAATCCGTTCCCCCACTCCCATTATGAGAGGTATTGATGTAATGGCTTAAAAAATGCTGATTCTATTTTGTGTGTGGATGGAGCTTAACTTGCATCAGTTTATAGAAAGTTTTTTTTTTTTTTTTTTTTTGCCTTTTGTTATGATAAGACAGTATAGTAAAGTTTGATGACCCGGGACTTGAACTTGGGTCGCCCAAAGCTAAAAAAAAACAAAACATTGTCAGGTCACTGACCACTAGGCTATTGAGGCAAGAAATTTGCTGCAATTTGATCAATATTAGAACCTTATTGAGTAAGAAACATAGGGGGAACTGAATCCGACGGCAAATAGTTCAGCTGTCGAAATCCGTTCCCCCACCCCAATGATGAGAGGTGTTGATGTATCGGCTTAAAATATGCTTATTCTATTCTGTGGGTGAATGGAGCTTAAACAGCATAAATGTGAGAAATATTAGAACCTCAGTGTGTCAGAAATATGGGGGGAACAGAATCCGACGGCAAAAAAAACATCTGTCGGAATCCGTTCCCCCACTCCCATTATGAAAGGTATTGATGTAATGGCTTAAAAAATGCTGATTCTATTTTGTGTGTGGATGGAGCTTAACTTGCATCAGTTTAAAGAATTTTTTTTTTTTTTTTTTGCCTTTTATTATGATAGGACAGTATAGTAAAGTTTGATGACCTGGGACTTGAACTCGGGATGCCCAAAGCCAAAAAAAAACAAAAAAACATTATCCTGTCACTGACCACTAGGCTATTGAGGCTAGCAACTTGCTGCAATTTGATCAATATTAGAACCTTATTGTGTAAGAAACTTAGGGGGAACAGAATCCTACGGGAAATAGTTCAGCTGTCGAAATCCGTTCCCCCACCCCAATGATGAGAGGTGTTGATGTATCGGCTTAAAATATGACTATTCTATTCTGTGGGTGGATGGAGCTTAAACAGCATCAATTTGAGAAATATTAGAACCTCAGTGTGTCAGAAATATGGGGGGAAAAGAATTCGACGGCAAAAAAAACAGCTGTCGGAATCCGTTCCCCCACTCCAATGATGAGAGGTGTTGATGTATCAGCTTAAAATATGCTGATTCTATTTTGTGTGTGGATGGAGCTTAACTTGCATCAGTTTAAAGAATATATTTATTTATTTTTCCTTTTATTATGATTGGACAGTATAGTAAAGTTCGACGACCCGGGACTTGAACTCGGGTCGCCCAAATCTAAAAAAAAAACTAAAAAATGGTCGGGTCACTGACCACTAGGCTATTGAGGCTACTAATTTGCTACAATTTGATCAATATTAGAACCTTATTGTGTAAGAAACATAGGGGGAACCGAATCCGACGGCAAATAGTTCAGCTGTTGAAATCCGTTCCCCCACTCCCATTATGAGAGGTGTTGATGTAATGGCTTAAAAAATGCTGATTCTATTTTGTGTGTGGATGGAGCTTAACTTGCATCAGTTTAAAGAATATATTTATTTATTTTTCCTTTTATTATGATTGGACATTATAGTAAAGTTCGATGACCCAGGACTTGAACTCGGGTCGCCCAAAACTAAAAAAACTAAAAAATGGTCAGGTCACTGACCACTAGGCTATTGAGGCTACTAATTTGCTACAATTTGATCAATATTAGAACCTTATTGTGTAAGAAACATAGGGGGAACAGAATCCGAAAGCAAATAGTTCAGCTGTCGAAATCCGTTCCCCCACCCCAAAGATGAGATATGTTGATGTATCGGCTTAAAATGTGCTTATTCTATTCTGTGGGTGGATGGAGCTTAAACAGCATAAATTTGAGAAATATTATAACCTTATTCAGTAAGAAACATAGGGGGAACAGAATCCGACAGCAAATAGTTCAGCTGTCGAAATCCGTTCCCCCACCCCAATGATGAGAGGTGTTGATGTATCGGCTTAAAATATGCTGATTCTATTTTGTGTGTGGATGGAGCTTAATTTGCATCAGTTTAAAGAATATATTTATTTATTTTTCCTTTTATTATGATTGGACAGTATAGTAAAGTTCGACGACCCGGGACTTGAACTCGGGTTGCCCAAAGCTAAAAAAAACAAACATTATCAGGTCACTGACCACTAGGCTATTAGTGATCGTAATTCACTGCAATTTGAGAAATATTAGAACCTCAGTGTGTCAGAAATATGGGGGGAACAGAATTCGACGGCAAAAAAACCAGCTGTCGGAATCCGTTCCCCCACCCCAATGATGAGAGGTGTTGATGTATCGGCTTAAAATATGCTGATTCTATTTTGTGTGTGGATGGAGCTTAACTTGCATCAGTTTAAAGAATATATTTATTTATTTTTCCTTTTATTATGATTGGACAGTATAGTAAAGTTCGACGACCCAGGACTTGAACTCGGGTCGCCCAAAGCTAAAAAAACAAAACAATGGTCAGGTCACTGACCACTAGGCTATTGAGGCTACTAATTTGCTACAATTTGATCAATATTAGAACCTCAGTGTGTCAGAAATATGGGGGGAACAGAATCCGACGGCAAATAGTTCAGCTGTCGAAATCCGTTCCCCCACTCCCATTATAAGAGGTGTTGATGTAATGGCTTAAAAAATGCTGATTCTATTTTGTGTGTGGATGGAGCTTAACTTGCATCAGTTTAAAGAATATATTTATTTATTTTTCCTTTTATTATGATTGGACATTATAGTAAAGTTCGACGACCCAGGACTTGAACTCGGGTCGCCCAAAGCAAAAAAAAAACAAAAAACATTGTCAGGTCACTGACCACTAGGCTATTGAGGCAAGAAATTTGCTGCAATTTGATCAATATTAGAACCTTATTGAGTAAGAAACATAGGGGGAACTGAATCCGACGGCAAATAGTTCAGCTGTCGAAATCCGTTCCCCCACCCCAATGATGAGAGGTGTTGATGTATCGGCTTAAAATATGCTGATTCTATTTTGTGTGTGGATGGAGGTTAACTTGCATCAGTTTAAAGAATATATTTATTTATTTTTCCTTTTATTATGATTGGACAGTATTGTAAAGTTCGACGACCCGGGACTTGAACTCGGGTTGCCCAAAGCTAAAAAAAACAAAAAAATGGTCAGGTCACTGACCACTAGGCTATTGAGGCTACTAATTTAATATAATTTGATCAATATTAGAACCTTATTGTGTAAGAAACATAGGGGGAACAGAATCCGACGGCAAATAGTTCAGCTGTCGAAATCCGTTCCCCCACCCCAAAGATGAGATATGTTGATGTATCGGCTTAAAATGTGCTTATTCTATTCTGTGGGTGGATGGAGCTTAAACAGCATAAATTTGAGAAATATTATAACCTTATTCAGTAAGAAACATAGGGGGAACAGAATCCGACAGCAAATAGTTCAGCTGTTGAAATCCGTTCCCCCACCCCAATGATGAGAGGTGTTGATGTATCGGCTTAAAATATGCTGATTCTATTTTGTGTGTGGATGGAGCTTAACTTGCATCAGTTTAAAGAATATATTTATTTATTTTTCCTTTTATTATGATTGGACAGTATTGTAAAGTTCGACGACCCGGGACTTGAACTCGGGTTGCCCAAAGCTAAATAGAATCGACGACCCAGGACTTGAACTCGGGTTGCCCAAAGCTAAAAAAAACAAAAAAATGGTCAGGTCACTGACCACTAGGCTATTGATTTGCTACAATTTGATCAATATTAGAACCTTATTGTGTAAGAAACATAGGGGGAACAGAATCCGACGGCAAATAGTTCAGCTGTCAAAATCCGTTCCCCCACCCCAAAGATGAGATATGTTGATGTATCGGCTTAAAATGTGCTTATTCTATTCTGTGGGTGGATGGAGCTTAAACAGCATAAATTTGAGAAATATTAGAACCTCAGTGTGTCAGAAATATGGAGGGAACAGAATCCGACGGCAAAAAAAACATCTGTCGGAATCCGTTCCCCCACTCCTATTATGAGAGGTATTGATGTAATGGCTTAACAAATGCTGATTCTATTTTGTGTGTGGACTGTGGATGGAGCTTAACTTGCATCAGTTTAAAGAATGTTTTTTTTTTTTTTTTTGCCTTTTATTATGATAGGACAGTATAGTAAAGTTGGATGACCCGGGACTTGAAAACGGGTCGCCCAAACCTAAAAAAACCAAAAACATTGTCATGTCACTGACCACAAGGCTATTGAGGCTAGTAACTTTCTGCAATTTGATCAATATTAGAACCTTATTGTGTAAGAAACATAGGGGGAACAGAATCCGACGGCAAATAGTTCAGCTGTCAAAATCCGTTCCCCCACCCCAATGATGAGAGATGTTGATGTATCGGCTTAAAATATGCTTATTCTATTCTGTGGGTGGATGGAGCTTAAACAGCATAAATTTGAGAAATATTAGAACCTCAGTGTCTCAGAAATATGGGGGGAACAGAATCCGACAGCAAAAAAAACAGCTGTCGGAATCCGTTCCCCCACTCCCATAATGAGAGGTGTTGATGTAATGGCTTAAAAAATGCTGATTCTATTTTGTGTGTGGATGGAGCTTAACTTGCATCAGTTTAAAGAATGGTTTTTTTTGTTTGTTTTTTTGCCTTTTATTATGATAGGACAGTATAGTAAATTTCGACGACCCGGGACTTGAACTTGGGTCGCCCAAAGATAAAAAAAAAACAAAAAAATGATCAGGTCACTGACCACTAGGCTATTGAGGCAAAACAATTGCTGCAATTTGATCAATATTAGAACCTTATTGAGTAAGAAACATAGGGGGAACTGAATCCGACGGCAAATAGTTCAGCTGTCGAAATCCGTTCCCCCACCCCAATGATGAGAGGTGTTGATGTATCGGCTTAAAATATGCTTATTCTATTCTGTGGGTGGATGGAGCTTAAACAGCATAAATTTGAGAAATATTAGAACCTCAGTGTGTCAGAAATATGGAGGGAACAGAATCCGACGGCAAAAAAAAACATCTGTCGGAATCCGTTTCCCCACTCCTATTATGAAAGGTATTGATGTAATGGCTTAAAAAATGCTGATTCTATTTTGTGTGTGGATGGAGCTTAACTTGCATCAGTTTAAAGATTTTTTTTTTTTTTTGCCTTTTATTATGATAGGACAGTATAGTAAATTTCGATGACCCGGGACTTGAACTCGGGATGCCCAAAGCCAAAAAAAAAAAAAAACATTATCCTGTCACTGACCACTAGGCTATTGAGGCTAGCAACTTGCTGAAATTTGATCAATATTAGAACCTTATTGTGTAAGAAACATAGGGGGAACTGAATCCAACGGCAAATAGTTCAGCTGTCAAAATCCGTTCCCCCACCCCAATGATGAGAGATGTTGATGTATCTGCTTAAAATATGCTTATTCTATTCTGTGGGTGGATGGAGCTTAAACAGCATAAATTTGAGAAATATTAGAACCTCAGTGTGTCAGAAATATGGGGGGAACAGAATCCGACAGCAAAAAAAACATCTGTCGGAATCCGTTCCCCCACTCCTATTATGAGAGGTATTGATGTAATGGCTTAAAAAATGCTGATTCTATTTTGTGTGTGGATGGAGCTTAACTTGCATCAGTTTATAGAATGTTTTTTTTTTGTTTTTTTTGCCTTTTATTATGATAAGACAGTATAGTAAAGTTCGATGAACCGGGACTTGAACTTGGGTCGCCCAAAGCTAAAAAAAACAAAAAAAACATTGTCAGGTCACTGACCACTAGGCTATTGAGGCTACTAATTTGCCACAATTTGATCAATATTAGAACCTTATTGAGTAAGAAACATAGGGGGAACAGAATCCGACGGCAAATAGTTCAGCTGTCAAAATTCGTTCCCCCACCCCAATGATGAGAGGTGTTGATGTATCGGCTTAAAATATGCTGATTCTATTTTGTGTGTGGATGGAGCTTAACTTGCATCAATTTAAAGAATATATTTATTTATTTTTCCTTTTATTATGATTGGACAGTATAGTAAAGTTCGACGACCCAGGACTTGAACTCGGGTCGCCCAAAGCTAAAAAAACAAAAAAATGGTCAGGTCACTGACCACTAGGCTATTGAGATTACTAATTTGCTACAATTTGATCAATATTAGAACCTTATTGTGTAAGAAACATAGGGGGAACAGAATCCGACGGCAAATAGTTCAGCTGTCGAAATCCGTTCCCCCACTCCCATTATGAGAGGTGTTGATGTAATGGCTTAAAAAATGCTGATTCTATTTTGTGTGTGGATGGAGCTTAACTTGCATCAGTTTAAAGAATATATTTATTTATTTTTCCTTTTATTATGATTGGACATTATAGTAAAGTTCGACGACCCAGGACTAGAACTCGGGTCGCCCAAAGCAAAAAAAAAAAAAAAAAAACATTGTCAGGTCACTGACCACTAGGCTATTGAGGCAAGAAATTTGCTGCAATTTGATCAATATTAGAACCTTATTGAGTAAGAAACATAGGGGGAACTGAATCCAACGGCAAATAGTTCAGCTGTCGAAATCCGTTCCCCCACCCCAATGATGAGAGGTGTTGATGTATCGGCTTAAAATATGCTGATTCTATTTTGTGTGTGGATGGAGCTTAACTTGCATCAGTTTAAAGAATATATTTATTTATTTTTCCTTTTATTATGATAGGACAGTATAGTAAAGTTCGATGACCCTGGACTTGAACTCGGGATGCCCAAAGCCAAAAACAAAAAAAAAACATTATCCTGTCACTGACCACTAGGCTATTGAGGCTAGCAACTTGCTGCAATTTGATCAATATTAGAACCTTATTGTGTAAGAAACATAGGGGGAACAGAATCCGACGGCAAATAGTTCAGCTGTCGAAATCCGTTCTCCCACCCCAATGATGAGAGATGTTGATGTATCTGCTTAAAATATGCTTATTCTATTCTGTGGGTGGATGGAGCTTAAACAGCATAAATTTGAGAAATATTAGAACCTCAGTGTGTCAGAAATATGGGGGGAACAGAATCCGACAGCAAAAAAAACCAGCTGTCGGAATCCGTTCCCCCACTCCCATAATGAGAGGTGTTGATGTAATGGCTTAAAAAATGCTGATTCTATTTTGTGTGTGGATGGACCTTAACTTGCATCAGTTTAAAGAATGGGTTTTTTTTGTTGTTTTTTTGCCTTTTATTATGATAGGACAGTATAGTAAATTTCGACGACCCGGGACTTGAACTTGGGTCGCCCAAAGATAAAAAAAAACAAAAAAATGATCAGGTCACTGACCACTAGGCTATTGAGGCAAAAAAAATTGCTGCAATTTGATCAATATTAGAACCTTATTGAGTAAGAAACATAGGGGGAACTGAATCCGACGGCAAATAGTTCAGCTGTCAAAATCCGTTCCCCCACCCCAATGATGAGAGGTGTTGATGTATCGCCTTAAAATATGCTTATTCTCTTCTGTGGGTGGATGGAGCTTAAACAGCATAAATTTGAGAAATATTAGAACCTCAGTGTGTCAGAAATATGGGGGGAACAGAATCCGACGGCAAAAAAACATCTGTCGGAATCCGTTTCCCCACTCCTATTATGAGAGGTATTGATGTAATGGCTTAAAAAATGCTGATTCTATTTTGTGTGTGGATGGAGCTTAACTTGCATCAGTTTAAAGAATGTTTTTTTTTTTTTTTTGCCTTTTATTATGATTGGACATTATAGTAAAGTTCGATGACCCGGGACTTGAACTCGGGTCGCCCAAAGCTAAAAAAAACAAAAACATTGTCAGGTCACTGACCACTAGGCTATTGAGGCAAGAATTTTGCTGCAATTTGATCGATATTAGAACCTTATTGAGTAAGAAACATAGGGGGAACTGAATCCGACGGCAAATAGTTCAGCTGTCGAATTCCGTTCCCCCACCCCAAAGATGAGATATGTTGATGTATCGGCTTAAAATATGCTGATTCTATTTTGTGTGTGGATGGAGCTTAACTTGCATCAGTTAAAAGAATGTTTTTGTTTTTTTGCCTTTTATTATGATTGGACAGTATAGTAAATTTCGATGACCCGGGACTTGAACTCGGGTCGCCCAAAGCCAAAAAAGAACAACAACATTATCCTGTCACTGACCACTAGGCTATTGAGGCAAACAACTTGCAGCAATTTGATCAATATTAGAACCTTATTGTGTAAGAAACATAGGGGGAACAGAATCCGACGGCAAATAGTTCAGCTGTCGAAATCCGTTCCCCCACTCCCATTATGAGAGGTGTTGATGTATCGGCTTAAAATATGCTTATTCTCTTCTGTGGGTGGATGGAGCTTAAACAGCATAAATTTGAGAAATATTAGAACCTCAGTGTGTCAGAAATATGGCGGGAACAGAATCCGACAGCAAAAAAAACATCTGTCGGAATCCATTTCCCCACTCCTATTATGAGAGGTATTGATGTAATGGCTTAAAAAAATGCTGATTCTATTTTGTGTGTGGATGGAGCTTAACTTGCATCAGTTTAAAAAATATATTTATTTATTTTTCCTTTTATTATGATTGGACAGTATAGTAAAGTTCGATGACCCGGGACTTGAACTCGGGTTGCCCAAAGCCAAAAAAAACAAAAAAAAACATTATCCTGTCACTGACCACTAGGCTATTGAGGCTAGCAACTTGCTGCAATTTGATCAATATTAGAACCTTATTGTGTAAGAAACATAGGGGGAACAGAATCCAACGGCAAATAGTTCAGCTGTCGAAATCCGTTCCCCCACCCCAATGATGAGAGATGATGATGTATCTGCTTAAAATATGCTTATTCTATTCTGTGGGTGGATGGAGCTTAAACAGCATCAATTTGAGAAATATTAGAACCTCAGTGTGTCAGAAATATGGGGGGAACAGAATCCGACAGCAAAAAAAAACAGCTGTTGGAATCCGTTCCCCCACTCCCATTATGAGAGGTGTTGATGTAATGGCTTAAAAAATGCTGATTCTATTTTGTGTGTGGATGGAGCTTAACTTGCATCAGTTTAAAGAAGGTATTTTTTTTTTTTTTTTTTTTTTTTTTTTTAACACTAGACCATCAGAAAATGTTAAATCATACACTTACAGACTGTATAGGCTAAATGATGTATAAGATGAGTCATATTTACAAAAACAATTCATCACATCTTTCTGACTTATTTCAGAAGCATCATACAGTTAGTACTACGTTCTCTTTAATAAATGATTCAATACATTTTATAACAGTCACTTGTCCCCACCTTGTGGCGAAACAATATAATCGATACATGCGTTATTTTAAGGGGCCAATCACACCTAACGCATTTTTGGAAGTGAGAGGCGCCTTTTTTCAATTGATTTCCTATGGCAGTGCACGTTCTCCGCGCTGTTTATGCGCCCCAGGCGTCTCGCGTTTAACCGCCGGCTGCGCCTCACGTTTTTGGAGTTGAAAAAAAAAAATCAACTCGAATCGAATGAATGGAGAGGCGGGTCTTCCGTTGTAGTGATGAAAGCTACAGTTGCTTTGAATGCCGGAGAGTGCGATTATGGAGGATAAATTTGTGGTGCTCTCGCGGGTTACCAGGAGCTTAACAACTTCACGAATCGTAACTACCAAAATGTTAACAGAAAATAAACAAAGTTAATAAAAGGCTGATTTGACGTTTACTTGACTGACAGGACAGCTGTTTCAGTGTTTGCCTAGCAACAAAAAACGCAGTTCACTGCTCGTTCTGTGTGATTGGGGCGGTGCTGTGCGCCTCGCGTTTTCGAACCGGAAAAACGTTTTTTTTTTAAAGATGAATCGTGCAGCTCTATTGTCTTATCTCTCTCCCAGTATATGAGTAGCACGAGGGCTTTTCAATGCATTCAATCTCACGTCGCTTTTAGTGGAGGAGTGAGCCAGCTCTCAGATTTCATCAAAAATATCTTAATTTGTGTTCTGAAGATGAACGGGAGTCTTACGGGGTTGGAATAACATGAGAGAGAGTGATTACTGACAGATTTTTTTGTTGAACTAACCCTTAAACACCGTTTTCATTTCATTTAAATGTTTATATGAAAATATTTGTTGTTGTTTTTTAAGCTATAATGTAGCATTTAAAATGTATGATAATCATATGAAATTTTCTACTTTTTGATGTGCTGTAAAAGTGTGCGTTTATAATTCACATGGTTGTGTTAATAAAAAAATAAAGTTGGACGAATGGTGCAGAATTTTTTTTCTAACCTTAAAATAACATTTTTACTTGAAAGAAAGTGGACATTTTAATGTTCTTTGAATGTTGTATTGTTAATAACATTTTGGGGGAAAGAACGTTGCAGGAACGTTATGCTTACCTTAAGATGATGTTCCAGCAACGTTATGCTAATGTTCCAGCAACGTTATGCCAATGTTATGCTAACCTTAAGATAATGTTGCATGAATGTTATGCTAACCTTAAGATAACATTCCATGAACGTTATGCTAACCTTAAGAATGTTCCAGCAATGTTGTGCTAATGTTCTGGCAATGTTATGCTAACCTTAAGATAACCTTCCAGCAACGTTATGCTAATGTTCCAGCAACGTTATGCCAATGTTATGCTAACCTTAAGATAACATTCCATGAACGTTATGCTAACCTTTATGAATGTTCCAGCAATGTTGTGCTAACGTTCCGGCAACGTTATGCTAACCTTAAGATAACGTTCCAGCAATGTTAGGCAAACCTTAAGATAACGTTCCATGAACATTATGCTAACCTTAAGATAACATTCCATGAACGTTATGCTAACCTTAAGAATGTTCCAGCAATGTTGTGCTAACGTTCCAGCAACGTTATACTAACCTTAAGATAATGTTCCAGCAACGTTATGCAAACCTTAAGATAATGTTCCAGCAATGTTGTGCTAACGTTCCAGCAACGTTATGCTAACCTTAAGATAACGTTCCAGCAACGTTATGCAAACCTTAAGACAATGTTCCAGCAACGTTATGCTAACGTTCCGGCAACGTTATGCTAACCTTAAGATAACGTTCCAGCAACATTATGCTAATGTTCGAGCAATGTTTTTCTAACATTAAAATACCATTCCAGCAACGTTAAGCAAACTGGACATTTCAACGTTTTTAGAACATTTCAAATCAACGTTCCCACAACGTTCTTAGAACATATTTTTGTTAGCTGGGGTGTTTGTTTTCAGAAATGATAACAGTCGTTTTATACTAGTGCTTATGCGATATCACGATTTTTGATGATCTTCTCCAAGATCTGCTTTTGAGGAAAACATTTCATTGGCGTTCTGTTTTGCACCTTTTCTGAGCGCGGGGAAGCGCGCGCGCACTGTCAGCGCCTGACAACCAGGCCTGGCGTCAAGGGGGGGCTTAGCCCCACATACTTCATATAGAAACAATTAAAATGCCTCGTTAATTTTAAAGACATAGCCTATTTATTATTATTAGCCTGTTTTTGCCTGAGATTTGCGGTGAGATTTACGCATGTGCTCGGGTGTATGCTATATTCCTCCATGCACCCAGTATTTAAGCAGAAATTAATATAAATGTGCAATTAGTCGACCGGAAAAATCTTTTGTCTGGTAACTCTAATCAATATATTTACTATTTACTTAGTTATAAGTATCCAGTTATTTAGCCTATATTGAATTTGAATTTGTTCCAAGTGTTTAAATATGTGTTCTGTTTAACTTGAATGCTAATTTTTTGCATTGTGATTTTATTTTCTGTTTTAGATGCTCTACTCAGCAGATGGGGACAGCCGCCGTCACACACAGGCTGTGCAAAAGTGGCTGCGCTATGCGCCAGACCGGGCAGGAGGGACTGGACGACAAAATATTCGGCATCAGAGGACATTGAAGTGTAAATAAAGAGTACAAATAATTAAATAAAAAGGCTAATAAAAATGAATTTGTTTTAGTGTGGTGTGTTCAGTGTTTTATACGAGATTTCAAATGTTCTATTACTACTGGCTGTAGATAAAGCAGGCTATTTAAATTATGGCATTACATTTAAAATTAACATTTAAAAACGATTGAAATTCCATTGAAATCACGTTGATCCTTAGTTTAGTTGAAATTTCAACATTGTTTCAATATTCATGATAATTGAAATACCATTGAAATTCCGTTGATCTATGGACAGGATTTCAACGTTGTTTCAATATTAAAACGGTGCAAAATGATGTAGAATCAACATCAGAGTTCGATGTTGATTCAATGACTTATTGTTGAAAAAGGAATGTTGATTTAACATAGTTTCAATGACTGCTATCTGGGATGCCTGCAACATATATCTATACATACCGGTATATTTGACTTATCTGAGAACACAATATATGACTGCAACATATATCTATACATATATTTGACTTATCTGAGAACACAATATATGACTGCAACATATATCTATACATATATTTGACTTATCTGAGAACACAATATATGCCTGCAACATATATGAACATTTATGTGTCCAAACATGTGAAGAAAATATTTGAGTTCATCCATATATGATACCATATATCTGCATATATTACCCAGATAGCACACGTACGTCGGGCCGACGTTGGCCCAACATCGAGCGTCGGCCTCCCTCCCTATAACATCGCAAAGGCGTCGGCCAGGCGTAGGCAGATCTCTTGTCAGTCAGTGCTCTATTTCCCAGCTCCGTTACGTCGGCTTTAGGTCGGCCCACTATTCATGGGTTTCAGTCACGTGACTTTTTTGTTTAGGATCTTTAGGACCTAGCCTCTCCCTGGTGTGATTGGAAAGATGTCGCACACTAAAATAGCACACCTCAGTACAGACGAAAAGCAACGGTATTTAAATAAAATAGATACTTTAGGTATAGATCCTTATTTACTGCCAAACGAACTGCTGACTCCACTAAAGTCTTGTAAAAACTTGCCAGATTTGACGTTTGCTGATATTTATATCTACCTCGTCCACAATCCCTCTCCATCAGTGATGCGCGGGTTGATCCGAAATGAGCGGGTGCCTGCGGTCACCCGCGGTTACCCGCGGTTACGAGTCATCCAAAAATATTTTTAATGATATTCGGGTCGCGGTCGGTCGGGTCGTTTGAAATAAAGATGCCAATTAAACCTTTGTCATTTATATAGTTCTAGACACAATTTTCTATGAATACGTTTCAAATGTAATTTACACTTTATTGGCTGAATAACTGGCGCGAAGATGACGCACGAGCTCAGTCTGCAGGCAGAGATGGAGGCGGCAAGAGAAAATAGGTGAAGACTGGGGAGTGGAAGCTCCGCAAATACACAAATAGAAAGAGCAAAGTGTGGGAGACATTTGCCGAAATAATGAAAGATGATGACCAAAGTGCTGGCTTTGTCATGTGTAGGCTACTTCTTGCGATGCTATTTACACATTTGATAACCACAAAACTGGCACGACCAACCAGGCACGGCTCCAGGATTCCAGTTTTGGATAAGCCAGACCAATTGTGGGTGGGCCTTAAATTAAAAACGTTAAATAAAATAAAAATAAAAAAACGTTATCCAATCACTGCTTAACCTAATAAAAAAATATTGACTAATATAGGCTACTGTTATATTATCTGTGCGTATACATAATATAGATTTTAATAGCTTGATGCTCTTTAAATATTGTGTTGCATTGTAAAAGTAAATCCTCGATCGCTCTCCATGGTTCTGACCAAAGAAGAGAGCTTTGGAATCTCCATTATGCATATACCTGGGCTGCATTTTCCGATAACATTGTCTCTTAGCGCGCTGCGATAACTTAACTAAAGGTATACTACCAGTAAAGGTATATCATTGCTAGCTAGGCGTCTTCAGGGCTATCATCCACTCGTGAGGCAGAGGCGCTGAGAGGCAGAGGCGCTGACGCCCTCCTAGCAACGGCGCTGTTTTTGGTAAAACATGATTTTGACGACTTCATTAAGTTTTGTTTTATAGAAAACTCTTTTTAAAAGATTTTCGTTTTGTATAAATTGTATCTTAATTTTGATCAATGTTTTATCAATCAATTGCCCGTATTTATTAAATAAGAAGCAAATATATAGCAGACAAAATAAGGCGCCGGTACGCGATCACTGCATGTGAACTGGAGGGCGCCGAAACTCAGCTTGTGCCTCACAGATTTGATAAATATAGGCTATATATTACAGAAAGCTTGAAATGTCTACTTTTAAACGAAAATATTCAAACCAAAATAAATAGGCTATACTCTCTGATTATGTAGGCTAATCCATATGAAATGTGCATTTCTCTCTGGCGTTCATGGCGAGTCCGCAATCTCCGCATTGTCAACTTCATCTTTGCAGCGACACAGAAAACACCAGTTTATTACTAAACAATTAAATGTCTCCTTGCTAATTTAGACACATTCATAATCATTACTTTAACCGGTTCTTTGTGGCAAGCTTTATGCGTGCGGTCATTACGCTTATTCCTGTAGGCTAGCCTATTTAAGTAATTAATTTAATATAAAGGGGCGATTTGTCCACGAATGGCTTAAATGAACAACTAGTCGACTAGAAAAAAAATTAGTCGGAGGCAGCCCTTATTCCACATATTTTCGAACCAGCAGGCCATTCTGGGTTGGGCGAGCGACCGTGAGCGGAGCGGAATATTCAGAAATGCGCTCTCCGCTCACGAGCTCTGATCGGAACAAACCCGAACCTCACTGTCTGCTGAACTTGCGCAGAAACATCAAAATAGACATAGCCAGCTTTTTAAAACTGTTTTTAAAACTAAACATTTAGACTATTTTAGTACAAATTATGAGCTTATATTGACGATTTTTTTATAATTCTTGACAAAATTAGAATATTAAGTTATATTAAGACGCTACGATGAGCATTATAGCTACTTTAAAAAAAATGCGGGTCAGGAAGCGGGTCGGGTACAATATTTTCTTTTTCGTTTTTTGCGGTCCGAGTTGCGGGCGGGTTAGTTGAAAACGTCGGTCGGGTGCGGTTTGTTTATACATTGACCCGCGCATCACTGCTCTCCATACACCGGCGAAGCTCTCAAGGCATTTAAAAGCACTGAAGCCTACCTCTACTTCACTTCGGGATGGGTTAATGATCCCAAAATCTATCATCTGGAGATGAAGAAAATGTTCTTGATTAACAGGACGGGTAAGTGATATTAACGTTACACGAGTAATCGCTGCATCGCTGAACTGAATTGCTAATAATGTCGGTAAAGCACATCTCCTGTATTATTAGTGAGGTTTGGACACCTTTATTTTCAATTCTCATTTATTTGTAAAGCGCTTTTCACAATATCGTTTCAAAGCAGCTTTACAGAAAATGCATGGATCTACATTACAATTTAGAGGGTCCAAGTTATGCATTTCAGAAATGTTTAAAAATCACGCAGTTAGCTATAATCTATTAATTTAAACAATGTATTAATTTAAGGCAGAAACAGTGAGCAGTAGTTTAGCATACTGAAGCAGGTAACAACAACATCATTCAGCCATACATATAACTAAGTCTAGTAATGTAAAAATAGATAGCTGTCTAGAATGACGTTATACGTGTTAGAGAGAGAATATAGGGCACTATATGTCACTTTGAGTGATTTATTGCCCTTAAGCCCCGCCCCCTTTTTGACCGTGGGAAATTCCCACGCTTGCCCCGCCCCTTTTCCAGCAGGGGATTTTTTCCCACGCTTGCTCCGCCCTTTTGACCGGTGGCTTTTTTTCCCACGCTTGCTCCTCCCGTATGGGCGTGAACAGAACCAGGGAAATATTATAAAATAAATGATATATTAAATTATATATTTAATAATATAAAACGTTGTATAAAGGTAAAATACACATATCTTTAGTGTTCTCACACATTTGTAAAACACATTAGTTGCACATTAAAAACTTTAAAATGTCAATGAAAAAGTTTAAATTGCATTTTCTTAAAGTAATCAAAATGTAAAAAAGCTATCAAACATTAAACACATATTAAAACATATCAAACGCATAAACACATACGTACAATTCAAAACTGACTTACGTTATAAAACATTGAAAATCAATGTTCAGTCATTTACAGAAAAGTATAACAAGTTAAGAGAGTTTTTCATTACAAAAAGATAATTTTTTTAAAAATGTTGATCCATAATCATTTAACTTTCACACATTATTTATAAAACGTACATTTTACATAAAGTATCTTTAAAAGTGTATATTTTCTTAAAGATATAAAAATGCGTTAGCATTAAAACATCTAAAACAACATTTTATGTTAAAACATAAATGTTCAGTCATTTACAGAAGAGTATAACAAGTTAAGAGAGTTTTTCATTACAAAAAGATAATTTTTTAAAAATGTAGATCCATAATCATTTAACTTTCACACATTATTTATAAAACGTTACATTTTACATAAAGTATCTTTAAAAGTGTATATTTTCTTAAAGATATAAAAAATGCGTTAGCATTAAAACATCTAAAACAACATTTTATGTTAAAACATAAATGTTCAGTCATTTACAGAAGAGTATAACAAGTTAAGAGAGTTTTTCATTACAAAAAGATAATTTTTTAAAAATGTAGATCCATAATCATTTAACTTTCACACATTATTTATAAAACGTTACATTTTACATAAAGTATCTTTAAAAGTGTATATTGTTGTCCATCACTTTTAAAACATTAATGAAATAAGTTAAAATTGCATTTTTCTCTAAAAGAGTTATTAAAAATGAGTTAGCGTTATTTTAAGATGTTAAAATTAATAATTTACAGAAAAGTAAATGTATCCATCCACACATTATGTGTAAAATGCTACATTTAACATAAAATATCTTTAAAAAGTGTCTCAAGCACATAATATTAAAACCACACCATGTTAAAAATCACAGTATCTAAAAAAATAGCCTTACGTTTTTGTAAATCCGTTTGTTGAAAGAGAGCCAAAAGGTATATCCAGAGGTATATTCCGCATCAAATGTATAACCGATGGTATTTTCCACATCAATTGTATATCCAAAGCACGAAAGATTTATCCAACAAGGATATATCCAAGACCAGAGATATATCCAGAACGCTTATCCATATCCAAATGTATAGAGATTTTAATTCCAAAAGTTACAATGTCCTCGTGAGGAGCTCAATGAAACACGTCCACACGGTTACATCCCAAAAGTTAGACTGATCTCTGTGACATCTGCCCTGTAGCCACAGGTAGACCACACCCACCCTAGACACCTCCCACCCCTAGACCCCTCCCACACCATGACCCCTCCTACATCAAGATCCCTCCCAAGCCAACTATGTATCGGGTAACAGATCAGTGGGTTGTTTTTAATTAAAAAAGAGTTTTGTTTCCCCCAATCATTTAAAAACTTTTTAAAAACAATGTATGTATAAAGTTAAAATACAACGGTTTAGTATTCGTACGTTTACAACGTTATCTGAAAAAAGGTAGAATTAATAGCTAGATTTAGTTAAAATTAATAGTTTAAATTATTAGTTAAGTTAGATTTAATTCATGCTTTAGTTAAGTTATATTCACTAACTTACTGATTTATTCACTACAACCCAATGGAGAGATCCGATCATTGTTTGAGAACGCGTTTTTGGAGTAAAAAATAATGATTCTGTTCAAAACGATGTGCTTTTAACTTTAAAACTGTGAAACGTAAGCGGTAGGCAAACATTTTCCACACACACATGTAACACTTTTACATACAACTTTAATAATAAAATAACTTTAACTTTAATAAAATGACACAGACCTTTAAAATACAGATGTGTATAGTATTTAAAACGCTAGGCCTATCAGAAAAATGTAAACAAGAATGTCTTCTTACATATACAGATTTTAAACCCTGTTAAAAACAAAAAAAGTTAACGTTAAATAATTTAAAACAAGTTATAGAATGTCTTTCACGAACAACTTTTAAAGAAAAATGGTAAATTATGTTTCAAACGTGAACAACATATCAAACAACAACAGTTAAAAAATAATACATAAAGTGAATAGTTTTAAGCAAAACTTTTTAACATTACAATTCGCTATAAACTTTTGTATAGATCTTAGCTAAAATAGATCTTTCACTGTCTCGCAAAGCATCCTTGCGCTCCGAAAGCACAACACGAATGAGAAATCGGTCTGTGAAGCGAGTCTCCGCCCACCTAAAAACTTTGCCAAAGCAAATACACATGTGTAGAGGTATAGCTACAGATTTAAATCTCGGTAAAAAGGCTTAATCAAAACAACATTTTAAATTTTTGTACATTTAATTTAATTTAGTTATTAATCCGGTATTAGATCTTTCTAGCCTAATATTGTTTGATGTGTTATGCCTAGATAACGAAACATAGTCCATACATGTTGTGTTCGAGAAAAGTAATATTGATGTAATCTTTGTGAGATCATACCCACAAACGCAGAACTTTGTGTTGGATGCTCCACTTTACTAAAAGAAAATATTATGGAAGTCATTTTCAAACTGTAATTATACCATATTTTATGTATTAATAGTATGGTTCCATGTTGCTTTAAAGTTTTGTTTGTTTGTTATTAATACCTTTTTTTTTTAACTAACACTTCAACATCCTCCACAAATTAAAGAAACATATGAGCTAAGGAGGTAAGGATGTACATTAATCCCGAATAAACAGATAATGGAATGTCTACAATCTACAATATACAGTTAGATATTCTCCTACTTCGTATGCGTGTAAATAGTTGCACTTATGGACTAACTTTAAAAAATCATCCTTATACAGGAATCACGTGTGTCCAAAACATTTGTATAAGATTCAAAAGACCAAATCACTAGGGGAGACAACAAACACACCCCATCGTGAAAAGTGACCGTTCAGCACAGAGACCGAACTTAAATGACATATACATTAACGGGCCAGAATGTGACACAGACTCCGCCCACTAACACGCCTCTCAAAGGTGAGAGGTCTGTTGCGATTTAAAGGTGTGCGTAAAAAATGACGCCGATGGTGACATCACGTGGGAATTCCCTCCCTCAGTGTGACAGAGTTTAAAAAGGAACTCAAACACTACTAGAGATACTTCTGATTTTGCAAACCAGACAACCTGCAATGGCTACTGTGGCACCGAAAACACCTGAGAGAAGGATTACTGATGCTCTGGAGGATCTGACTTTAGCACCACGAAAAAAACGGGAAACCCACGGCCCTTGTTTAACGCGATTTCTTCACGAGCCGGCAGATTCTGTGGAATATACGTTTCACTTGTCTGAAGGACGTGCGTGTACGTATGTTTATGACAAAATCAACAGAGAAGTCCGGTTGGTTAACGTGGATAACATTGAGAGATTCACCGCAAAATCAACTGACGACCCGGATTTATTATTCACAGAAAGGGATTGGGTTTTATTTTACACGAAAGTATGGAGAGATTTGAATGAAGGGATGGATACACCTCTTTTTATCGGTGAGTGGAATGGATTAACCATGGGTACAAGATACCGGATTTTAGGTGATCAACTTAACAAATATCCAGACGATTTTATCTATATACTTTGTAGTGACATGGGCAAGAAAGCGGAATTCACGTGGCCAATATGTGAAAAAGATCATTTAGAATTATATGATCTGAAATTCATGTTCCAATGGAAGGATCTACCTGTGATGGCTGAGATTTTTTCCAAGATCAATCAGCTTTTCCAGTGGACCAACGCGTACGAGCGTTATACCAACATTAAAGTGAAACTTTTCCACCCCGAGTGGGCGGTCCCCGAGAGACGAGGATCTTTTATAACACCGCCCACTCTCTACAAACATTAAGAAACTACTCTCCGGACTATCTGACTCAGGATACTAGTTCTCCTTCTTCATCATCATCTCAACTGCTTGGATCTACTGATGGATTTACAAAAATGGATTACCGGATGCATCAAATGGATATCCGCAGAAAAACATTGAATGGTTAAATAAATTTTGTACAGATCTCGGATTTCATAATCTGACATTCCCCAAAACTATGGAGTTGCAACACGTAACCAGTGAGTGAGACCTCGTCACAACTGTCGATGAGGTGGACGGATGTCTCGGATTCACAGGCCATCGGATTATCAAGGCTATTTTGGATATCGTTCTGGAAATGTAATTTTTGTCTGGATAATAGAGTATATAATTTGTCAATGTAACCTACTTTAAAAAAAAAAAAAAAAAAAAAAAAAAAAATGCATGAATAAATTTACCTTTGTTTGGTCAATATATAATATGTCCTCGAGTGTTTTGTAAAATGATTAAAAATGTTTGTAAAATGATTTTATATTTTAGATGAATACATCATTGAGAAGAATTTTTAAATGTCTGTGAAATTTATTTTTTGTTTGTGTGATATAATTCAGATTATACATGTTTTTAACTTTCTACTTACATTCTAATAAAAGAAAAAATAATTTTTGTTGTTTGGAAATGTTTTGTAACTTTTATGTTGTGAAAAAAAGAAATGTTTGTGACTTTTATATTCTGAAATAAAAATAATGTACAACTTTGTAGCATAATTCTTATTGATTGAAATCTGACTGTATTGACATGCCTGAACTAATAAAGATATTTGACTATCCTTCGAATTCATGTGTTTTGTGGAGGTAAAGATAGATTAAAACAGATAGTGTTACAGGGTTATATGACGTAAGATTATCAGATCTGTCTGTATACATGTATTCTCTAAAGAGAATGTCAATATTAAATATATTCAAACTATTATTGATATTTTCTTGAAATGTGGATGGACGATGTGTTACGAAATAAATTCATGTCTGAAGTAACTAAGACGTTTTTAATATAACCTACCTGTAAAGTTACAAACAGATAGGGTGTAAAGTTTTTAATAAACGCATATATCCCTAGTGTGGGGAAATACATGTATCTTTTTCAAACATAATTAATGTATTTTCTTTGTGTGAACCAGATTTAAAAACGCACAACGACTACACTTGTATGGTTTTATTTTACCATAGTAAATCGTCATTCTATAAATCCTATAACATTTTGAACAGAATTCTACATTTTACTTTTGTCGGGTACTTGTGATTTTTTATGTGAATTGTAACAGAAGACATTTATCTGGGACAATCAGAGCATTTTGTTTGTTCAATGTAAAATAATAATAATAACGCCATGTTTCCCGGAAACGGCTTGCACCGGTGATCAGTGCGAAATGCATGCCGGTTAGAGACGGATCCGAGTGCGGTCCGCCTTCCTCTGATGTCATGCTGACGTATGTCAAAAATCTCCCGCGAGCACAAGGCGCACCAGGCGGATTCTGCAGTCGCACGCAGTTGCTCTCCACTGACTGCGCTGATCAAAAACATGATGGGACGCGACTTACAGACGCCACAGCTTGATGTTCATTGGTTTAAACAACCGTGATGTATTGTTCTCTTTTAAAATGTTTGATTTTAATAAAACTCTGATATCATGTTTATGTGTATATAGGCCTACGTTATGTGGTAATATTCCCAAACTATCTCAGCGAGATATCTATGGGTTATGCAATGTAATGTTTATTAAAAACATATGTCTGTATTAAAGAAAAAGACTGATAAACATGTATTTGGAATGGAATTAAATAAGTAGACTACTTTCGATGTCTTGTTCATTATATTTATTTTCATATAAAAGCAACAGAACTTAAATACCATCCAGTTTATTAGCAACACTGGTATTATTTTGTAGTATATTTATACCGACTTCATCAGTCCCTGAAAATTCTTCATAAAGAAAACAAAGAATGGTCTTCTCAGTTGCCATAGTTGCAACTCTAGCGACACCAGAACAGTGTGTTCAACGCATAATTGTGTACATTTTAAGGTTAAATGCATCAATCTGATGCACTTTGAGAGGTCAAATTAAGAGTTTCAACTGGCTTCAATCCTTGAACTGTACACATTGAACAAAGAAAAAAGCATTGACTTTTACTCGGACATCGAGTGACGTTGCACATTAAGATGAAATCTGATTTTTCTCCAGTCATTATTAAAAACAAGCTAACAAAGAATGATTGATCCTGATGGGTACCGGTTCTATGTGGGAACCGTTTTGCATCAAAATAATATTATTCACCATAACCATCACGTAAATAGTCAGACACAAAAGTTAGGAAACTTCAAAAGCTTCATGCTGTTTATGACCTGTTTGTGAATAAAACCAATAATCAAAACAAAATGATAGTCTACAATTGAATACGTTGTAAACCTTTCACGACATGCATCACTATACAGTAGACACACACACACACACACACACACACACACACACGTGTGTCCACTTGGCGACAGAATGTCTACAGAGGTGTTATCGCATCACTAACACACACACACACACACACACACACACACACACACACACACACACACACACACACACACGTTCACACATGCATGCACACATACGCTAACAAAAGATAAGAGGTTGATGATAGATTAAAGGTAGGCAGCTAATCGAAAAATGTGTAAAATAAGATGTACCCTACCAATATTCTTATTTATTTGTACTACTTCAGTTCATTTTACACTATTTCAAATTATATCTGTATCGTTTAGATCGGCCTTTTTAATATAGGGGGTGCACGGCTGACAACCTAACGCTGATGTTGGTTGTAACACGATTGTATTAAATAATTCCACACGTTTGGATGACCAAATTTTGTGTATAGTTGCCATATCAACATCATATAGAAAAATCCCATCAATTTTGGTAGATATCCATAGTCATTTATTAAACCATAGCAAAGGTAAATTTCTTACTTAAGCTAATTTTCATCTCTATTTTTGCGTTTATTTAAAATTAGACAAATCTGATCATATTTTAATCTCCTAGATGTTATTTAACAGTTGAGATAGTTATGCATCGCTAACTAGCAGAAGACCCTCGCAGTTTTTAAATCCTTTAATTTTAATTTTATTGAGAAAACGTGAGAAAAGGTGAATAAAGAATGTGTGTCAATGTTCAGAAATGAATAAATATTTAGTTTGTTTGAATTATGTTGTATAGTGGCGTTTTCATGTGTTTGGAGTCAAAACTCAAAAATGAATTTATATTTAATTATTAAAAAATGTTGTTATTTTATATGGAAATGTTTTAATTGTATTTTATTTGGAAAATATTTAGTTTGTATTGTATATTTTTTATTAGATCAGATAAGATTTTAAGCTGTCATATGTTATGTTACAACTGCTAAATCTGCTAAATAAACTTATGTTATGTGATGACGTCTACAAAATCATATTTAAAAGTTTAGAGCAATGAGTTTTTAAGGATTTTTAAACACACACACACACACACACACACACACACACACACACATGCGATTGGTGACAATGTGTCTACAATGATGTTATTTTCCCTTGTGTTAGCGTTCACATATCTTATTTTCTCTTTTGACGGATTCGTGTGAATTAGATTAATACACTTATTCAACGAGACGAGATCAGGTCCGTCATACGTATTTCTAATCATACAATCAGCTTTCAGAATCTCTACCACCTACAGAGATAGACTCCCTTTGAAAATGTGGCGGGAAAAAGGTGTTTTAAAATGGCTGTACAGTCTTTAAAATGAGGTTGCCTAAATCATTTACGGAACTCTTTGCGAACGAAACAAACCGTTGAAACACAAAACGTAAGTTTGCCTGCATTATGTCTGGAAATCAGCGCGATGCAGAAGTTTCATCGGATCAGTGCTATGATGAAGATTTATCACAAATTTTAAACGATCTTTGTAAGTATTTTCAACAAAAGGTTTTATGAAATTTTTATGGAATGAATTTGTCATCTGTGCCTAATAACATTATATCCTTGTTCGGTGAACAGATGATAGTTCATTCCCCGATTGTGTTTTACCCGGTGAATTTTTTCTAGGTGAGTGTTTTATTTTTAGTATCATTTTTCTTAACTTTAAAAAAAAAAAAAAAAAAAAAAAAAACTTACACTCTTTACAATAATTCAACAGGTAATCCGGAGGTCACAGCGACTCAATGCTATCAATGCTGTGGAGTTATCTACATTGGTTGATGTTCCCGGTGTACCGGTCTACGAGGACATCAGCCCATCTTCCACACCTGAACAGTATGTCTGCGAACAATCAGATCAGGAACCAACGTGCAGCTACGGGCCGATAACTCCTACAGAGCGTCTGAATTTCCGTGTATCTGGTAGAGGTGTGAAACGACTACGAGATGTTTACGGAGAATATGATTCGATTAATGGTAGCCAATTACACTATCCTGACGATGGTATGCTATATTTAGACTATTTATTTTTGTCTTATCATAATATTTTTATTCTTTGGATTTTTAAATAATAAATGTTATTTTCCAGAACAAAACATTCCTGTACAGCGTACATCCGTGCCTGATTACCATGAGGTGATCGAGAGTGCTTACAATAGACCATGTTTGGATTCACATTGCCAGTATTCCACCCCCAGTGTGAACTCATCGGAATATACCGGTAAGTCACTATACACTTTATTGTATTTTATGTATTAAACAATTCGTATAATAAATGATCTGTATGTTTGATCCTAGAACAAAATTATGCCGAAAGAGAATTGGAAATATTCCTGGATTCCCAAGCAGCCGTGTTGTGTCAAGTCAACGATTCTGTGTCAGAATCGTCAAACTCCGATGAGGATAACTCTGTACGGAACAGCCCCCCGTTATTCGGCGAACGAGATCTTCACAGACTGAGTTATGATACATTACGTAGTGTCAATAGAAATGTTTTGGGTATTTTAGCTAGCGTAACACAGCCATTAACCTACCAACAGATGGAGGAGATTACATCAGAGTCGCAGAGAGACATCGTAACGATTCTTTATAGATTGTTAGATCAGCAAAATCAACACACGAATGAGTTAAGGAACACTGCTGAATTTTTTGGGATCTGCCATGGGCAATTATTGGACGAAAACAGACAAACACGCAATGAATTGTTAACCGTTCGTCAGGAGATTGAACAGGTGAGAAACGATCAACAAATGTTAACAATTGCATTGTCATTAATTTCTGAACGACTAAACGTTGTTCAACGAGTGTTGAGAGAATTATACGATCCTTTTATGAGAAGGTAAAATTTGATTGTTATTTTTAAAACAAACTCATTTGATTGATGTTATTTCCCTATTATTTTTGTACATGTTACGTGTACGTGTAACTGTATTTCTACTACATTTTACTGTGTGTAGACATTATTGGTAGACAAATATTAGACCACTTGTGACGATGTACATTTTAAATAAAACAACCCGAACATGTATTCTAAAAGACTATACCCTTTTAGTGGAAAAAGTATCATTAAAATGTTATTTACATTCGCTACCAACTGTTCAGTTATTTTCACTTCTACGAGCTTGCTGGGTTTTTACGCGTTCCTAACTGTTGCCACTTATCTCCCATCATGGGAACATATACAGTCATTACATTACAGCAATATGTTTAAGGCCCAGCATATGTTCTGTTTATTGATCGGTATATCATGTGTGCTAACTGTGTATGTTACATACCATTTGTTCTTCTGCCGGATTATTGTTAATAAACTTTGTGTTGAAATATATTTGTCTACCTTCCAGTTTGTCAGTTATAACAAAAAGAAAAGTTGGTTCTTTTAAGAATTCCTGGTAACATTTATTATAAGGTGACAAATTTATACGTTACTACATTTACTTAATAGTAATAACAGTAAATTACGTTACAAGTAACTAACCATAAGTCAAACCCTAACCGTAACTATATAACAGTTACAATTAATATTAAGCAATACAAGATTATATTGCTTTAGGCATAACACATCAAACAATATTAGGCTAGAAAGATCTAATACCGGATTAATAACTAAATTAAATTAAATGCACAAAAATTTAAAATGTTGTTTTGATTAAGCCTTTTTTACCAAGATTTAAATCTGTAGCTATACCTCTACACATGTGTATTTGCATTGGCAAAGTTTTTAGGTGGGCGGAGACTCGCTTCACAGACCGATTTCTCATTCGTGTTGTGCTTTCGGAGCGCAAGGATGCTTTGCGAGACAGTGAAAGATCTATTTTAGCTAAGATCTATACAAAAGTTTATAGCGAATTGTAATGTTAAAAAGTTTTGCTTAAAACTATTCACTTTATGTATTATTTTTTAACTGTTGTTGTTTGATATGTTGTTCACGTTTGAAACATAATTTACCATTTTTCTGGCATCTTTAAAAGTTGTTCGTGAAAGACATTCTATAACTTGTTTTAAATTATTTAACGTTGACTTTTTTGTTTTTAACAGGGTTTAAAATCTGTATACGTAAGAAGACATTATTGTCTACATTTTTCTGATAGGCCTAGCGTTTTAAATACTAGCCTACACCTATGTATTTTTAACTAAAATCTAGCTATTAATTCTAGCTTTTTCAGATAACGTTGTAAACGTACGAATACTAAACCGTTGTATTTTAACTTTATACATACATTGTTTTTAAAAAGTTTTTAAATGATTGCGGAAAACAAAACTCTTTTTTAATTAAAGCAAAACATAGTTGGCTTGGGAGGGATCTTGATGTAGGAGGGGGTCTAGGTGTGGGAGGGGCCTAGGGGTGGGAGGTCTCTAGGGGTGGGTGGTCTCTAGGGGTGGGAGGGGTCTAGGGTGGGAGTGGTCTACCTGTGGCTACAGGGCAGATGTCACAGAGGTCAGTCTAACTTTTGGGATGTAACCGTGTGGACGCTTTTTGCTGAACTCCTCACGAGACTTTGTAACTTTTGTAAATAAAATCTCTAAACCTATGGTTCCGGATATACCCTTAATGTTGGATAAACCTCTGGGCTTAAATATACCTTTTGGATATATATTTGGATATACCTCTGGTCATGGATATATCCTTGTTGTTGGATAAACCTTTGGTCTTGGATATACCTTCTGGATATACATTTGATGTGGTAAATACCATCGGATATACCTTTTGGCTCTCTTTCAACAAACGGATTTACAAAAACGTAAGGATTAGTATTTTTAGATACTGTGATTTTTAACATGGTGTGGTTTTAATATTATGTGTTTGAGACACTTTTTAAACTAGTTTGTGTTTTATGTAACAGTTTTACAAATACTGTATGGATGGATGCACTTACTTTTCTGTAAATTATTGATTTTTAACATCTTAACTCATTTTTAATAACTCTTTTAGAGAAAAATGCAATTTTAACTTATTTCATTAATGTTTAACATGTTTAAAATGTTGTTTTAGACGTTTTAATGCTAACACATTTTGATATCTTTACGAAAATATAATTTAAACTTTAAACAATGTTTTATACACCTTTAAACACAATGTAATTGTGAAAGTACAGCTTTTTCTTTAAATGTATGTTAGAAAATAGAACTATTCGTTTTTTCGGATTTTGGAGTTAAAAGCTCTAAGCCTTTGGAGACGGATAAAAAACTTTTGTTCTTCTTTCAACAAAGTTGTCTTTATTGTACATTTCTTAAAAAAGTTTTAATATACATTGTCATAATGTTATCTGTTAAACAATACAGAAGTGGGGATGGGTGGGGATGTTTGTAGGGAAGGGGACCATGGGAAATTCCCACGGTCCGGAGCTGAATATTGCTTTTTCAATGTTTTAACATTTATGTTTTAACATAAAATGTTGTTTTAGATGTTTTAATACTAACACATTTTGATATCTTTAAGAAAATATAATTTAAACTTTTTTCATTAATGTTTTAACATCTTTAAAATGTTGTTTTAGATGTTTTAATACTAACACATTTTGATATCTTTACGAAAATATAATTTAAACTTTTAACATCTTTAAAATGTTGTTTTAGGTGTTTTAATACTAACACATTTTGATATCTTTAAGAAAATATAATTTAAACTTTAAACAATGTTTTATACACCTTTAAACAATGTAATTGTGAAAGTACAGCTTTTTCTTGTAATTGTGATTGTACAACTTTTCTTCAAATGTATTAGAAAATAGAACTATTTGCTCGGTATAATTTTAATACATGTTGTTTTAGATGTTTTAATGTGGATCTTGGGAAAATTTCCCACGGTTTATGTTTTAACATAAAATGTTGTTTTAGATGTTTTAATACTAACACATTTTGATATCTTTACGAAAATATAATTTAAACTTTAAACAATGTTTTATACACCTTTAAACACAATGTAATTGTGAAAGTACAGCTTTTTCTTTAAATGTATGTTAGAAAATAGAACTATTCGTTTTTTCGGATTTTGGAGTTAAAAGCTCTAAGCCTTTGGAGACGGATAAAAAACTTTTGTTCTCCTTTCAACAACAACAAAACGGAAATATAAATACGTAAGTCAGTTTTTAATATTGTGATTGTGTTTGAAACACTTTTTTAAAGATGCTTTATATAAAATACTAAATGTATCTTTTTAATGGGGAAAAAACTCTTAACTTTTTTACTTCTCCGTAAGTGTGTGTGTGAACGTGTGTGTGTGTGTGTGTGTGTGTGTGTGTGTGTGTGTCAGTCTTTAGCGAAGCGTGGGAACTGTTTGTCGTCTTTTCCCACGCCTCTTCACCACCTGACGTGGGAGTGTCTTAGTGTGGGAGGAGTCTAGGGGCGGAGCCTAGGTCTGGCTCCTGTGCAGCGGTAGCTATTGTCAGTCTTGACTCCTTTCTCCCGTGTTCGGACGTGTTTCATTGAGCTCCCAGGATATTACTTTACACAAAGTTGGATAACCTTTGTTCTTCTTTCAACAAGTGAAATTGTAAAAACGTAAGTCAGTTTTTAATTGTACGTGTGTGTTTATGCGTTTGATATGTTTTAATATTTGTTTAATGTCTTAATACTAATACATTTTGATAGCTTTAAGATAATGCAATTTAAACTTTTTCATTAATGTTTTAACATTTTACAAACGCTAAAGACGTGTATTTTAACTTTATACAACGTTTTATACACCTTTAAACACTATGTAATTGTGAATGTACAACTTTTGTTCAAATGTATTAGAAAATAGAACTATTTGCTTGATATAATTTTAATACGTTGTTTTAACGTTTTAATGTGGATCGTGGGAAAATTTTCCCACGGTCACGTGACCTGTTCAGAAGTGGGGCGGGGTGGGGATGTTTTGTAGGGAAGGGTACCGTGGGAAAATTCCCACGGTCACGTGATCTGTCCGGAGGTGGGAGGTATGGGGTAGAAGGGGCGGGGCAAGCGTGGGAATTTCCCACGGTCAAAAAGGGGGCGGGGCTTAAGGGCAATAAATCACTCAAAGTGACATATAGTGCCCTATATTCTCTCTCTCGTGTTCCAATTGTAAACTACATGTTTTAATTTAGCTAGCTAACCTGTAATATGCAATAATAATGTAAAATTAAAAGTAATTTTACTTTTATTAAATTTCCAGGTGAAGCATTCACAAAGCCTCAGTGTAACACCAACACACCCCTGGATAACAGTACAGGAAGATGGGACTGTTCTCATGGCTCATTGCACCTGTAAGGCTGGTTTAGGAGAGGTTTGCTCTCATGCAGCAGCTCTAATGTATTGTGTTTTGGCTTCTGTTGATGTCAATAATGGGCAGGCTTGCACCCAGAAGCCCTGTGCATGGGCCCAGCCAAGTATGGAGTCTGTCCGAGGTGTCCAATATGCAGAGATCCGTAACATCAGTTTCTGTCATAAACAAGAGCCCCGTCATGTTCAAGGCCCTGGTTTTCCTGACATTACACCATCAGATGAAGAGTGCAGGGTGTTTTTTGAGATGCTTCATCACAGTGAAATGCAAGAGACAAAGCCAAAGAAAAGTGCCATCCTTTCTGTCATCGAGGGCCACTCCCACAGGTACACCGTGTTGATAACTAAGTGCATCCAATAACATAATGCATATGATACTTTAATGAAGTATATACCTGAGTTTTGTGTCAGTTTTACCTGACACAACATATTTTACTATGGTATTTTTTAAAGGGATAGTTCACTCAAATATGAAAATTCTGTCATCATTTACTCACCCTCAAGTTGTTTCAAACCTGTATAAATTGATATACAATATCATGCTTACAACATCTTGCATATGCACACAAAAATGTATTTTAAAGAATGTTTGTAATCAAACAGATGATGGCACTCATTACAGTTTTTTACAATTGCTATGACAGATTTTTCAATACTATTAACAATTTTCCAAAACTCTTAACACAGTTAGCACTACATCCGTCTGTGTAAGCTATACTATTAACACATTTCTTGTTGCTTTAACACAAAATGCATACAGTTAACACAAATTTAAAATGCTTGAACTTCTTTTACACACAAGCTCAAACAAGAACAAAACAATGGATTTTTACTGCCAAATTTACCAATGCTTTAACACTGTATGTCAGAACAGATAACACCATGTTCTAAACCTAACCTTACAGACTAAAGTCAAGGTAAACAGCTGCTTATATTGTGAATTGAAACACAAATATATCCCCTGTATTTTATTCTATTCTTACTGAGAAACAGCTGATTGAATTATGCAAATAGAAGATGACTCTTTTTTGAAAAAACATTTTTTTAATTCTTCTGGTGCTTTTTCTGTTCGTATATTTTGTATTTTCACATTATTCCATTGCTAGTGAGAAACAGCTGATTGAAGTTATGCAAATATGGGACAATGTGGCATTCCACCATTCCCGTCTACAGTCACAGCCTGGTTTGACGCCCATCAGAGGATGATGTCCATTTTCCTTGCCCCTTACTTCCCTTTCCTCAACCCCATTGAGGAGTTTTCTCAGCCTGGAGATGAAGAAAGGTTTTTGACCATAATCCACAGGACCAAATGTCCCTCCTGTATGCAAAAGATGCTGTATACCAAGACATCACAGCTGAACACTACCAGGATAAGGCAAGCCAAAAGATTCTTCCCAAGATGCCTTGCCAGGGAAGATATCAGGTGTGATGTGGATGAGAAGAAGATGTAGAAGACCGTGCAGATTAGAAGATGGCTTTTTCTGTTTGCATATTTTGTATTTTCACATACAGTAATACTGTAAATGGCAGCTATATGCATATTTTTGTTATCTTGCAGAAATGTCCTGTTGCAAATAAAGCCGTTACTGCAGCAATTCTGTCTCTGTCTTCTTTTTTCATAAACCATACATTCTATAAAGCTACTCTAAGAAGGGTCATTTATTTATTTTGTTGTATTGAATTTCTCTTGCAAAAAAAAAAAAAAAAAAAGCATCCATTTACATTACAACAAAACAAAAATGTAGAGAGACTTCAAAAACAAAACAAAAAAACTGCAGTGCAAAACACAATCTATGATCAATACAATATAATGTCTATTGTATAAGGGCAGACCTGACACATATAAAATAATGCAGTTTCTGTAATTTCAGCTGATGATAGTTTTTTTTTGTCATTGTGTTATGATTGACTAAATGTTCCTGTTGGAAGAGAACATGTGTTAGTGTTTTGAATAATTATTTGATTTTGAAACATGTTTGCAGTGTTTTGGTAGACATAGTGTATTGTGTTAGTGTATTATAGTATTTTGAAAATTAGTTTTGGAGTTTAATTTACAATGTGTGATTTTGAGCATGAAATTAACCGTTTTGCCAATTGTGTGTTTTAGGTGTGTTGGTGCGTTAAGAGTTTAGGAAACTTGTTAAATGTATTGAAAAAACTGCCATAGCGATTGTAAAAAACTGTAACTTTTTATAGTAGGAAAAAAAATACTACGGAAGTCAGTAGCTACCGTCAACCGTCTGGTTACCAGCATTATTTAAAATATCATCTTTTGTGTTCAGCAGAGGAAAGAAATGTATAAAAGGTTGGAACAACTTGAGGGTGAGTAAATGATGACTATCACTTTTTCAAGTCAAATATCTGAATACATCTTCCACCACTGCAGGTACATGCCAAAGGTGATGCAGCTGGACTTGCCCACTCCTTTGTCAAACATATATTCAAGCACCTGGCTGGAGATGGACTTGCCCACGCTACTGGTTGAGAGTGCCAAGGTCTTTGATAACCTACATCTGACACAGCAACAGGTAAGTATAAAAACTAGGGCTGTCAAAAGATTAATCTCAATTAATCGCATCCAAAATAAAAGTTTGTGTTTACATAATATATGTGTGTGTACTGTGTATAATTATTTTGTATATATAAATACACACACATGCTTGTATATATTTAAGGAAAATGTGTAATTTATATATAAAAAAAACTTATATTTATATATAATATAAATTATATATAAATATATACAGTATATGTATGCAAATATTTCTTAAATATATACAAGCATGTGTGTGTATCTATATACAAAATAATTATACATATTATGTAAACACAAACTTTTATTTTGGATGCGATTAATCGCGATTAATCTTTTGACAGCCCTAATAAAAACGTTACCAACTAATTACTACTAATATTTCTACCTGTGCAGTTTAAATTCATGACTATCTAGATAACTGACTAAATAACTAACAAACCTTTCTCCAGTGTTTGGTAGTTGAGGAGGAGACCAGGGAGCAGAGTAAAAGTAGGGTATGGTTTGATCAAAGAGCAGGGAGAGTCACAGGGTCAGTATTCTACGAGGCAGCCAAAGCAAACAGACCGGTATCCTTGATCAAAAGAATTTGCTATCCACGCTCTTCTCAGTTTTCCACTGAGGCAACAAGGTAAATAGAATAAAGCACAATTGAACATGGTTACTTACCATGATGTAACCTCTTTAGCCATTCAATACAAGTAAATGAGAAGCAGTTTACAAGCAAATTAGAAGCATAAAGGCATTTATGACAGTTTTGCGGTCAGAGTGCAACACCTTAAGGTAAATGTTGATAGGCAGTAAATGTCATTCTAACAAATACATTTTAATAAACAGTTTGTATTTCAATTTTTGTCAGATGGGGTCAAGTGAATGAGGAAAGAGCAAGGGCACACTATACATCTATGATGCAAGATCACCATGGAGACTTCCAGGTATATCAACAATTAATACAAGTACAGCCTATCAATATTTATTTACTGTTTATCTATATATTGTGTATACATTCCAGGTTAAAGCATCTGGATTCATCATCAACCCAGACCTACCCTGGATTGGAGCATCACCCGACGGCATGGTAACATGCACTTGCCATGGTGACGGCGTCCTGGAGATAAAATGCCCATTCAACAGCAGGGACCGTTCACTCAACGAAAGCTGCAGAGATTCATCATTCTGTCTATGCATAGGAGAGGATGGGACAATGGAGCTTAAGACTGACCACAAGTTCATGTATCAAGTGCAAGTTCAGATGCATGTTTCCATGGTGAGTTACTGTGACTTTATTGTATGGACACCGCAGGAGTTTTTCATCCAGCGGATCAAGTATGATCCTGTTTTCTTCCACAATGCTTACCTCAAAGTGGTTGAATTCATCAAGACTAGAGTACTACCAGAGCTGCTGGGAAAATGGTATACAGCTCCACGCCATACTCCCACACACACTACAACCACTGAACAGCCATCTGAAATGGGATGCTACTGTGGTAAACCTTGTGACACAGATGACATCACCTGCACATCTGGACAATGTACGCGGAAGCACTTTCACAAGTCTTGCCTTAAATTGAGCAGGGTACCGAAGACATGGAAATGTGTGGAGTGCAGAAAACGTGTAGTTATTTGACGTGTATATATTTACAAAAGTTTTTTGATTAATCAGTTTCACCCCTTATTTACATCAGTGTCCTTTCAACATAATCTCCATGAAACTTGTGCATTACAAACTAAAATAATATTTGACGGTTACTAAAGTATATACATTTTTTTTTACCATGACTTAATGAAGTTGTAATATACCTTATTTTATGAATTATTTGATTATTATGAATAATTAACAATGAATAGAATAAAAGCAATGTAGTTTACTGAAACCTGTTTTTTTATTGCAAATATAAAACAGAATTGTATAAAAACAAACAACAATTCATATTATTATGTGTTACACTGGGAACACAATGTTACTCTCTATTCTGAGGGCACAACAGATGGGCAAATATTACACAAAGCACAGCAGACTTTGACCATCTTGTCCAGAGATGTAAGTTCTCCTGGAATTGTAGTCTGGCAAAGAGAGATTGGTATTGTGCTTTGCAAAATTGTGTACTTGTTTCTTACAAGACCAATGACGCGTTCCACATGGATCCGAACAGCTGCTAGTCCCCTTGTAGTTTCAAGTTCACTTGGGTGCAGTTGCTGTTTCCCTTTAGTGAAGGCAGGTAATTTGAGATGAGCACTGTACAAGCCCACAGCATCTCCTATGGTAAACCCTCGATCTCCCAAGACGACATCACCAGGTGACAGGTTTTCCAGGTAGCCGCAGTTTTCAGTCAGATGCTTATCACTTGTTCGCCCCCCCCCAACCAGTAGAAACAAATGATATGACTCCCTGTGGTGTTATCGAGATCAAATACTTAACAGTATTATGATGTTTGTACTGTGAATAAGTTTGTGCTCGCGCTCTCATGTTCTTAGGCTTCTCAATGAAAATTTCAAAACAATCTATTATGGAAGTACAATTTTTGTAATTGCTGTTTTTGAAACACATAGGTAAACTGATTTGAATCTGCTCCTTGCTGGGCCACACTATGAATGAAGACAACCTACTGTTCATGACATTTAATGTACTGTTAAAAATTCGACTTACAGTAGGCTTTGACACGTGAAATATATATGTAAAAAAGTGGAGAGGTAGATTCAATCTCATTCTCATCAGAGTCATTAAAAAGCAGTGAAAAGGAGTCAGCCCAGGTCCCGCCTTTAGGAATCCTGACAAGAAGGTGAAGACGACCATCATCTTGGAATAGGATGGAAGTCCAGTTAAGTCCTGGACCATCTCATCATTTTCTTTGAACACCTCCTGCTGGAAAGATAACTTGCTTGCCCTGTCCCTAAGCTGATGAACCTCAGCCCTCAGTCTGGTACACTCTTCCGTCAGTTTCTTCACAGTTTCTCGACAGGCTTCATCAGTGCATGCTACACGGCTCTCAGTATGGATAGGTTCTTTAGAGTAGCTGTGTTCCCCACTCTGCCCGCTGTCAGTATTGTCAATTTCAATGTCAGTAAGGTTATCATGGGGTGACACTGACACATCACTGGTACATCTCTTCCTTTTAACAGCCTGTGTCTGCTCATATTTTTTATAGCAATTTATTCTTCTTTGTCGTTGCTCAGATGACAGGTAGCCAAAAATACTTGGCACATAATCGGGGTTCAGAGGGTTTTCACTTTTTTTGCCTGCAGTGGTAGAAGATGAGACACCAATTAACATTACCTACTCAGAATTAGTTACTGTCTAACAGTGGATATAGTTAACTTAACGTTAGCAGAGACACAGATGACCTATTTTGTCTGGAAATGTTAGCTAGCTACACATTAACTAATTAAATTTGTATGCAAAGGCTGATTGGTAAGGAACTAGTGCTAATGTTAGAACAGCTAACGCTAACCTAGCCATTATTTACCTGAAATAAAGTGCTCACTGCAGAGTCTGGAGTGTTCTGTAGGTGTCCAGTGATCCCTCTTTATAGCAGCGATCCATCTCTGACGACGCTCAGGGTTTTTGGGGATATTGTAAAATGTTCATTTCTCATTTCTTTGAGATTTGCTGTTATCGCAGCTTACAGCACAGCAGATAGACGGCATGTTTGGATTCGGTCCTACAAATGGCGGCCACACCGCTGTGTGACGTCACGTGAAACCCGTGAATAGAGAGCCTAAGTCCCGCCCCTCCGCTTCCGGTTCATGGGACCTTAATTCGGAAAAAATATGTATGGTAGTCAATGGGGAGAGACAACTTATCTTTTTATTCCGTCTGAACTGTGCCCTGAATTACACATATGATGTTTGTCAATTTAAAAGATAATTATGAAAGTCAAGAAAGTCGCATTTTGTCATAAAACAGAAGAGTAACATTTAGTTTTATGTAAAAGTCGCTCAATGAACTACATCTCTCGTCTCGCACTATGTACGTCACCAACATGGCTGTCACCTTGGCGCGTTTCATCTCGTTCTTCCAGAACGAGGAAAAAAGTATTAAAAGGGGTGAAAATCACTACAAGTCGGGTCATGTTGAGAGCTGCAGCTATGCAAAAGGGGACTTAGTCGGTTTCGTAAGAGCCAGTATGCGGGACCGGCGGTACAAGGTTTCGGTGAGTGTTAAACGGGTGTAACGTTAATGTCAGCTATAACGCTAACGCGTGATGGGCTAATGCTCAAATTACAAGTTAAAGGAGATCAGCATAATTTAACCATCTGGGGTCTAAGGTGTTTTTGGGGTCTTTGAGATGTTTTGACATGCCCTGACATTATTGCTTTTTTCAGTTGCTTACCCATACAGAAAAAAAATATATTGAAATATATTTTAAAGTGTCAAAAATATATGTGGCATATATTCCAAATACATTGAAATATATTTGCATTGTTGGTCACTTATATTTATCATTTTGAAATAAATTCTGAAATATAACAAAAATATATGATGTTAAGTGTGAAATATATGTACATATATTTACATATATTTAACTAAAATATATTTATTGGGCCAATTTCGAATATTTGCATATATTCCAAAAATATATTTCAAATATATATATATATATATATATATATATATATATATATATATATATATATATATCCTAATCATTCTAGTAATTGTGCAGTTGATTCCAATACTGTATTTTCAGAAAGTTTTGGAATATATCCTATCCCGAAATTTGTTACTAATAAAACACAATAAAAATAATTTAATGAGAAGGCGTATATTGACATATTAAGATTTTGTTTACATCTACCTTGTAAATATATTTTTTGCCATTTTATTAAAAAGGTTACAATTACAACAACAATTACAATTTTAACAATATTTCAAGTGTAATCTTTCTTTGTAAAAAGTATACATTTTATCATACGTATTTCAAAGGTAAGGATTCATTAGTTTGAATATTGGAACAAACACTAATAACATCTTAGTTGATAATTCAATATTACTTTTTTTATTACTTTTTATTTTTGACAAAACATCCCATACTATATATTTATATTTATGCCGACCCCAGAGGGTTAATGTTAAATGGTGTATCATTTGTATCATTTGACACAAAGTCACTAACACTAATTGGTACATATATCCTGTCCATTCATGTTTTGCTGCTAATTAAATATATTACAGCATTCTAAGAAATGGTATGCTATTTTATTTTTACAGGTCTGCATGGGAGATGACGGCACGATTATTAGCTCTGCCTGTGATTGTGCACGGGGAGAGTTTAAATGTAGCCATGCTGCAGCATTGGTCATTTTCGCCATGTGGGAGATCAGTTCAACCGATGTGGAGTGCCAGTGGAAGAAGCCTCGATCTTCCAAAATCATCCAGCCGGTGTCTGAGCTTTACCCACAGCGTGAGGCAACATACAACCCCCTGGCCAGAGACATCACCTCTGAGGATGTGGACTGGTTCAGGACTGCGTTGAGGGGCACACAGTGTGGCATGGCATGGTTGTTGTCACCTGAACCAGAGCCACGGCCTCAACATCAGGTCAATCTCACTGTGCCGGAGCTGGTGAAGGAGCATGGGGGTCGGGGGCTTGAGGCAATTCTTGCTTCAATGCGACTGACAAAGGACCAGCAAGCTGCCATCCAGACAGCCACTGTGGGACAGCGGCGAAATCCCCAGTGGCAGTTGCACAGGCAGGGTAGACTGACAGCCAGCAATTTTGGTGCTGTGCTGTTATCACGGCGCTCATCGACTCCATGCCCATCCCTCATGAAAAGGGTGCTTGGGGGGAACAACCTGGATGGAGTGATGGCTGTCAACTGGGGTCTAGTGAACGAGGCTGAAGGGGTGAAAGCTTTTGAGCAGGCCTGTCAGCTGGAGGTGCTCGAGTCTGGTCTCTTTGTGAGTGAGTCAGGTATCCTGGGAGCATCACCCGATGGACTTGTGGAGCCATCTGCCCTGCTGGAGGTTAAGTGTCCACACAGCCAGAGGAACATGACCATCACAGAGGCAGTCCAGTCATCATCTTTCTGTCTACGTATGGAGGGTGGATCATACGTCTTGAAAGAGGATCACCCATACTGGCACCAGGTCCAAGGACAGCTCTACATCACTGGCCGTGAGTTATGTTACTTTGTGGTGTGGACCACAAAGGAAGCAATCATCCTGTCCATCCTCAAAGACCCTGCCTGGTGTGAAAATCTCCTCCTCCTGGAGAACTTCTACACCCAATACATGCTCCCAGTGTTGGCCAGTAGAGAGGAGGACATGTAAATATGTAAATGTGTAAATAGTTGATTTTTTTTTTATAGAATCAGTTCTTTTTTTACAAGTTCCAAGTTCTTTGGGAGACACTGGATCAGCGTTCCTGTCGCGTCTCCTGTCAGTACCTGTTAAAAAACAGGGAAGCTAATGATCCATTACAAATTTTACATCTTTGTCTTAACCATATTAGGATTTTAATAAACTTACTCATTTTTAAACAGAACATTATGAACACAACAATTATGAATTACAACAATTATGATTTACAACATTATGAAAGAAAATCATACATACAAAGTAGACATTGCACAGATGATTTTTTAGTTATTGTACATTTTAGTGATGATTGGAATTGGAACAAGAACAGATCGGCTAATCAACAACAAGGGTGCTGGCAATTTCCTTAATGAGTGGATTTTGCAAATTTACCAAGGCACAACAGAGTTGCACCAGCACATTGGCAGAGTTCCGGAGGTGTGAAGGAATCAGGTCCAGAATCCTGAACTCCTTCAGCCTGGCATTTGCCCTCTCAACATGGATGCGGTTCTTGGCAATGTCCTTCGTTGCCTTCACTTCACTCTCTGTGAACCTTCCCTTATTGAGGAAGGGTGGTATGTTCACTATGACACCTGCAGGCACAATGTCAGAGATCAGGAACCCCTTATCTGCCAGTATGAGATCACCAGCAACTAGGTGCGCCAGAATGCCAGACTGCTGCACAATGAACTTGTCAGATGCAGAGCCTGGAAAGAGTTGGCTGCAAAAATTAATGACACCATTCGGGGCAACAGAGATCAGTACTTTGAATGAGTGCATCCCCCTGTATGTTGAGTATGTCAGTTTTGCTTGGTCCATCTGACTAGGGGCAGCTATATGGATGTCGGTGCAGTCCACAATCATGCGGCAGTTAAAAGCAGAGAACTGGAATGAAGCTGGCATGCTCTCTTGATTTTTTTGGCGACTTGGCACAGTGGACATCATCACCTGAAACAGCACCTTGTGGAGCAGATGAATCATGGTGTTCACTACATTACTGACTGTTGCAGTACTGCACTGAAATAGCTGTGCAAGGTGCAGATGTGGATAGTCCTGGCGGACTTTCATCAAGGCCATGAAAACCTGGTCTTCTAGCAGGATGCCCTCCACTTTCCATCCTGCAAAATACACGATGGAGCCCTCAAAGCGCTCCACCAACCCTGCCACTCTTTTAAACATGGCCATATCTGGAAGCCCTGTTTCCATCCTTATGACCTCATCTGTCAGCCATGCTACAGAGTATCTGCCTGACCTCTTTATCTCAACAGGCTCAGACTGCAAGCTGTTATCTCCTGCCTCATCTTCACAACTGGGTCCAGACTGCTCACTTGAGGGTTCGGGGTTGGTGTCTGGGTCTGCAGGCTCAAGCACTTTGGCATAGCTGTGGTCGATGGACTTACTTGTTGAGGGTAAGCTGACTGTGCTACACTTTGACCATTTAAACAAACTTGGCCCTTTGTCTTTCCCATGAGGGAAATGGCAGCTGCAAATTCTACTATTAGCATCTGGCTCCCTGTCTGCTCGTCTGCAATGAGAAAATTATAATGAATACTTAAAACCCCAGAGCACACCTCCAGCTAGCCTGTTTATAGACACTATAGAATCAATTCTTAATGCGCATGTGAACACCATCAGCGTTTACCACAGGTTTGCATTTAAAGTCTGTTTAGAGAGAATGGTGTTGTCTTAGCGGCCCCTAATTTAATAACAAATGATCATTTCAACGGAAGTGAATCAATCAAAACTAACTTTAGCTGGAAAATAACATTATTCAAGAACCGCTATAAAGCCAAAACAATCTGTTACCTTAAATTGTTTATCTCTGTAAAGCTGCTTTGAAACAATCTACATTGTTAAAAGCACTATATAAATGAGGATGACTTGACTTGACCAAAGTGTGGTCACACTAAATACTGATTTGATTTTTTAAAAATATATTACAGGATTCTAAGAAATGGTATGCTATTTTATTTTTACAGGTCTGCATGGGAGATGACGGCACTATTATTAGCTCTGCCTGTGATTGTCCACGGGGAGAGTTTAAATGTAGCCATGCTGCAGCATTGGTCATTTTAATACATCTACTTTTGACTTATTATCGAAATATGTCATACAATGCTTAACCCGATAATCCTTTGATATTTTCTCTTACAGGAACTTCCCTTCCCCCTAATTCTTCAATAAACCTTTGATTGCATGGAATTCACATCTTCTGTGTAGTGCTTTTGGAACCTCTGTGCCTAATTGGGTACTTGCCTTAGCATTCTCAGGGTGGCGCAGTGTTAACTCTGTTTTAGCCCCTCTTACTGTTGTAGCCACATATTGACTGCTGATTAATACACTTTAAACTTCATTGAATGTTGGAAACACAAATATTGGTTGTAGACTCAGAATAAATACAACTTCACTTTAATTTTTCTTTATTTGTAATTACATATAAATAAGAGCATTGATGGGCAAGCAGGACATGCAGAACAGGGTGTGCCGATGGACCTGGGAAAAGAAGAATAAAGAACCATTATTCACACGATTTCAAAACAAGATGCCACTCTTACACTTTTTGTAAGTGTGTAAAGATGATCTCAGATGAATGTGTGACATTACATGTGTCTGTATGTGGTGTGCTGTTTGTGTGTCAGCAGATTTACAAATTAGGTTAAATAATTAAAAGACAAAAAAGGTAAGTCACCTCACTTTCAACACTATAAATAATTCCTCCCTATCAAACTTGTTCATTTACTCTCTCACTAATTTCCAAACTACCTTGCCAAAAAAGGAGACTGACTCACCATCACAATGAAAATCTTTGTCCAGAAGAATTACATGCATGCACCTTCCTGCCTTTCGATTCTCCCTGAACTGCCTGATCTTTTTATTATTCAACTTAACACAAAATTGTATATTCCAGAATGATCACACTGGTGTGGAAGTACTCTTCAAAGGGTTCACTAACGTTAAATACTTACCAAACTCTTCCTAACATCATGACTAAGTTACTCTCTTACTGTTAAATATTGTAAGTTAATGAAAATGACATGGCTAAGTTAACGCGGTAATACTAGCTAACGTTCATTGCTTGCTACTAGCTAGGTAACTTAGCTATGTTCCACGCAGATATGTATCTCACCTGATGTGTTTAATCCAACGACTCCTGGTCCTCTCATCACCCGGGAAGCGAAACAACGAGCAAAATCCTTTGCTCGTATGTGTGCAGTCTGGTACAAAACACTCAGGCATGACGGCGTAACGTTACGATTATAACGTAAGACTAATAAAAAAAATTACAGACGTTAGCTTCTACTGTCTATGGTTCGCGTCAGAAAAGTTAGCTTCATTCATTGAGAGAAAAGGTATGACGTCACATGTGCGCCTTCTGGGTTTGTAGTCTTTGTAATTACGTATTTTCACAGTCTTATACCTCAGCAGTTTTACATCAAACTGCAACTTTCTTGACTTTAAAATGTATCTTTTAAATTGACAAACATCATATGTGTAATTCAGGGCACAGTTCAAACGAGATCAAAATATTTGTTGTCTCTCGCCATTGACTACCATACAATATTTTTCCGAATTAAGGTCCCATGGTGGTCGACCGGAAGGGGCGGGACTTAGGAGGCCGATGTCGCGTTGTGCGCGTGAACTTTCAAGTCGCTTTCAAACACTGGAGCGGCCGCGGCGCAGAGTTGCCATGGAAACGCCGCGGGACCACTGCGACTGGTAAGCAAGAAAACTCCCTCTCTCGCTGTTGTTTTCACTGCTTTCAGGTGATATTAGTCTCTAAAATCACACGGATAATACACACAACTGTTCTTGACACTTCTCTTACTTGTAATTGATACGCTTATGTTGAATATTTACTTTTATAGACATGGTTTTGTGTCTTCGGAAAAAGTCCGTTAGCATCTCAACCGTTTTCAGAAGAGGTAACGTAGACTAACCGTGTTCCGTACAACAACGATGTTCCGTACAGATGAACTTTTGCCGCCAATTGCTGAATAAATACTTCCAGGTCATAAACAATATATATGTCTGTGTCGTCTTCATTTATCCCTCTTTCATCTCCGATCAAGACAGAGACACTCCAGCCGTTTGTTCCTGAGATATTTGAGTAAGTTTGCTATGAGCGCCTCCTGCGCTTGAAAATGGCCGGTGGGCAAGCTAACACTTCAAACAGCTGCTTGGGTGGGGAGACTACTAGAGCAGCGAAAACATACATTTCGATTTAATTTAAACTTTTCACAGTATTACAGTCTTTATTAAATGAATATTATGTTATCACAATTTGTTAAATATATTACCTTTTTGTTGATTAAATGCTTTGAAATGGGAATTTTTAAACAATTGCGGGTGATGACTGTTTGGCGCCGCTCTGAGGTAAAAAAGGCAGCACGTCTGTCCGGACAGACGCGGTTTGCCCATCATCCTGCGTGCAGTGATGTTTATATTCATAAAGGGTCAATTAAGTTAATGTTAACATAACTTGTTACATTAATTATTTTAACATTATTCAACAAATTAAACATTAACTAAATCTACTATGATGTTATTTCATAGCCAACTTTTTATAAAATGTAACATGTTATTTAACATTCACTTAAAAGTTAAACACAATGATAGGATATTCACACATATTTAATAAGACTTCATACATCAAATGATTGTTTATAAATTGTTTTTATTTACAAAGTTGTAACGATATATATTTTTAAGTGAACATGATTTTAAAAATGTTATAACATATGATAATTTTAAAGGAAACGTAAAAACCAAGAGATGTCAGGAAAGATGTCAGGAAAGATGTCAGGAAAAAAAATGCTGTACACAAAGGATATCCTAGTGCAGGCAGTAGAGGAAGTGAGAGCAGGAGCAAGTTTGAGGGCCACAGCTAAGAAGTATGGCATTCCCCACACCACTCTACAAGACTACAAGAAAAATAAATATTCCCACAACCCCCATCCTAATTCGGCCCTGACACCCACAGAGGAAGACGCCCTAATTTCTTTTATTTTCTGGATGGCGGATCATGGCTTCCCAGTAACAAGGTCATTAGTTAAAATACTTGTTACTGGGATAATTAAGGAGAGTGGCAGAGCAGACAGCACCACTGTCAATTTAGAGAAGGGACCAAGTGATGTCTGGTGGTCCCGGTTCAAGGCCCGCCATCCGGAACTGACCTCACGAACGGCAGACTCCCTTGACAGAGCTAGAGTGCATGGTGCTACACCAGAGGCTATTGAGGTTTTTTTTAAAATATACGAGGCCCTCTATGTGACACACGGCTTGGAAGAAAAGCCACAGCTCATCTTCAATTGCGATGAGACTGGCTTTGGGGACAAGCCGCGGTCTAGGGAGAAGGTCCTGTGCCAGACTGGGAGGAAACATGTCTACCAACAACAAACGACGACCAGGGAGCACATCACAGTGCACTGCTGTGTGAATGCAGCCGGGGACAGTATTCCACCTTTCATTATTTACCCCGGCTGCCTTCCAAGCACCGCATATAGGCTGGATGGGCCCCCAAACGCCCTCTATGGAATCCAGGATAAAGGCTATATGGATTCGGAGCTATTCTTGAAATGGCTCCACCATTTTATCCTGCATGCCCCTAAGGAGAGACCACTGGTATTAATCATGGACCAACACGAGACACACGTATCAAAAAACGTAATCATGTTCTGTAGAGAAAATGAGGTTGAAATTATTTGCCTTCCTGCTCACACCACACACATCCTTCAGCCGCTGGACATTGCGGTCTTCAACCCGCTGAAGACTGCATTCTCCACCTTGGCTGCCAGGCTGGGTCTGGTCCGAGGGGATCTAGTCGTGGGGAAGAAGCAGTTCTCTTCTCTCCTCAAGAGTGTGTACCCCACTGCTGTGACAGCCCAAACCATTAAGGCTGGGTTCCGCAAGGCTGGAATATTTCCTTTGTCCAGGGGTGCTGTGGACACAACCCAGGTAATTTTAACATTAATACAACGATAATTAATCCTCTAAGCTACATGCTTTTCTTTTAAGTTTGCTAATGAGTTTTACAAATGTTTTACTTTCTTAGGTGGTGAGAATTCTCCCATCGGCAGATTCATCCAGCACTCACGCCACACCATCCAGCACTCACGCCACACCATCCAGCACTGAAGCCACACCATCCAGCACTCACGCCACACCATCCAGCACTCACGCCACACCATCCAGCACTGAAGCCACACCATCCAGCACTCACGCCACACCATCCAGCACTCACGCCACTCCTTCAGCCACTCCTTCAGCCACTCACGCCACTCCTTCCAGCACTCAAACACCTTGCCCCACCTGCAAAAGAGCAACCCCTAAAAATTACCTGGTGGCAGCAGGTGTAATCCCCGAGAGTCTGGCCAACGTCCTCATGAGCCCCGCCCTGGAGAGGTCAGAGAAAGTGAGGCGTCGCATTCCGCTTCCAGCCCGTGTGATCACCAGTGATGCATATTTCAACCTGCTGGTAGAAAAAGAAGCAGAGGAGAAAGAAAAAGAAGAGAAGAAAAGAAAGCGGAAGGAAGAGATGGCAAAGAAGAAGGAGGAAAAAAGGCAAGCCCAGGAGGCCAAAAGACAAAAGCAGGCACCGCCTATGACTGAGGAGGAAGGAGAACACTGCGCCATATGCAGAAAGGTGGTCCCACCTGGCTCGAAAGATGACACCATAGACGAATGGGTCCAGTGTGACCTGTGCCATTTATGGTTCCACCTGGAGTGCGCTGGGGTGGAGGAAGTGCCAGACACTGACTGGCTTTGCCATAAATGTTGTTTGTCCACATAAATATTACACATTATACACACAGTTATTCAGTTTGTTAGATGTAAATAGTTAAACACACACACACACACACACACACTGTAAATGGTGCACACAAAAAAGGTTTAATGTCTAGTTCTGTTATTTTTTTAATCAGTTTGTTAAATGTAAATAGTTTTAACTTTACGTTAAACACACACACACACACACACACACACACACAGCTAATTTATGTTCTTACGTTTTTTACTTCGATAATAAAACGTTTTTTTAAAATCAATGCAAATTGTTTGTCCTTCTTTGTCTTCAGAAAGTTTCACGTGGTTAATGCAACTCACATGCCATGATTAATATCAGGACACAATCATGTCTAACTTGCATGGTCCTCTAGCTTATTAAAGCAGCAATTAACTATCATTTTAATCAAATAAAAAGGTACTCACCTTTCTTATTTACTTAAATTATGTTTTCTTGATCAGTTAATTGTCCATTTTCGCGGTTGAAATCAAATGATGCCCTCTGTACGGAACACCATTGTATGCCTGTACGGAACATCGTTAACTCCTATCATCTTCCGTACACAGGCGGAGGCGGTACTTTTTCCCACTTTTCTCAAAAACTATTGGTCTAAAAGACATCAATCAAAGTGTGGACCAATCAATGGGTATTCCCCCAGAGAATGATAACACAAACTTGCTAGTCATGCTCTCAGCAACGGAGGAGTGGTCACTGACGTGCGGTGAAAGGTGAAAAGTGTACGGAACATGGTTAGTCTACGTTAACGTTAAGTTAAGTTAACGTTAACTCGGTTGAGCTTTTGTTTTTGAAAGTTTGGGCTTTTAATCACCTCTTATGTGTATATGAGAGGTTTTGTAAAGGTTTTACTTGGAAGTGAGCTAATTTATTTTACACAAACGTAAACATAAACGTATGTAATCGGTGACGTCACTTACATGGAGTGAGAAAATTGGTTGAAACTAGCTCAGTGGTAAACAAATATTGATAAAAAATTTTTTATGTGATTTCAGCAGCAACAAAATAACCCATAACAGAGGGAAAGCTCCACGACTTCAACATTTCTGAAGAAAGCTGCTGCCGGAGAAGTAGGAAATACAGGTATCCAAAACTAAAGAATTAATTATTGATTTTAAGAAACAGAGCCCCCCTCTTCCCCTCACTATCATTGATGGCCAACCTATTGAGATAGTACAAGAATACAAGTACCTTGGCACAATAATGGATAGTAAGCTATGTTTTGAATCACACACTGATGCTGTTTGTGCCAAAGCCCAGCAGCGAATGTATTTTTACCGTAGACTGAGGAATTTTAACATTGACCCCACTTTGATGAGAATGTTTTATTCTTGTTTTATTGAGTCTGTTTTAACCTTCTGTTTTATCTGCTGGTTTGGTTCCTTGTCCTAACAATACTCTCTAATCGTTTTTTTGATTTTATGTAGACGTGTAGCAAGACTGCAGGCATTAACTTTCCCCCTCTCTCACACATTTACTCCAACAGAGTGGCAAAGAAGGCAGCTGACCCTAGTCATCCTTAGTCCTGCCAGTTCAAGCTACTTCCCTCAGGCCGTATTAGGTACTCCATGCCCAGATGCAGGTCAAATAGATTCAGAAACTCATCTCAGAAAAGCATTTCACCTCTGCTGTAGCTTATATATAATATAGCTTAGCTATAGCTTCTTACTTGTAATAAACCTGGCATTATATAATAATATTGTTGGCTCTGTGACAAATGGTTTGTTGTGTTCCTAGATCCTTCAATGTTGATGCCCTGGCCTCCACCGTAGCAGAGTTGGGCGGATCATCATCTCGAATCATCATCTCTAAGGCGCTATGAATCATATGATTAGTAAGTAAAACTTCAAACATACACTAATGTCAAACATACACTAATTGTGTTGGTAAAAAAATTATGTTTTGAAAGAAGTCTCTTATGTTCACCAAGACAGCATTAAAAACAATAATATTGTGAAATAATATAACAAATTTTAAATAACTGTTTTCTATGTGAATATATTGTAAAATGTAATTAATTCCTGTGATCAAAACTGAATTTTCAGCATCACAGCTTCATATGATCCTTCAGAAATCATTCTAATATGATGATTTGACGCTCAAGAAACATTTATGATTATTACCAGCTTTCATTTTCTCAAAGGCGTGAGAAAGGGCTTGGTTTACACCTATCACAATTTCTAGCCACTGGGGGACCATAGCCATAGCCACTCATATTAATGTTAAAAAACCTCATAAAGTGAAATTTTCATGCCATGGGACCTTTAAGCGTTTTCTACCAGTTTTCTATGTGAGGAAAACGCTTAACTGTACATAGTAGTCTATTTTTAATTAGTATGGTGTTTACAGAGTTATCATTTATTTATTTTTATATCACTGTCTATGTTAAGTCACGTTCTGCGAGTGCAAATCTCTAAATTCAACTTTGGACTTGTATTTTACAGGGGACAAGTTCTCAAATTCACATCTTTATGCTCTCGAGTTTTGCTACTTATTTACTTTCATAAATAACCTTCCTGATAATGTTCGGGGCTCAGAAACACTCTCCCTATTTAAATCTAGACTAAAGACACATCTCTTTAGCCAAGCATTCAATTAACACATCTCATAATCTTGTTTTACAGTTAATATGTGATGAAATAGTAAAAAGTGCACATGATCATCTTTTGCCTGAAATAATATGAACTGCAGCTATGCTAATCTTTCTCCTGTTGCTTCCCTGTTTCTATCTCAGGATGCTCAGCAAGTTCACTAGAGATTATAACAGCTCCAGTTTGGATCCAGCCTCACTTGTGAAGACTTCAGATGATGCAAACACTCACGAAGTAAGCTACAGTTAGTCCAAAATGCAGCCGCTAGAGTTCTTACTAGATCAAAAAAATATGATCATATAACACCGATTTTAACATCACTACATTGGTTACCTATAAAGTTCCGTATGAATTACAAGGTATTGCTACTGACTTATAAAGCCCTAAACGGCTTAGCTCCACACTGTAAAAAATAAAACGGTGTTTTATTCAGTAGAGTTGATATTTTTAGTATTCCAGACAGGAAAATGTGTATTAATATAAATGTATGCAGAAAACCATGTTAGACCAATGTTTTGCATATCAATGATGTGTAAACATGTTTTTGAGAATAAACTGAACATAGAAAACGTATTAAGCACAACAGCCAATTAGAATGCGAAAAGCGCATGCGCATGTTGTCTGACATCCGGGGTTTCAACATGGATCTCAACGCGGGCTTTCCTCTCCCTCGAAGTTGTCTTTCTCTCATCTGCAAGTTATCCAGTTAGGACTATCGGGATTGACGGCGTAAAAGTAAGTATTAAATTACGTTTTGAAACTACACTTTAGTTGTGGAATGATTTAGAAGAATTGGATGATTTTCAAAAAAAGCATTTAATCGAAAATATTTCGTCAGAAGATGTGCTAGTTTGAATTGCACTGCCATCGTTGTAATACTAGCAACCTAACTTAACATCCCACCAATTTTTTTTTCGGTGTAGAATTCCACCATTAAAGTGTGGTGTTCAGATATTATACCTATGTGGCCAGAAATATATTGTAGCCTATTGTTTCAGTACATTTCGTGTAAGTTAATTGTACCACATTCTAAGTTGATGAGCTAAACTTGATGAGGTAACGTTAGTCATGCCTGTCTATCAAGAACTAGAACATATTGTCTAACTTGCAGCTAGATGCTAACAGCAGAGGTGGTTTAGAAATCATAGTACTAGACTAACTAGCACGAAATCAAGGATCTTTGGTAACAGTTAGCCCAGCATCCAGCTATTTTGTTCGGAGTAACCTATGTTATATGGCTAGTGAAGATATTTTTTCAGCTAACTTGTCATTGTAATATTCTATTAGTGGTTTTACTCTTAATCTGATTTACACCTTAAAACATGATTAATGGCCTTACATTTTGGTTATGGTATATATACTTTTATGGAACTAAAATCACATTATTTACTTGTAAAAAATGCTATGGAAACACACTTTATTTAGCTAAAGTAAACTGGCATTTTAATTATTTCCTTGAATGAACAATATAGCCTCCGGCTTGATGTAACCTAAGCAGTTTTTTTGCATTGTGTGGGTCCTATGTAATATTTTGTATTATGTAATATTAAGTCTTTGAATGTCATAATTATATGTTTCAGGTGAGAGAATTGGCACCACATGCATTGCAAGTTTTGCGATTATTCCGCAGACCAAGACAGTCTCATCAGACATCACCAGCTTAACCACAGAAGACCAAACCATTGGCCGTGTGTTCACCCCAACTGTGTGTGTGTCTTCAAAACTCAAGGAGCTTTAAGGTCACATCTTTCAAGAAATCATTGCAAAGGTGCATCTGTTCACCATCAATCTAATTATACATTCAAATGTGAATGTTGTGATTTCCAAGAAATATGTTCTGAAAGAGATTTTTTTAAACATCTTGGAAATCACCTTAAAATTCAGGAAAGTGTTCCTTGCCCGTTCTTAGGTTGTGAGTTTAAGACAAACACATATTCAACATTCAACTCCCATAAATGTAGGAAACACAAACATTACACATTGAAAGATTTTAGAACTGTGATTCAGCCTGTTGTGATTTCTGGAAATGACATTTGCTGATGAAAGTGTAGGTGATGAAAGTGTGGCTTCAACGTCCTTTCAAGATGATGTGTTGAGGGAAGACAGAGTAGGTCATTGTGAGTATGAAACAGTAGAACACAAAATTGCAAGTCTTTTCCTTTGTATGCAGACTGTTTTACACGTCTCAAGAAGCGCAGTTCAACGAATAGTTGAGGAAATTCGGGATATATTGACATGCACAAAATTCCATGCCTTTCGCTCCGTAGCAGAGGTTATTGAAAAACACAATATTTCAACCGAAGGCACTCTGGTTGGGGAAATAGTTGATTCTTTATTTACATCCACCCCATTAGTAACTACAACCTCTGTGAAAGGCTGTCTATCTACTGACTACCGAAGAAACTTATATTTCAAACAAAATTTTCCTCTGATTGAGCCTGTAGAATATCTGTATAGACAGGGCAATAGGAACTCATTTGTCTATGTACCATTGGCATCAGTGCTAGAAAATCTTTTGAGACGCTCTGATTTTTCAGGTGCATTAGTTTTCAGACAGGAAAGCTCACCAGGTGTTTACAGGTCTTTCCAGGATGGTCAGTACTTCAAGCTGAATAGTGCTTGCCGTGGTGAAGATGTAGAAATCAGCTTAGCTCTGTACATCGATGAGTTCGAAGTGTGCAACCCTTTAGGTACATCCAGAAAGATCCACAAGGTAGTTGCAGTGTATTGGGTCATCTTAAATTTACCAGCAAAGTTCAGGTCAGGTCTGACATCCATTCAGTTGGGAGTTTTAGGGAAAAGTGTTGATGTCAAGAAATTTGGGTATGACAGATTTTTAGAGCCACTGATAAAGGATCTAAAGCATGTTGAGCAAAATGGGGTGTTTGTGGAGGCTTTACAGAGGTCTGTTGGAGCAAAGCTGTTCTGTGTCTGTGCAGATAATCTTGGAGCACATGGCTTAGCAGGGTTTCAAGAAAGCTTCACAGTAGACAAGTTTTGTCGTTTCTGTTTGGTCAGTCACAGTCAAATAGGTACTATAAAACCAAGAGAATTCCCTTTGAGAACTATTGAGCAGCACAATAGGTTTGTGGATGACATAAAGCAAAACCAAACTCTTATGAGTGTAAATGGGGTAAAACAAGAGTGTGTGTTAAGTAAGCATTTGGCTTCCTTTCATCCTGTGACAGGATTTCTCCCAGACATTTTACATGATTTTTTTGAAGGGGTCATTCCAGTGGAATTGTCATTGTGCCTCAAAGATTTAATTTCTAAAAGATTTTTCACACTTGACAAGCTTAATCACAGCATCAGTTCATTCCCATACAAGAACACTGACCAAGTCAACAAACCAAAGATCATTACTAAAGCAGCCCTCTCAAAGGGTACTATTGGGGGCAATGGGCATGAAAATTGGGCGTTGTTGCGATTACTTCCCCTCATGGTTGGTGGTTGTGTTCCAGAGAATGAACCATCATGGGAAATATTAATGGATCTAAAAGAGATCGTTCAGATTGTTGTCTCTGACAAATTCACAGAGGAAACATTAAGCTATCTTGCATTCAAGTTATCAGATCATCACTTACTACTTACAACCACATTTCCTAATTTTGTGTTGAAGCCAAAACATCATTTCATTGAGCACTACACACACCTCATACGCTGTTATGGTCCGTTGGTGGACCTCTGGACCATGCGGTTTGAATCAAAACATGGTCTCTTCAAAAGAGTTGCCCGTAATGTGCATAATACGAAGAATGTGCTGATGTCTTTAGCTACGAAGCATCAGCAGTTGATGGCATACCATTTGGATGGGCAAAGTGTCTTCAAGTCAGACCTTTACATTGACAAAGTCAGAGCTGTTCAGGTGGGATCTTTGGACATTGCACAGAGATCTGCTGTGTTAAGGAAATTCCCAGATGTGGAAACAGTCTCTGTCACTCGTAAAGTGCAATTCTTTGGAACAGAATATGGTCAAGGCATGATCATCACAGCTGGGCAATGCTATGGTCAGCCACAGTTTTTCAAGATTTTGAGCATTTTAGTTGATGTTGACAAAGTGTCATTCCTATCCAAAAAGCTTGTAGCATGGTACCTTGAACATTATAGGTCTTTTCAACTTGATGACAGCAGCTATGGTGAGGTCATCGTTCTTGATATGAATGACTTGAATCATTACTATCCTTTGACAGGCTACTCTGTTGGAGGAAAGCTCTGGGTGACCCTTAGAACACATTCGCGCTGAGAGAAAATGGTGAGCTATCTTAAGATTTTTTTCAATGTCAATTGATGAAGATATCAAAATTTTACTCTAAGCTAAAAGTCATTGTTGTTGTTTCTTTGTAGGCTTTGCTACTCCGTGTTGTGGTTTCTGATGATGAGGCACGGCGTGTTCATCTTTCACAAGTGCCAGAGTCAGTGGATGCCCTTATAGACGTGCTAAAAGAAAAGCTACAGCTACAGGGAGACTTTACATTACAATTTGAGGACCCTGATTTCGCAAACGCACTTTGCACTTTGTCAAACATATCCGAACTACCCCATGATCGTGCAGTTTTGCACATTAAGTGGAAAATTGCATCCCAGCCTGAGAATAGTGATAGTCAGTCCCTTGGATCCATATCGTCGTTGGATACGGCAAGCTTAAATTCTCCAGTGCACACCTCAACTAACCCCTCACCAACCACTTCAGCGAATTTGCGCAGCACTTCAGTTTGGCCTTCTCCATTACTATCCCCCCTCTGTCTCATGATGTGGAACTGAAATTAAGAAAGGCAAATGAAGCTTATGAAAAGACCAAAACAGGGATTGATGTGACAAGAGACATAAAGACAGACATTCTGGACAAAATTACTCAAGTGACTTTTGACATTACGGCATATCCTAGGCCTCATGAAGTCGAATCCATTGCTGTCGCTTTGATATCCAAGTACCCGTGCCTCAAAGAGAATGATGGCAATGGTTATGAGGGATGGTTGACCAGCATTAGGAATAGGTTCAGTAACTTCAGAGCAAAGCTCCGAGTGGCTGGTTGCAGTGAAGTCTCTATCAATAGCAAATCCAAGGGAGACGGTGACATGACATACACTCTGAAAAGGGCTAAACGTGGTGAAATTAACCATTGTCCTAACCATCCAAATGAACATGATGATGCTTCACTTGAGGAACAAAGAATGCTCTTGGTGGAAGCATCAAAGAAAGCCCGAGTAGATGACTCACTTATCAGAGTGAAGATGGACCTGACATTCTCCCTCAGGAGAAGGGAGGTAGTTGAGGAGCAACCCATGGTCATGGTGATACAAAATCGATGGCCTGCTTTATTCTTTAAAGAACAGGTATGTTTTTTACAAAGCTGACAGTAATGTTTTTACTCTTGTCATTTAAATAGCTGTAAACTTTCATTTACATGGTAATATTCAGAGCAACACTATTGCTTTACTCACTGTTCTTCTGTACATGTTAACAGATTGGTGAGGAGTTTTTTCGCATCACCAATAAGAACTTACTGGGGACATTTAGAGCTGCAGTGGAGAAATACACTCCGAAACTCCTTCGGCTCTACCGTTCCCGGAAAGCATCCTTTGGAAAGGACCTAGAACACATCCTGATGAAGCTTGATGATGAGGTATGAGTTATAGTAGAGAAAATACCTCTGCTCACTGAGGTGAATGTTTCTTTGTCTGATATAAAGACATTTTTCCCCTGTCTTTTTTGATAGACCTCTAATATTATCCGGCACCGCCAGGATGCTGCACTCAGAGGACTTCCCATTTTTCTCTGTGAGGAACCTGGACAACTTTTCAAGCAATGTCTTGTAAGTGTCAATTATCATAACAGAATAACCACTAGGGCTGGGCAAAAAAATCGATTTTTCGATTAATCGTTTTTTTAAATGTGGTCGATTCAAAATCGATTCTCAAACGCCACGAATCGATTTTTTTCCATATTCATTTATCTATTACCCAAAAGCCAGTAGGCCTATTAGTTTTCCTCCATTGTTCATAGGCTTGCGAACTCCATTTTATAGCTAATGCTGTGAGATTTTATGTTTGTTTTTTCTTAATCATAAAATAACCTCAACTAGTGCTGTATAATTAATCATATCGCAATCACAATGTCAAGCCTACGCAATTATATTTGACGTGAATGTCCTGAGTGTGACCCACAGAAAGACTCGCGCTTATATCGTGCGTGCGCGATAGCCCAGAATACAGCTCTCTTTCGCGCTTGAACGAACAATAACACACACAATAATGCCAAAATGTCTTTTTGTCGAGTATCTTCATAACATAAGAGCAGTCTTATGATGACCGTGAAGAGTTGTGACTCGTGAGAGAATGAGGCGCGTGTGAGATCCGCGTCTCTGCCAGCAGCGCTTGGTCTCTTAAAGGGACAGTACACAGTAGCCACTAATTCGTTAAATTTAATCAAAGAACAAAGGGAACAGATAAAAACACTCACTGCTCTTGACTAAAGAACTTTTGTAACTTTAATAAGGATGAGTCTATATATACACTTTATAATTAATGCATCGCAGACTGTTTAGACAGATAAATATGCAAGTTTTTTTTATGGGTTTATGTGAGGATTGTTAACCTGTTTGATCAAGGCATGCGACTGTTCTGACTTGTCCAATTTTCAGCATCAATTTTTCATCTTGCATCAAAATCCTGTCTATTCATTGTATGTATTTGAAATATAGAGTTGGGTTCTGTTTTAATGTACCCAAGTGTACCCTAAATAAAAAGAGTTTAATATACAGGTTTGTAGCTCTTAATCTATTTTTATTAATTAACCACTTGTAAACTTATGTTCTTTTCTTTTTTTCTTTTTTTATAAATATAGGATTTGTATTAAATATATATTCATTGAGTGGAATCGTAATCGAATTTAGAATCGAAATCGAATCGAGAATCGAAAATCGAATCGAGAATCGAAATCGAATTGAGAGCTTGCGAATCGAAATCGAATCGAATTGTAAAATCTGAATCGATACCCAGCCCTAATAACCACTCATCATTCCAGAAATACATGGAGAAAAAAGTAACATAGAAAGATGGGATGGAAGAAGATTGCCTCAGCTACTAGTGAACACACAGAGCACACAGTGAATCGAACCTGCAAGCCTTCGATTACAAGCCCGAACCCCTAGCCAGCAGGCCACGGCTGCCCCATTACAATTACAAGATGAAGATGATGTGTGTGTTTTGTGTTGTGTGTTGAAAATCACCTTTTAATGTTTTGACATCTCTATTATAGGAAACTGATCCAGATGATTCATTTTTTTTTTTTTTTTTTTAGATCCAAGATGGCGCCGCGGATGGCTGCCTCGGTGTTGAGCTCTCCAGTTGTTACACTGTTTTTGTTAGTTTGTCCTGTTTTATGTTTGTCATACGCTATCAGTTATTCCAGGGACGAACTGCTGAACATTCGGCAGCGCACACCAACTGATCACCAACCAGTTTTTGATTCTTCTGGCGTTTTGCGGAACATTGTCGTCGGTTGCGCCGCTGCACTGTGGAAACAGTATAAGACGCGCAGGCGTGGGAAGCGAGCCGGCGCACTCGTTAAGCTCAGGCAGCGCGAATTCAGAACGGCGCTGCCTAGCATCCATCTGGCGAATGTCCGCTCTCTCCCTAACAAAATGGACGAACTACTTCTGCTCTCACGCAAAAACAAGGACTTTACCAACTCTGCTGCTCTGTGTTTCACGGAAACCTGGCTGAACGAAGCCATTCCGGACAGCGCGTTACATCTACCGGACTTTCAGTTGTTCAGAGCGGATCGCGATATGGAGTCAACGGGGAAAACGCGCGGTGGTGGGACATGCTTTTACATCAACAGAAGGTGGTGTACTGATGTAACTGTGTTAAGGAAGATGTGCTGTCCTGATGTGGAAGTGCTTTTCATTAACTGTAAGCCGTTCTACTCGCCGCGGGAGTTTTCCTCGCTCGTTCTCATCAGTGTTTACATTCCACCGCATGCACACGTGAGTACGGCGCTGCAACAGCTGGCTGATCTGATCACAGAAACAGAACAACAACACCCGGACTCTGTTCTTATCATTCTCGGAGACTTTAATAAGGCAAAACTCACATGTGAGCTGCCTAAATTCAAACAGCACATTACATGCCCCACCAGAGACAATAATATTTTGGACCATTGCTACACCACAACAAAGGATGCATATCGCTCCGTCGCCAGAGCAGCTCTAGGACTTTCCGATCACTGCCTGGTTCATCTTCTACCAACTTACAGGCAAAAACTTAAAACTGCTAAGCCAGTAATAAGGACTGTAAAGAGATGGACCAACGACACAGAGCAGGTCTTACAAGCCTGTTTTGAATGCACTGACTGGAGTGTTTTTGAAGCTGCTGCCAGCGATCTGGACGAGCTCACAGAGACTGTAACATCATACATCAGTTTCTGTGAGGATTTATGCATCCCTACCAGGACTTACTTATCATTCAACAATGATAAACCATGGTTCACACCAAAACTCAGACAGCTTCGTCAGGTCAAAGAAGATGCCTACAGGAGTGGGGATAGGATCTTGTTTAATCAGGCCAGGAACACACTGACAAAGGAGATTGAAGTGGCTAAGAAGAGCTATGCCAAAAAGCTGGAAAACCAGTTTTCCTCCAACGACCCTGCATCAGTGTGGAAAGGCCTGAAAGACATTACCAACTACAAGACATCATCCCCCAGCACCGACAGCAACAAGCATCTTGCGAACGAGCTGAATGTCTTTTACTGTAGATTTGAGACCCCCGATCAGACACCCCACACCCGCCCTGACCATCTCTCTACACAGCCATCAACACCTCCAGTCATCCCCCTCCCCTCTCCCCCTGCACTTCAGATCAGTGAGGATAATGTGCGTCAGATCTTCAGGAAACAGAAGAGAAGGAAAGCACCAGGCCCAGACGGTGTTTCACCAGCCTGTCTGAAAACCTGCGCTGACCAGCTGGCCTCTATCTTCTCACTGATCTTCAACAGATCACTGGAGCAGTGCAAAGTCCCTTTCTGCTTTAAACGCTCCACCATCATCCCAATCCCGAAGAAACCAAAGATCACAGGACTCAATGACTACAGACCTGTTGCCTTAACATCTGTGGCCATGAAGTCATTCGAAAGACTGGTGTTAGCATATCTGAAGGACATCACTGGACCCTTGCTGGACCCCCTGCAGTTTGCCTACAGAGCAAACCGGTCTGTGGATGATGCGGTCAGTATGGGACTGCATTACACCCTGCAACATCTGGACAAACCAGGGACCTATGCAAGGATTCTGTTCGTGGACTTTAGTTCTGCCTTCAACACCATTGTCCCATCACTGCTCCAGACCAAACTGACCCAGCTCTCTGTCCCTAGCTCCGTCTGTCAATGGATCACCAGCTTTCTGACAGACAGACAACAGCTAGTCAGAATGGGCAAAATCACGTCCGACAGCCGCATCATCAGCACCGGTGCTCCACAGGGATGTGTTCTCTCACCACTGCTCTTCTCCCTGTACACAAATGACTGCACCTCTAAAGACCCCTCTGTCAAGCTCCTGAAGTTTGCGGACGACACTACTGTTATCGGACTCATCCGGAACGGTGACGAGTCTGCGTACAGACAGGAGGTGGAGCAGCTGGCTCTTTGGTGCAGTTATAACAACCTGGAGCTGAACACGCTCAAAACAGTGGAGATGATCGTGGACTTCAGGAGAAACCCCCCTGCACTCCCTTCACTCACCATCATGGACAGCACTGTGACTGCAGTAGAGTCATTCAGGTTCCTGGGCACCACCATCTCTCAGGATCTGAAGTGGGACACTCACATAGACTCTATTGTTAAGAAAGGCCAACAGAGACTGTACTTCCTGCGTCAGCTGAGGAAATTCAACCTGCCACAGGAGCTGCTCGTACAGTTCTACTCAGCTGTCATCCAGTCCATCCTCTGCACTTCCATCACCGTCTGGTTCGGCTCTGCAACCAAAACCGACCTCCGTAGACTACAGCGGATAGTTCGGACTGCTGAGCGAATCACTGGCACTACCCTTCCCACACTCAAAGAACTGTACTCATCCAGAGTGAGTAAAAGGGCTCGCAAAATCACTCTGGACCCGTCACACCCAGCACACTTTCTGTTTGAACTGTTACCGTCTGGTCGACGCTACAGAGCACCGAGCACAAAAACAACCAGACACAGGAAAAGTTTCTTTCCCCAGGCCATCTACCTCATGAACACTTAAATGTTCCCCTACTGTGGAACAAACATGTGCAATACTTCCCTCAGACATTTCATTATAGCACCTTATAACTTTACTTTATATATATTTATAATTTATAATCTTTTATTTTATTTTTTTTATTTATACCTATGTTACTTGTCACTTGTCTTGTCACTTTATATTGTATGTGTACTGGAAGCTACTGTCACCAAGACAAATTCCTTGTATGCGCAAGCATACTTGGCAATAAAGCTCTTTCTGATTCTGATTCTGATTCTGATGATGTGGCCGTAAAGGGAGTGGCTGTGGGGGTGCTTTATGTCCTCGAGGACTGTGCTGTGGAAACCTCCTCTCCAAAGGTGCAAAACATTTCATTGATTGTGGAGGAATCTGTAGTTCTACAGGACATCGCTGATACTCCCACTGCTGTGGCATACCTTTTTGGCCTTTTATACGCCCTCAACATTTCCTACCCAAAACATCTCAAGTACACTTTTGATACTCTACAGAGCGTCTTTATGGAAATGGGACCTAAATGCACAAAGCGTGTCCGATCGCTTAAGAACAAACTAGCATTGTGAAATGCTGGAAAATGAGGCCAAGGGCAATTTCTGTATAGGCCAATAGTAATATGAATGTACTGTTCTTATTGAGTAGCTCATGTTAACAATAGTTTGCACCTTCATGTGTGGTTGATTTCAATGTTTTGCTTTTTTGCACAAATGCAAGAGACACTTATGGCATTCTTAAGGATATCGTTAGGATATCTTTCAAGTTTTTTGTTTTGTTTTTTGGTGTATGGTGCTTACAGTACCATACAATATCCCAGATCTCTCCTGCCTTGGCCTTCTCTTCTGTTTTGCTCCTTGGCAACTCTAATGCTGATGGACTCTTCTAACCAAATGTTCAAACTTCCACACATCCCAAGAGGATTGGTTACAGTTGCTCAATAACCATCATAATACATGCATAAGATCATGACAGACAAACATTTACATTAAACACACAATCATATGCACACAGCCTAAAAAAACACCATATTTTATTTTGTATCATGATGCTCTAACGTAATGCTGGATGGGCTCTTTTAACCAAAATGTTTTTGAACTTTTCGCATTGCCCAAACAGTAATTCTGTGTAAGTTTCAGGTTTTTGTGGACGTATTTGATGTCAAATTTTATGTGTATTAATAGTTTTTCATTTATGGTGGTTGTGTTGATTACAATTAAAATGTGAAAAGTGTAAATATGCAATTTGACCTGTATAGGCCCATGTTTCTGAGCCCCAGAAGTTCTGGATTGTAAACCTCTTAAATTGGTATCCTTTCTGTGGTTTCATTTTGGAGTTATATGGTATGTCATTTGACATGCATTTATAGTTCTTGTATGTTGGTTACAATGGTAACATTTACTCCCAACACGTTTTCTTGTTCAGCTACTGTGAATTACGGCTGTTAGGGCTATGTTCTGAGTGCCAGAGTTCACGCGCATAGGTTTAGTACCTATGATCACGCGCGTGAACTCGGCAATCGACTACTTTGGACTTCAACCGAAAAACAGGATGTAAACAAAGGTATTTGCGCTGGCTTAAATAACATCATTTTTATACATTTCTTTCACATCTACTGCAGTCAGATCCACTCGTGTTCACTCAGAAGGAATCACTCACATTTTCTGTGCACTTGTAATGACACATCAAGGATGTTAAGAGGCTAAAAGCAGGTTTAGTACTTGCCCCATTGAAGTCAACAGGGTGCAAATTTTAAAAATAGAATAACTCGGTGTAGGCAACACCGATTTTTGTCGTTGTTCTCTGTATTGACAGCACTCCAAATGTACAAAAAAATTAGCTCAATGTTAAAATTGACCGGAGTTCTCCTTTAAGATCACTAAATTCGAAGCTTTTGGTCATACCTAGGATATCCAGATCCACCAAAGGAGGGAGAGCATTTTCACATTTAGCTCCAAAACTCTTGAATAGCCTTCCTGATACTGTCCGTTGCTCAGTTTCGCTCTCCCAGTTTAAAACTAGATTAAAGATGCATCTCTTCAGCCAGGCATTCATATAATATTTTTAATCTTACAGTTAAATCCAACCTCTAGTTCATAAACGCCAGAGGAGAACTGGCCCCCGACTGAGCCTGGGTTCTCCCAAGGTTTTTTTTTTCTCCATCAGGTCACCTGATGGAGTTTTTCAGTTCCTTGCCACTGTTGCCTTTGGCTTGCTCAGTTGGGGATATTTAATTTAATTTAATTAATCAATAATACTATTGATCAGCCTTTTCCACTAGAAAAAAAACCTTGTATTATTTTAATTTAATACTGTGAAGCTGCTTTGATACAATCTGTATTGTGAAAAGCGCTATACAAATAGACTTGACTTGACTTGATGAAGACTTCAGATGATGGCAACTATAGATGGACATAAAAAAAACTGCCAGATATTAAGGTGGGGTAAGCGATATTTCAAAAACGCTGTTGGACACTGTTGATATTTGGAATTAACCCAAACAAACACACCCCTCTCTTCAATGCTCCACCTCCAAAACTCACCAGATTGCCCAGCAGCCGCATCACATTATTGGTGTAAATAACTAATTTATGTTATTGCATGACCTGCTCAATAAAAGCGCAACACTAAGAACGTTTCAGGAAACACGTTATTAATTATGATAAGGGCTGAATTTCCCAAAACCTTCTTAACGCTACGTCGTTCCTAAGTTATACCTTAAGCTGTACCTTATCGTTAATACGTGTTTCCCGAAACGTTCTTAGGTTGTTCTGTAAGTCATACGTTCCAATATTTCCCCACCAGTTAATCAAGTGTGACAACACCGGTAATACCATAATAGAAGTGCTTTTCCAGGCGCACATATGCCACAGCGAGATGAAAACATCTCAACTTTTCAGAATGCCACAAGCGCAACGCAGGTCATGTGACAAAAACCAACCGATCAGCTTTGGCCTTTCTGTAACAACATGGAAAACTCGTCTGAACAGCTGATCATAGCTGTACAGGGCGAGTTTTTATTTCTCATCTCCATAAATATATATAGTAGTAAAGCTAATGCAAGGGCTAGAAATCAATTAATCCTTTGCTGATACTTCCTCGCCATCATGGAGAACACAGTTCATGGTTGCATAGCAACGACAGACGCCACGGGAGCGCAAGCGCTTGTAGAAAGAAGGAGAAAGTGCTTTCCACACGTTTTTAGACGCGATATGTGAACGGCCCCTAATTCAGGATAAACTGAGAATCTATTTGGTTTAAAATCGTTTTTGTTTTGTTTAAAATGGAGATCACGATAACATACATCAGAATAACATGTTCCAGTCTATTTAAAAAAAAAGATACTCAATTGAATCATTAATTCAAACACTTTTAAAACCAATTAATTAAGTGTCTCATTCATAAACACCTGGGCTGGGTTTCCCGATAACGTTGTCTCTTAGCGTGCTACGAAGACTCTTAAGGTATAACTTAACTAAAGGTATACCATTTATAGGCGTGTTCCCCGAACCATACCTTAGAAAGCTGCTAAAGATATTCCTTCTTACGTGTGACGTTACCCAGTGCTGCCCGTGGCGATGCTGCTGAATCTGCTGATATCGGTGGCTCGAGAATCAATTATTCACTCGTGCAGGGGCTGCTTCACTGCGTTATGAGAAAGCGGTGTTCTTTATAAAAGAAGCAATTCAGAAATGTACGCGGGTTGGGTGAGAAAAAACACTGACATTATGGATTCGGATGGCAATAAAATCACAGACTTACCCCTGTAAATATTTAAAATACCATACGAACCCATGAGAAACAGTTAGCATCTACTTACAACTTAACTGACAGTATGCTTTCACTGGCCTTTAAGCGCTCCGCGGACGGCGCGCCGGCTATTAAACCTATTAAACTATTAAATGGTTTGCCAGCTGATGTACCTTTAATTGTTGTTAGATTTTTAATTATATTATCCAGTGTAATGACAATTTTATTCTTAGCTTTAGTCCTAACTGCTTTTTCTCAATGTTTTTCACTCTGTTACAGGTTGCCAGGTTTTTCACTCTGTTACAGGTTGCCAGGAAGAATCCTTCTCTTCATACTTTTTGATCCCTTTTCTCCTGGAGTTTTTCTGGTGTCATTAAAATGTCTTAACTTGAATTGTGTCTGTTCATTATACTAGAGACAGTTACACACAAAATTAAGAAGATATTTTTTTATTTAAGAAGTAACTCCAGGGCTGTATATATGTACATAGACATTGAGGGGGACAAGTCCTATAATTATATGTCAATAATAACAAAAGTATGTCAATAGTTAGAAATGGCCAAACTGGAAATTCATTATTTTTCAAATAGTTTTTAGGATGGCAAAAAAGGTTTAAAAGTTACATTTTAGGCTGGTCTACCTTACAGCGACCATCCAAATAGATAGCCAATCAAATCATAGAAGGCGGGGTTTACTGTTCACAGAAGCAGAGCATGTATTCCATCAGTTTAACGTTGAAAGAGTGCGAGGTAAGATGGAAGTGTAAAACTATTCCACTTTTTTTCTTGAATATGGCCATTTTGAGGGATGAAAGTTGCATGTGTTCAGTATCAAAGCTATTTTATCAATTTAAGTCTCAGGGCAATGTTGACTACAGTTAATGTGCTGCTGAGTGAGTGTTGCAGCGCGATCTCCGCTCTCTCTGTGTGTGTGTGTGTGTGTGTGTGTGTGCGCGCGCGCGCGTGTTCGTAAGTGCGTGCGTCAATGAAAGCAGCGCATGGTGTCTAATGTAAGGAGTAGCCCGAAAGGTCCGACCTATATAAATAAAGGTCCTATAAAACCCATGCAGAGCTGCCAAAAGATTTACAGCTTTGCATCGTTCAAACATCGGCCGGAGATCATTTGCGATCAAAGGCCGACGTCGAGGCGACATATTGCCGATGAGCAAACGATCTCTGAGCGACATCGTGCCGATGGAACTTTGCACATCGGGCCAACGTCGGCCCGACGTACGTGTGCTATCTGGGTACAGTATAGTATTGGTTTCTCGCATATATGGACAACATTAATTATAAAAATGTGACATACATATTTGTTTTCAACATATTTAATAAATGTATGTAAACATACACTGTAACCCTTTACTGTAAATTTACAACGAATTTCTTACAGAATTGTACTGTATTTCCATAATACAGTATTAAGTTGTATCTTTTACAGAACAGCTGTAAATATACAGCATATTTCTGTTTTCGTCCTGATAAATTCGTTACCATCATACTGACTGAAAAGGCATTGCATTGTGGGATTGATTTCTTTCGCGCTCAATTCAGTTCAAATGTGACGCGTCATGCGAGCAGACAGTAACGTTAGGCAGCTACAACAGGCAAACTCGTTTTGTCAGCGGGATTCAACTGAACAAATAATCATTCCTGTTATCAAGATAAACAATGTCTGCGAACCTGTGAGCAATTTTAAAGCTTTTTTGAGGTTCGGTTCGGTTCGTGTTTCAAACATTAGTTGTCTGTGACGCAGCAGAAAATGGACGACGTTAACGGTAGCAGCTACCTGAAGACGGATGGAAGAATTTGTCATTGAATAATCTAACCTGCGCGTGACGATAAGTGGGATTTAGAGTTTGAGAAGATGGAGAATTGTTCAACTGAGTGATACGGTAAGCCAATATATACGTTTTTTTTTTTTTTTTTTTTTCGTTCACATTTCTACATTGTTTTCACGTATTTGGTTTGATTTTGCGAACGCGGTTTACTACCGTGGCCGCGCAAGCAATTCACTGACTCTGTTCCACCTGTTTACCAAGTAACGTTAACTTCAACATTTCATATAATAGGCAACCTTTACCATGCTATTTGCATGACGTGCATTTGATATATATTTTTTTCGTTTTAGGCTTTGTAATCTGATGGCCATTGTTAATGTAAGTGCTTTTAAGTAGTGTTACAGTATAGTCTATGTGGTAAAAAAAAAAAATGCTGTCAAATTCTGTCAGTTCTGTGATCGTGCTTTTGAATCGTTGTCAGAATTTTGCTAGCACATGAAAATCCATGTTCCTAATGCTGTTTTCAAATGTAGTAGGCCTATTCCTGATTGCCATCCCATGGTCCTACAACTACTCCCTAATTCAAAGAAGTTAGACGGTGTTATCCTTCAAGCAGATAAGTAGAGATTATTCAGCAAATCTCATTAATTTGTAATATGTTTTATGTTTTGGTTCTGTAGATCAAGGTTGTGCTGTCCTTTTTAAAAATTGTTTCAGGAATTTGCATCGCTGATGTCCAGCAATCTACATTTGCCAGAAAGTCCACGACTTATTTCCTGGTATGTAAACATTAAAGGGGTAGATGAAACCTAAAATGAAAAGCCATCATTTACTCACCCCACTGCAAAATATGTTTTTCTTAATTAGTGTTTTTATTTTGTTTCCAGTCCAGATATCTACAATTCTTACATGAAGAAGCATTTAATAGACACGTAAAAATTGTCTTGTTTTCTGAAAGAATAAGTCAAAATTAAGTGAGTTTATGCTTAAAACAAACAAAATTATATGCCAGTGCATTTTAGCATTCTAACCAATTTAAAATTTTAGTTGAAAAATTTAATTCATAGAACTATGAATAGACAACTACATCGAACCACAGTGGAACCCACAGTAGTTATTTTAATTATTAATATTATTATTTTATTTTTTTATTTTTTTAGTCCATTACAGGTCAATCTCTAAGCAACCAGTGCTGGATATTAAGTTTGGAAGGTCAAGGTGTGGTACCAGGAAGAGGCAGCACCTTGAATTTGTTCAGAGGTTAGTCATTGGCATATTTGCCATTCATACCGTAAAACTTCAAATAATAGCCCAGGCTTCTATTTACCCAAATCGCCGAACTGCACCGGCTTGTATTTGAGACAGGCGTCTATAAGAGACAGGCCTTTAATTTAGTGTTGAGATGTTCAAGCATGACAGTAGGAGGTTACCACATTATATTATGTTTTCTTTATAATTAATTCGAATGTGTTTAACAAATCATTTAATGTAAGAAATGTCTTTGCAATGGACAGCAATGGGCAGAACACAAGTTACCGCTAAAATCCATCGAGCATGAACTTGAGCATATGAAATGTATTTTGCCCGAAACACATCAACAAGAAAGAATGAAGGCTACCCTGTAAAACAACTGCAATCATGTGATAGAAAATCACTCTATTCATCACTATCATCATCCCCGCGATCCTCAATTACAAGTTCATTGGCGAATTCCTCCTCCACGTCGCTCTCCTCCACTTCTCCCTCTCCAACCTCCGCTAACTCTGCCTTGCTTGCACTAACAGCTCCCGCCCAGATGCGCACGGCTCTCCCTCTTTGAAACAATGGATAAGGTGATCCTCGCTTCCATCAGAAGCTACTGTCAGGCCACATAACTAAGGATAACATCCCGAAGTTAATGAAATATATTATCTACTCTTTCTCCCTCACACACACGTGCGCGCGAATAGTGATGAGTCATTCATGAACGGTTGCGTCTGTCACGTGAAATCTAATCAAAACATGGAACAGACGATCTGATGGGTTTTAGAAGATCATATACAACCCGATACTAAAAAACAGACCAGGCCTCTATTTGAGACCGGCCTTTATTTACCCAAACCTGTCGTCACACCAGGCGTTTAAAAGAGACAGGCGTCTATTTGGGACTCGGCTATTATTTGAAGTTTTACGGTATATATATATATATATATATATATATATATTAGACTGAATTGTGTCACTAACCTTGACTTGACAGTATTTATTATGTTGACTACTGGTATGAACAATATGGCCCTGGTTTCCATACAGGGCTTAGCTTAAGCCAGGTCTAGGCCTTAATAAAATTAGGGTATTTAAGCAGCTTTTATAATAATGTATAATTTAAAAAAAAAACATTACTGGTGTGCATCTTGAGATAAAACAGTGGCAGTCATATATTTTATCAGATCAGATTTCATCAAAAATATCTTCATTTGTGTCCCGAAGATGAACAAAAGTCTTGAGGGTGAGTAATAATGACAGAATTTAAATTTTTGGGTGCAAACATGCATTTTAGTCTGGTAAATCATGTTGTCATATATGCAATAAACATTGCAAGGCTTGCAATTAAGTTAAATTATTTCTGTCACAAAGGTTTGGGCTGGATTCTGGCAGTGTGTGCTCTATATAAACGGAGAGTCTAAAGACTGCCTTTCCACTGATACTCTGATGGCACCGGATGAGGGCATGATATTGTTAATGAGCTGGGTGATGAGTAGACAAAAGTTGTAGAATAAAACTTTAAATCTGGCAACCCCACTTCCAAAAATTTAGTTAGTTGACAGTGTGCATGTAAACAGACACATTGAGTTGATGTATTTTACCAGGGCAGAAAAAATATCAGTTATTGATCACAACATCCAACATTGCATTTTTTTTCCCACAACATCCAACATTGCGTTATTTTTTTTTTCATGTTGTTCAGTTTTAGACAGCTTTTGTGCTGTCTCTCTTTGTCAAAATATATACACTCAGTTAATAATATTTAATTGTTGTTTTTTTCTGCCTTTTAGACGCTTTCTTGACATCAATCCTGAACGTGGATCAAAAACAAAGAAAGGACAAGTAACTTCAAAGAAAACTGGCCAAGTTGTGCAAAACAAGAACACCACTGTAAGCCTACAGGTGTCCTCACTTCTGCGAAACCTTGCAGACTTTGAATGGGATTTCGTTTGCACTTTTATGGACTTCAAAAAAGAAATAGCATTTCACTGTCGTTATAAAGCTTGGAAGAGCCAGGACATTTTTTAATAGAACTCTGATTGTATTCGTCTGAAAGAATAATGTCATATACACCTAGGATGACTTGAGGGTGAGTAAATCATGTGCTAATTTAAATTTTTGGGTGAACTATTCCTTTAATTAAGTGCTAACTGTTACCTGTTTGTTGTTAAGTGTTAAAATTGCATTTTATGTTTAAAAAGTAATTCAGCTTTTGTTGTTTTCTTTTTCCTAGTGTGACTACTCTTATGAAACCTTAAAGTATAATATTTTAATTATGTAATAATAAAAGCAGTATTCCCTGTAAAAATACAATTTATTGCTGTCGACAAGTTTAATAATGTAAAATGTGGTATATACTGTATTTGGTAATGACAGTGGAGTACTGTAAATGCTGTTTACTGTAGTAGTGTTGTAAAAATACAGTATGTGGATGGCAACCCAGCTGCCAGTATTTAACTGTAAATTTACAGTGAAAAGTTTTACAGTGTACATGCATGCGATACTGATGCATTTTTAAAGCTGTGGCATATGGTTATGGTACTTTGTGGATGTATTGAATTGTAAAATGATGTATTGTATGTAAAATGACAAAGAAAACACTGCATTATTGTATTAAAATACTATATTATTTAAAATACTATATTTGGTATTCACACAATAGACAAAATCTCCAACTATAGGCATTTAATTTCAAGGCATTCAGATATAAGATTTGTATCCCTAATATATGTGAAAGTATGTACTATAGAAATAAGTACATATATGCATGTATACATATATGCGTCATATATGCATGTATACATATATGCGTCATATGTATACATATATGCGTCATATATGCATGTATACATATATGCGTCATATATGCATGTATACAGATATGCGTCATATATGCATGTATACATATATGCGTCATATATGCATGTATACATATATGCGTCTTACATATATTTCACATTTATGTGCATATACGGGAAAATATATGGCACTTACATGAAAACGGCCATTTTTGATATATTTTGAAATATATGTTCCCTTTCGTGGTCACTCCGAGTTACGTCGGATGACGACGATTGGGGTTTCGCTTAGAAAGCCTCTCACCTTCGAGTATATAAAACGAGCCAATGGCAATGAAATGCCATGGGTCTGCGGAATTTGCATAGCGTATCTCTGCCCACCGCAGGGGGTATATAAGGAAGTACGCTGCAACATGCAGATATGTTTTCGCTGAGGAGCCAAGTTCAGTACTTCACTCCACAAGCCTTTTGAGTGTCATCTCAAATCTCTTCGAGACGAGCGGCTCTTCAGTGTGTTGGTGTGACGGCGCTTTCCAGCGAGATCGCATTTCCTGCTGCTGATTTGTGCAGTAATCTGCCGACAGTGAGTGTGTTTCTCCCTGGGCGCTTCAGCACTCTGCTGAGCTTTTCTACTCTCTAAAAGAGCTGCACGCGGCACGTATTTTTCAAGACGGTTCGCCCGTGTATTTTCTGGATGTGTGTGCGTGAGTCATCTGCCTAACGGTCGCGAGCGCTGTTTTGCGTGTTGGGCTTAATCACGCTCGGCAGCGCTCGTTGATGAGTCATGTTTTCATTGCGGGAACATGACCATCGCGATGTTTATAGATCAAGACTCAATGATCTCCATGTGAGTAGAGTCCCCTCTGCCACACCCAAATTTATCTCTTCCTCGAGAAGGGATACTTTGGCTGGTGGCCAGGGTGATCTGAGGGTTTGGTGTGGCACAACAACCGACGAGTCAATTCCTCGGGCCACACCCCCCTCCACATCGCAGACCATGCACTCACAGCATCACAAGGCGGGCTTGATTCCTCTGGAAATGAAGTTTCGACTGCGTTGCCTCCCACGGGAGTGCCATCGTTGCCGGGACCGATCCAGAGCTGTCAGCCATGCTTTCCCGGGCAGCTGAAAGCATCGGCTGGAGTGGCCCCGCCCTCCCCCCGAGCGCTGTAAGCTTCTCCCGGACATGCATCAGGACGCCTGCGCTGCGCGAGACTCCACGTGACTTTCGTGGCCCGCGGGTGTCCTCCGCCTTCGCTGCTTTCGATCGCACGGCGATCATGGTCTGCATGTTCCCTGTCACTATCGTGGCACGGTCATGCAGTGCTGTGTGTCGCCTGCGCCTTCGATGCAGTGCTGTCCCGGGAGTTCTGTCGAACCGGCCGCAGTGGAACGCTAGTCCTTCCCTGGCCAACCCTGGCAGAACGCGGAAATTCTAACCACGCCCCTATGCTGGGACGCTATGCCTCCCATGCCCGGCCTGGTTTGTTCCGCCACGCACACTGCCGACCTCGCTCAGGCGACATCAGCACCTGCGTGATCCTGGGTCAGGTGATGTCCACTAGTGTGGTCCAGACATGGGCTTAGCCAGGTTGATGTGGGGGTGTCTGAGAGTTCATTTTCTAAGCTCCCCCATGTCCCGGGCTGGGCTCTTTGGCGGTGTGGCTTCGACCACCTGAAGTAGACTCGGGTCCTGCACCGATGGTCATCCATCCGTGTGGTCTCCTTAGTCTGCTTCCCGCCAAGGCCCCCTCCATGCAGTTGCTCCCCTCGGGTCTTCACCGGCCCTGAGCAGGAGCAAGTCGCAGGAGGGCGGCGCTGCCCGTCTCCGCCCCTTAGACTGCCACGCCAGCCTAAGCAGCACTCTTGAGACGGGCAGCCTAGTCGGCGGTGTGGTTGAGGATTGCGCCCAACAGTCTTCGATCACTCTATAAGCAGGCGCAGGACCTTCTGCACCGACGGTCATCTGTCCGTGCGGTCTCCTTAGCCTGCTTCCCGCCGACACCGCCCCTCTGCGTTCCTCCCCTCGAGCCTTCACTGGCCCACAGCAGAGGAGGTCGCAGGAGGGTAGCTCCGCCTGTCTCCGCCCCTTAGCTGGCTAAACGCCATGCTAAGCAGCACTTCTGAGACGGGCAGCTTGGGGTTAGGGCTCAGTTCTTCTCAGGAGCTGGTAGCAGGGCCACTCCTTTCCCCGGTGGAGGGCCGGGGGGAAATTCTTGTTTCAAGAACAGATGTCCCTTCCTCCAAGCCCCAAGAGGCTGTGGATGACAGCACGCGCCGCCCACGGGCCACGCTCCTCTCATCTCCCTCTGTCGCCAGACCCCTGCCAGAGCACGCCCCCGTGGGACGCGCGCCTTCCCCTGGCCTCCTCTGGCAGGATGCGGTTATGACCGTGCCCCCGCACAGGGCCGCTATGCCACCCTCGCCGGTGCCGGTCATTCCGCCTCGCTGCCCCACCGACGGTGCGTCTGTGGTTCGTATGACCCCTCTGGTGCACTTTCTGGAGGCCTGGCTAGAGCTTCCCAGACTGTCCCGCTGGGTCGCGAGAACCATCAGATTCGGCTACGCGATTCAGTTCGCGATATCTCCTCCCCGCTTCAGGGGAGTCCGCTTCACTATGGTCGGTGGCAATGCCCCTGTCATGAGAGCGGAGGTCGCCACCCTACTGGCGAAGGGTGCGATCGAGATTGTCCCTCCAGCCGAGATGAAGTCCGGCTTCTACAGCCCTTACTTCATTGTGCCCAAGAAGTCCGGTGGGTTACGGCCAATCCTCGACCTGCGCGTCTTGAACCGCTCCCTTCACAGGCTGCCGTTGAAGATGCTAACGGCCAGACACATCCTCCAGTGTGTGCGGCCGCAGGATTGGTTTGCAGCGATCGACCTGAAGGACGCCTACTTTCATATCTTCATTTTACCTCGACACAGACCGTTTCTTCGGTTTGCTTTCGAGGGGAGGGCATACCAGTATGCGGTTCTCCCTTTCGGGCTAGCCCTGTCTCCTCGCGTCTTTACGAAGGTCGTCGAGGCAGCCCTTGTTCCCCTCCGGGAACACGGGGTTCGCATCCTGAACTATCTCGACGACTGGCTGATCCTAGCTCACTCTCGAGACCAGGTTTGCGAACACAGGGACCTAGTGCTCCAGCACCTAGCTCGTCTGGGCCTTCGGGTCAACTGGGAGAAGAGCAAACTCTGCCCTGTGCAGAGGATCTCTTTTCTCGGTATGGAGATCGACTCGGTCGCCATGTGCGCGCAGCTTACGAGCGAGCGCGCGCAGTCACTGCTGACTTGTCTTCGTCAGTTCGAGGGCAAGAGTGCGGTTCCACTGAAACTTTTTCAGAGGCTCCTGGGGCATATGGCATCCGCTGCCGCAGTAACGCCGCTCGGATTGCTTCATATGAGACCGCTTCAGCTTTGGCTTCGCGATCGAGTCCCGAGGTGGGCATGGCAACACGGCACGCTCCGAGTCCCAGTGACTCCAGCCTGCCGTCAGACCTTCACCCCGTGGACAAACCTCAATTTTCTACGGGCCGGAGTGCCCTTAGAACGAGTTTCCCGGCATGTTGTTGTATCAACAGATGCCTCCTCCACGGGCTGGGGCGCCATGTGCAATGGTCATGCTGCCGCGGGCTCCTGGACAGGACCCCAGCGCCTTTGGCATGTCAATTGCCTCGAGTTGCTGGCTGTACGTCTCGCCCTGCACCGCTTCCATGCGCTGCTCAGGGGTCAGCACGTACTAGTCCGATCAGACAATACCGCGACAGTAGCGTACATCAACCATCAGGGTGGTCTACGCTCCCGCCGTATGTCGCAACTCGCTCACCACCTCCTCATATGGAGTCAGAAGCATCTGAGGTCGCTTCGAGCCATTTATATCCCGGGACACCTGAACCAAGCGGCCGACGAGCTGTCTCGAGTTCGGCCTCTCGCTGGAGAATGGCGACTCCATCCCCAGACGGTCCAGCTGATTTGGGATCAGTTCGGCAACGCACAGGTAGATCTGTTTGCCTCCCACGACTCATCCCACTGCGACCTGTATTATTCCCTGACCGAGGGCACGCTCGGCACGGATGCACTGGCGCACAGCTGGCCGCGGGGCCTACGCAAGTATGCGTTTCCCCCAGTGAGCCTTCTTGCGCAGACCTTGCGCAAGATCAGGGAGGACGAGGAGCAGGTCATTTTGGTTGCCCCGTATTGGCACAACCGGACCTGGTTCTCCGAACTAGTACTCCTTGCGACAGCACCTCCCTGGCCAATTCCTCTGAGGAAGGACCTCCTTTCTCAGGGACGGGGCACCCTTTGGCACCCTCGTCCCGATCTTTGGAACCTCCACATGTGGCTCCTGGACGGGACGAGGCAGGTTTGAGTACCCTACCACCAGCGGTGGTGGCTACCATCACTTCCGCTAGAGCATCGTCCACGAGACATGCCTATGCGTTGAAGTAGAACCTCTTCGTCAACTGGTGTTCTTCTAAACATCAAGAACCCACGAAATGCCCGATCAGTGTCGTCCTTTCCTTCCTGCAAGAGGGGTTGGAGCGAAGGCTGTCTCCCTCCACCCTGAAAGTGTATGTTGCCGCCATTGCCGCACATCACGAAGCAGTTGATGGTAAGTCTCTGGGGAAGCACGACCTGATCGTCAGGTTCCTGAGGGGAGCGAGAATCCTCGTCGTCCTCCCCTCGTACCCTCTTGGGACCTCTCAGTGGTTTTAACTGCCCTGCAGAGTGCTCCGTTTGAGCCTTTGCAATCAGTAGAGCTTAAGTTCCTGTCTATGAAGACAGCGCTCCTGGTTGCATTGGCCTCCATTAAGAGGGTAGGGGACCTGCAGGCATTTTCGGTTGACGAAGCGTGCCTGGAATTCGGGCCGGCTAACTCTCACGTGATCCTGAGACCCCGGCTTGGATACGTGCCCAAGGTTCCTACCACACCCTTTCGAGACCAGGTAGTGAACCTGCAAGTGCTGCCCTTGGAGGAGGCAGACCCAGCCTTGGCACTGCTCTGCCCAGTACGCGCCCTTCGTGCTTACGTAGACAGAACGCGGTGTTTCAGGACCTCAGACCAGCTCTTTGTCTGTTATGGTGGGAAGCTGAAGGGAAAGGCTCTCTCAAAGCAAAGGTTGTCTCACTGGATAGTGGATACCATTGCTTTGGCATACCAACAGCAAGGTCGTCAATGCCCCCTTGGTTTGAAAGCCCACTCCACTCGTAGTGTGGCTTCCTCTTGGACTCTAGCGCATGGCGCCTCGCTAACAGACATTTGTAGAGCTGCAGGCTGGGCGACACCCAACACATTCGCGAGATTCTATAATCTCCGAGTAGAGCCAGTTTCTTCTCATGTACTCGCTTCAACCAGCCGGTACTAGATTCTGCTCAGGTGTCTTCGCTTGCTCGCCATTCCTCTCCACGGACGAGATACGTGCGATTATCTTCTCAGGTGAGTCTGATAAGCTCTGAGTTCCTCCAGCACTGGTTACGTCAACGCCTGACTTATGCCATTCTGCCATAACGCAGCTTTTGCGCTTGACTAGGTGCCTCCATGTGCATGGTCCCCCCTCTGGGCGACCCCCACATGTGTATTCCACTGTAAGTCTCTTTGTGAGCGTGTGTCTTTCCCTTGGCAAGCCACCTTGCCACCCCTGGGGTTGAAATATTCCACCTGCGGCTGGACACCTCAGTGATACCCCATATGCATCCCTCTGGGTCATATGTGTCTCTCAAGTCCCCCCCCCCCCCCCTTAATGGTTGGGCGTAATTGCATATTTCTCCTGAGATATGCTTCCCAGTGTACCTTGGTATTCCTGTGTTAGGTAGGACTCCTTCGTTCGTGCTAGTCTCACAACAGGGAGCTCAGACTTACGCAGGGCACTGGATGACAGCCGAGGTGGCGTGATTAGACTGGAACCCCAATCGTCGTCATCCGACGTAACTCGGAGTGACCACGAAAGGGAACGTCTCGGTTACGTCTTCCTGCCACTTACGCTGTATCGCTGAAAAACGCCTGAGTTCAGTCTCGGCTCCTCAGCGAAGACATATCTGCATGTTGCAGCGTACTTCCTTATATACCCCCTGCGGTGGGCGGAGATACACTATGCAAATTCCGCAGACCCATGGCATTTCATTGCCATTGGCTCGTTTTATATACTCGAAGGTGAGAGGCTTTCTAAGCGAAACCCCAATCGTCGTCATCCGACGTAACGTCTCCGTTCCCTACTCAGGGAACGAGGGTTACATCCGTAACCGAGACGTTTCATATATGTATATGTGTTTTACATATATGAATTTTGCATATATTCTCATATATGCAGCAGACATACATGGGCACTAACATTATATATGTAATTTACATATATTGACATATATTACATTTCTGTATGGGAGAAAATCAGCAAATTCTTTGATAAAGTGTTTATGGTGGCCTGTATACAGTAGCCAGCACAAATGTTAAACGTGATTTATCATTTACACTAGATAGTGTTACATTTAGCAACAACACTTCAAAATAATTATATTTAAAACAAGACTTCTCAGTAATTCTGAAGATATTACTATAAATTACAGCAACACCTCTCTCTTTGTCTTCCAGACGAGGTTCATGTTTATAACTGTAATCTTGCGGGGTGGACTCATTTAAAGTAATATAATTGTCTGGTTTTAGCCAGGTTTCTGTCAAACACAGCACATCTAGGTTATAATCTGTAATCATATCATTAACAATGAGTGCTTTTGAAGTAAGGGATCGAATATTGAGCAACCCGAGTTTTATCATTTGTTCATCTGTATTACATTTTAAACATCTGTAAACATTTTATCATTTGTTCATCTGTATTACAGTGAGGAAAATAAGTATTGGAACACCCTGCTATTTTGCAAGTTCTCCCACTTGGAAATCATGGAGGGGTCTGAAATTGTCATCGTAGGTGCATGTCCACTGTGAGAGACATAATCTAAAAAAAAAAAAATCCAGAAATCACAATATATGATTTTTTTAACTATTTATTTGTATGATACAGCTGCAAATAAGTATTTGAACACCTGTCTATCAGCTAGAATTCTGACCCTCAAAGACCTGTTAGTCTGCCTTTAAAATGTCCAACTCCACTCCATTTATTATCCTAAATTAGATGCACCTGTTTGAGGTCGTTAGCTGCATAAAGACACCTGTCCACCCCATACAATCAGTAAGAATCCAACTACTAACATGGCCAAGACCAAAGAGCTGTCCAAAGACACTAGAGACAAAATTGTACACCTCCACAAGGCTGGAAAGGGCTACGGGGAAATTGCCAAGCAGCTTGGTGAAAAAAGGTCCACTGTTGGAGCAATCATTAGAAAATGGAAGAAGCTAAACATGACTGTCAATCTCCCTCGGACTGGGGCTCCATGCAAGATCTCACCTCGTGGGGTCTCAATGATCCTAAGAAAGGTGAGAAATCAGCCCAGAACTACACGGGAGGAGCTGGTCAATGACCTGAAAAGAGCTGGGACATTTTGGTCATAATTCCACTAAACTTGTTTGGAGGAAGAAGAATGATGAGTACCATCCCAAGAACACCATCCCTACTGTGAAGCATGGGGGTGGTAGCATCATGCTTTGGGGGTGTTTTTCTGCACATGGGACAGGGCGACTGCACTGTATTAAGGAGAGGATGACCGGGGCCATGTATTGCGAGATTTTGGGGAACAACCTCCTTCCCTCGGTTAGAGCATTGAAGATGGGTCGAGGCTGGGTCTTCCAACATGACAATGACCCGAAGCACACAGCCAGGATAACCAAGGAGTGGCTCTGTAAGAAGCATATCAAGGTTCTGGCGTGGCCTAGGCAGTCTCCAGACCTAAACCCAATAGAGAATCTTTGGAGGGAGCTCAAACTCCGTGTTTCTCAGCGACAGCCCAGAAACCTGACTGATCTAGAGAAGATCTGTGTGGAGGAGTGGGCCAAAATCCCTCCTGCAGTGTGTGCAAACCTGGTGAAAAACTACAGGAAACGTTTGACCTCTGTAATTGCAAACAAAGGCTACTGTACCAAATATTAACATTGATTTTCTCAGGTGTTCAAATACTTATTTGCAGCTGTATCATATAAATAAATAGTTAAAAAATCATACATTGTGATTTCTGGATTTTTTTTTTTAGATTATGTCTCTCACAGTGGACATGCACCTACGATGACAATTTCAGACCCCTCCATGATTTCTAAGTGGGAGAACTTGCAAAATAGCAGGGTGTTCAAATACTTATTTTCCTCACTGTATATCTGTTTTTTATTTGTTGAACATCAATAAAATGTTTACCCTTGAATGGGTTTAGGAGTTTGTCCTAATTCGGGGAACAGACACAATCTCTATATGATGATAGCTAGGTAAAAGAGGCTCTATGTGATGGGATTTATCTGACCTTGGTGACGTGAGACAGCTAGCAGACGGTCGGTTTAGCCAGTCTGTCTGCTTCCTGACCTGAGCTCCAGATTGTCATGTTTGAGCTCTAAGACTATGTGCCATATTACTAGAGAGAAGAGCAGCACCATCCCAGGAGGGGTCAGGTCTGCCCCAAAAACTTTTCCAAGTGTCTATGAATTCTATATTATTTTGCGGACACCACCTCGACAGCCAAGCCATTGAGTGAGGACAATCTACTAACTATCTCATCACTCCGGCGAACAGGAAGGGGGCCAGAGCAAATTACAGTGCCTGACATCGTACTTGCAAGTTCACACACCTCTTTAATGTTAATTTTTGTGATCTCCGACTGGCGGAGTCTAACATCATTAGTGCCGACGTGAATAATCTTAGAGAATTTATGATTAGCATTAGCCAGCACTTTTAAATTTCCTTTGATGTCAGGCACTCTGGCTCCCGGTAAACATGTGACAATGGTGGCTGGTGGCTCTATTTTCATGTTCCGTGTAATAGAATCGCCAATAACTAGGGCACAATCAACTGGATTCTCAGTGGGTGTTTCACTGAGTGGGGAGAATGTGAACATGTTACAAATGGAAAGGTGATTGCTGCTACTGTTGTCCCTGCTCAGAGAAAAAAACTGGTCAAAGCAATGCGAATTTTATGGGGTTGTGTTTCTTGGTGCCGCTGAACAGGTGCCATCTCATGGGTTTCTTCTTGAGTGCCAGGATCACTAACGCCCTGTAGCCACTCGTTGTCAAAATGTTCGCCATTCCACTTGCACAGATTATGTAGAATGCAGCATGCTGTGACAACCACTGGCATTCTTTTCAGTTGAAGCTCAGACTGCTTGAGGAGGCACCTCCACCGGCCCTTCAGCCTCCCGAATGCACAATCTACCGTCATTCGTGCTCTGCTTAGGCGGTAGTTAAAATGTTGCTGTTCCAGAGTCAACTGGCCATGGTCACTGTAGGGCTTCATCAGCCAAGACATGAGTGGGTAGGCTGTGTCCCCCAGAACTGTGATCGGCACCTCAATGCCTCCAATGTTGCGTGTAAGCTGTATAAACAGAAATCAATTGTGATAAATTATTATTGTGGCATTGCTTGCATATTATATATATTAATTGCTTATGTTTTTCTCATTTGCAAGTAATTTGTACATAAAATGAAGTATAGTAACGGAGATGAGTGTGCCTCCTCATTAAATAACTTTGCAGGCAGACACAAAGGTAATCGAAGGTCTGGCGCCCCATTCAAAAACTGGATTGCCAGTCTTGTTCCGAAAAAGAAGCCTGTACTATATTTTCCCACCAGTGACTCTGAGCTTTCATCCAAGTATCTCGCTGGTTTTTAAAGTGTAGTACTGCCGACAGCGAAAATACTGCACATAATAAGTGCTGCCTTTTGTTGCGTAAGCGTTGTAGCAAGTTTTTTCATTTTGACTTCATTCGCAAACCCAAATAGTGCAAATTAACCGTGGATGCCATTTCAGTTCACCGGAAATGTTTATTTGCATTTTTCGCGGGAATTAGAAGATCGGATTCATATCCGTTTAGCTGAGATGCATTCATGTGGCCAAGTGTAAATGGAACCGTTTGCACAAATCCGATAGCTATCCGATCAGAGAAAACGCATGAAGTGGCCAAGTGTAAACAGCCCCTTATGCAGTCCCATAATCTACGCACTGCCTCGGCACATGCAAGATCCAAAGATTGAGTCACAGAATATTTATTGCAGACCCATAATCTACGCGCTGCCTCGGCAAACGCGAGATTTGAGCCAAATAATATTTATTGACTCTCAATAGTGCATATGTTACACGTCGGGAATTTATGAATGAATACTGTCAGCCCCCTATTACTAGAGCTGATTGTGCATTGTCCACTCCCAAACAAACAACACATAAATCGTGTGTGTCCCCACTCGTAATGAAGCGAGGGCAGGGAGGAACACACAATCCAAAAAGCTGTTTGCTCGCCATTATACTCCTGTCTAGATATATATAAATTATGCTTGTGGACAAACAACAATAAATAGACAGAGAAAGATTCACACCAGTGGTGGCTGCTGGTCTTTCAAAGAGGGGAAGCTAATTTTCGGCCTACATCATAAAAATTGTACATTTATTTATACGTAAATTCTGCCCTGCATTCCTTTTCAAGAAAATGCAGTTTGTCTTTCGACTAAAAAATATTAAAAAAAATATAAAAATACTAATAGACTGGATTACTAATCTTACATAATATTTTAGATGGATAGTATGCACATTTGGATACAGGTTTGTTCTCTCTCACGGCAAAATAAAAAAGAAAAGAAAATCGAATTATGTGGGTATCAATTACATATGCAGTAATATAACAGTAAGTGAACATCTTTGGTGTATTACCCACAAACATACAGTAGTAGTCTTGTCACTAACTGTAATATTTGCATATATGTCATTGTTATCCACATAATTAGATTTTGCAGTGAGCGAACAAGCCTGCATTCCAATTTGCATACTATCCATCCTAAATATGTTGTGTGGAAAGATAGGACCCAAAAGCGAAATGCAAAAACAGTCTCTTTAATTATGAGAGAAAAATCAGTCCAACAGAAATATATACTTCTTCAGATAAATAACAGAAAAGCAGCCGTAAATGCTGACGCTCCAATAACATAAAGCAGAAAGTCCCTCTTTAAACGTAGAAAGCAGCAAACAGTCTGAGAACAGGATACGGCGGGCTCTGTCCTCTGATCTCTAAAAGAGTGAACGGCAGATGGTTGGAGAGATGAATGCTCTGGGCGTTCGTCAGCAGCAGGCGGGCTGGACAGAGTGCAGAGCAAAAGGTTAGTACCGAACAGATAGAGATAGACCTGTGCCAGGTAGGGATGGCTGACACGAAACAGTCATTCCGAAGCTTTGCGAGATCCCGAAGTGCAGATGTTTCGAAACACTGGGAGAGGCCTGGTGGGCCCAGAGGAAATCATCAATGAGCGAGCGGTCCAGGATGTCCCGGGAGGGAATCCAGCTTCTCTCCTCAGGACCATACCCCTCCCAGTCCACTAGGAAATAAAGCTAGCGCAAGTTCTGCCAGGGAGACTCAATCATTTACGTCACTAATTGCCTCTTCAACTACCCATTCATTTTCTTGCTGTATCATAAAAGGGCAGCACTTACTCATATCTGAGTCCGCAGATGCTGTTGCTCCAGCCACCACCTTCCTCCCCACCACCACTAAGACGGATCTTCTCCTCCATCCCCCCATCACGACCACCCAGGTGTCCACCTTCACCATCCCCAACATCACTAAATGGGCTCTCCTCTCCAACCTGAAGTCTTCAAGACGCCCTCCCTTCCATCCACCCCACCACCACCAGATGGCCCCCTTCATCGCCTCGGGGGGTGAGCGGCGCCCCTGCCTTCATCTTCAGTCAGCAGTCGCTGATTCAATACCCCTGGAATTCGAGTCATGAACGGGGCCTCCGCCAAAGAATTTGATTGCTTGCTGAGCTCATTAATAAATGTCTATGCTACAGCATTAATTCTCCCGAGTCTTTCTGGCAGAATTGGTGTCCACGACCCCGACGACGCATATCAAGGAGCTTTGCGAACGGTGTAAACAGGGGCTCCCTCGACACGAACCGGGAGAGGAGGGGGAATACGAGGGGGAGCGCGCATGACTGGTTTGATGCAAGAGACATGAAAAATGGGATGAACACGACGGAGATTAGGAGGGAGTCTCAATTTGACGGCGACAGGACTGATGATCTTAGAAATTTGATAAGGTCCGATGAAACCAGGGGCCAGCTTGCGGGAAGTGGCCTGGAGAGTCAAATTGAGGGTCGAAAGCCACACTCTCTGGCCACAAATATATCTAGGGTTCCTGACACGACGCTTGTTTGCGGTTCTTTGAGTACGTGCCTTCGAACGACAGAGAGCCGACCTAACCCTTCTCCAGGTGCGCTTACAACGCTGGATGAAAGCTTTTACCGACGGTACATTGGAATCAGCATCCTGAGAGGAAAATAGAGGGGGCTGATACCCTAAGCAGCAGTGAAATGGGGAAAGGCTGGTAGCGGACGTAGGCAGAGAATTATGGGCATATTCGGCCCAGGGCAGTTGTTCTGCCCAAGAAGAGGGGTTACGAAAGGCCAAGCTACGCAGGAGTCGACCGACGATCTGGTTGGTGCGCTCAGCCTGACCGTTAGTCTGGGGATGAAAACCAGACGAGAGGCTGACGGCCGCACCGATTAGACGGCAAAATTCCCTCCAGAACTGTGAAGCGAATTGAGGTCCCATATCCGAAACGACGTCTGAGGGAAGAACGTGAATCTTGAAAACGTGAGTGACCATTATCTGGGCCGTTTCTTTGGCAGAGGGAAATTTAGCGAGAGGAATAAAATGCGTGGCTTTAGAAAACCGATCCACGACTGTCAGAATGACGGTATTACCGGCCGACGAAGGGAGACCAGTAATAAAGTCAAGGGCGACATGAGAATGGATGAGACGGAATGGGGAGAGGTCTAAGGAGACCAGCCGGAGGAGAATTACTTGACTTAGTCTGTGCGCAAACGGTGCACGAGGCAATAAAGCGTCGCGCATCTCGTTTGAGAGTGGGCCAACAAAATCGTTGACGAATGGCAGAGAGCGTGCCCCTAATGCCGGGATGGGCAGTCAATTTAGAGGAGTGAGCCCACTGAAGCACCGCTAAATGTGTAGTAACGGGTACAAAAAGAAGATTCCTAGGAACGTTACGTGGAACGACGGAGCGGGAAAGAGCGCGCTTAACTAGTCTTTCGATTCCCCATATAGCCGCACCAATAACTCGACCTGACGAAATGATCACCTCGGGAGTAGAGGAAGCGTCTGTGGGATCAAAGAGGCGAGAGAGAGCGTCGGATTTTATGTTTTTAGAGCCTGGACAATAAGAAATTGTGAAATCGAAATGACCAAAAAACAAAGCCCAGCCAGCCTGACGTGCGTTTAGTCGCTTGGCGGAGCGGATGTATTCTAGGTTTCTATGGTCAGTCCAGACAACAAACGGAACCGTAGACCCCTCTAACCACTGTCGCCACTCCCCCAAAGCCAAACGGATGGTGAGCAGTTCTCGATTTCCAACATCGTAGTTACGTTCCGCGGGCGATAGGCGGTTGGTAAAAAAAAGCGCAAGGGTGAACCTTGTCGTCAGTAGAAGAGCGCTGGGAAAGGATGGCCCCGACGCCCACCTCAGATGCGTCAACCTCGACTATAAATTGTCTTGTAACATCTGGCGTCGCAAGAATGGGAGCGGAAGTAAATCGAGACTTTAAATGATCGAAAGCCTCTTGGGCAGACTTTGACCATTTAAAGCACGACTTGACTGAAGTAAGGGCAGTAAGGGGCGCAGCTACTTGACTAAAGTTACGTATGAATCGGCGATAGAAATTCGCAAAGCCAAGAAAGCGCTGAAGCGCAACACGAGAGTCAGGAACTGGCCAATCGGTGACCGCCTGAACCTTAGTGGGGTCCATAGCAATGCCCGCTGCCGAAATAACGGAACCGAGAAAGGTGACAGATCGTGCGTGAAAAGTACATTTCTCTGCCTTAACAAAAAGACGATTCTCTAGGAAGCGCTGAAGGACTCGGCGTACGTGATGTACGTGAACCTGGAGAGAGGGGGAGAAGATCAATATGTCGTCAAGATACACAAAGACGAAAATATTGAGCATATCTCTTAGGACGTCATTGATTAAAGCTTGAAAAACAGCAGGGGCGTTTACCAGCCCGAACGGAAGAACGCGATATTCGAAGTGACCTAACGGAGTATTAAACGCAGTCTTCCACTCGTCCCCCTCCTTGATGCGAATAAGATGGTAAGCGCTGCGCAGATCCAATTTCGTGAAGACTTTTGCCCTCTGTAACAACACAAAGGCAGATGACACAAGCGGCAAGGGATAGCGATTCTTAACCCTCTGGGGTCTGAGGTGTTTTCTGGGCCTGGAGGTGTTCTGACATGCTCTGACATTTGTGCTTATTTCTGTTACTTGTGACATTTTCATGGCTAAAGTCTGATTACACTGTATTTAGCACAAACTCTGCTACAATAATATGTCAGCAGCATGTGTGTAAAAGTTTGTAGTTTTGAGATAATGACGTTTATGCGTGGTTTGTGAAAATACAAAAAACAATTGTCACTGAAATAAGGCCATGAAACCCATACTGATTATTTCTTCACAAGACTTTTGAAAATTGTATCACGTAGCCTAGAATATTTGCTCCAAAACTATGTGAAAATCACCCTGACTGCTCATTCAGATAAGACAATATATTGATTTAAAAACTGTAAGACGTGTTTTGTGTGAGAAAGCTTTATGCGAAGGGGCGGATCACCTCATTAATATGCAAGCCTTTCACACCTGAGAAAGACAAAGACACTCCCTAATGGCTCTATTAGGAGCTATCAGGCCCTATCATTCTGAGCAACCTTGCACAAAGAATGAGGAGATTAAAAAAAAGAATGGCTTTTTGACTGTTTGGATTTATTTACAACACAACATAATCCAAAAATACACAACAAATGACAAAAAAGCACATTATTGAAAACAATAATCCAAAGCCAGAGACCTTTGTGCCATTCCTAAAAACATTGTACATACCTTTAATTTCCAAGGTGTTTGATTTTCACTTTACCATGTTCATATACAGAGACTCATGAGAATGTTGAAGTCAGCATAACTCAGTGCAGCATCTGGGCCCAGAAAAAAAAAAAGTGAACATACTGATATCAGTATTTTCTGGTTAAATTTGCTTTTTAAAATTCACAGAACACACACACACACACAAATTTTTCCAACAATATATAATATAATGAACACCAGGTTTGTTGTGCCTTGTAGGCATAGAGGCTATGCGCAGTGCTGCATAAAATAATAATAATGACCTATAGCAGCCTATAAAACTTCCAAAAGATTTCAGTAACAACTACGAGAAAAATATATTGATTATCATGTTACTTCAAATGTTTCCATTCGTTATGATGATATGAAATGAGATAATAGTAAAAACATGAAGCCTAATGTTTGGTGCGTTTTGCTTTTCAAACGCGATCCAAAATATGAAACATTATGGTTACCATATTATACATATCTACGTTTGAGCAGATATCCACAAACACAGTAACAGTAAACACGGGTCTAAATATTATAATATTCACCATATATCTAGCAACAGTTCGACTGCAATGTGAAGTTTATGCAACAATAACATAAACTAATAAGTAAGAATTTCTTACCTTACATCTTTCTTGTCTTCAAATCGCGTTCTTCTTCTTCTGAGGTAAAGCCAATGTAAGCTCACGGCGTGTACGTCTTTCAAACTCGACGAAAAGCAGAGACTTGTGAAGTTTTTTGGTGCTTTGTTTTTGAGGTAGGCTAATGAGCGCGTTCGCGTTCCATGTGGAGATTTGCATGTGAATCTCTTTTGCACGCGTGGGCGTGGTCAAATTAAAAATAATTAGCAAGCGCATGAGAAGCTGGACATCTTGTTGGTTTTATACAAATTACTTAAACAGAGAATATTTGTTTTCAGTTTGAATCCGATCATTTAAAAGTACACACTTAAATGTTTATAAAGGTATATGGCTCATAAATGTGTGACAAGTATTCGCTGAGTTTTGTTTCAGTTTATAGACGTGCTCAAGAAAAAAAAGTTCACCGCGACAGGGAGGCAGAAAGCACACCCTGTTTATTTTCTTTATTTTACAAAAGCACAATGTTTTGATTTGATTGTAAGTGGACACATACAAAAGTAGAAATATCACAGATTATTTTTTTATATTTCTTTTTTCTTTATGACCATAAATGACAGAGTAATTTAAGTTTATTGTGCTACAATGTGAAGAAAATCCAGCAAAACGCGCGGGTTAACCCTCTGGGGTCTGAGGGGTTTTTGGGGTCCTTGAGATGTTCTGACATGCCCTGACATTTGTGCTTTTTTCAGTTGCTTATAAACATATTAATGGCAAAGGTGTAAATTCACTCTATTTAGCACAAACAGGGCTACCATAATATGTGAACAACTTGCATGTACATGTTTGTATTTTTGATAGAATAATGTTTATGCATGGTTTTTTCAAAAACAAAAAACTAAAGTTTCTGAAATAAGGCCATAAAAAACATTCTAAATATATGTAAATAAGACTTTTGACTAATGGATGACGTTGCCTAGAATTTTTTCTTCAAAATTATGTGAAAATCATCCTGCCTAATCATTCACATAACACAATACATTGATTTAAATCTTGTAAAACACTTTTTGTTTGGAAAGGCCATATGCGGGTGGGCGTGATTCACACCTGCGGAGACAATGGGGCCCGCATAATGAGGCTGCATACGTAATGAGCCTTTCATTCAGGTGTGTGACTGAGCCACAAGAATGCAAGGACAATATATAACTGGTTTGTTGTTTTTTTCCACAAATTTTGCTTGCAAATTGTACAATATCCAAGGTAAACATTTCTAGTAATTGTGCAGTTAATTGTTCTCATACTGTATTTTCAGATTTGGAATATATTCTCTTCCCAAATGTGTCACTAATAAAGCATAATAAAATTATTTAAAGAGAAGGCTTATAATGACCTTTTAAGATTTTGTTTACATCTATCCTTATATATATATATATATATATATATATATATATTTTTTTTTTTTTTTATTTTTTTTTTTTTAAGGTTATACAATTACAACAACATTTAAAATTGTAACAATATTTCCAGTGTAATCTTTCTTTGTATTCGCGATTCATATTAAAACAGTATTTTTGCCAGCTGTAGTAGCTCCACAACAGCGCACGTTCATTCATTCATAGAAACGCGATTCATATTTAAACAGTATTTTTGCCAGCTGTAGTAGCTCCACAACAGCACGCATCTGTGCGTTCATTCATTCAGATTAGAACAAAGCAAATAGAACTGACCTATTCCTCAGCGGGATCCGTTTGCTCCTCGAAATGATACTTCCAGAACTTCTGAGGTAAATTTTTGCAGGATTATTATCAAGATAGTATTATTCCTCACAGCATCGTAAAGTACATAAGTCTGAAAGTGAACTCGCGGTGTGTGTTATCCAGCTGATGTGGGCGTTTCACAGGTTTGTTTGGATCACCTCACATTTGCGTTTGAATAGCGCGCGCTCTCCGTGGGCGGAGCACATTAAAACTTAATTAGCTGAGATGAGAACGACTGACATCTCTCTCTTTGCATACATATTACATAAACTGTGAATATTTGTTTTTTATAAAAATTACTTCATTTAAAAGAAGAGAATTCAAGCTTCATGCCTGTGTGACTGTATGCCTGTTTGACTGAGTATTCGCTGAGTTACAGTTCATTTTCGGACGCGTTTCAGAATTGACGTCACTGACGGAGAGTAGGCAGAACTCGCATCATGTTTATTTTTCTTTATTTGGCGAAAAGCACAACACTTTGTTTTTATTATGAGCATACACAAAAAAAATACACACTAAACAGGATCGATTGATGTATAACACAAGCATATAAGATAAAAATTATTTTTATTATTTTTATTTTTTTTGCACTCATACGAAAAAAAACGAGCCTATCGCGCCGGCGTGATAGCCGACCTCAGGGGGTTAACGGTTATGTCATTGAGCCCCCTATAATCGATACAGGGGCGCAAAGAGCCGTCTTTCTTTTTATCAAAGAAAAAACCTGCGCCGGCCGGAGAGGAGGAAGGAACTATAGTACCGGTGCTGAGAGACTCAGAAAGATATTTCTCTAATGCATTGCGCTCGGGAGCAGACAAGGAGAAAAGCGTGGTACCGGGAAGGAGATCAATACTGCAATCGTAAGGACGGTAAGGGGGGAGAGAAGTGGCCCGAGAACGACTGAAAACCGCCCGCAAATCATGATACTCCTCCGAGACCCCAGTCAAATCACCCGGCTCCTCCTGAAACAGAGACAGGAGAAACAGGAGGATTAGCAGACAAGAAACATTCGACATGACAAGACAGGTTCCATGAGAGGATACTAGTATTAGACCTGTTAATTTGGGGGTTATGCTTAACTAGCCAAGGGTGTCCTAGTACTACTGGGGAATAAAGGGAGTGAAAAACTAAAAAAGAGAGAGTCTCGTGGTTGCCTGACACAGTGAGAAATAAAGGGATGGACCTCAGATGAACCCTAGGAAGGGAACTACTATCTAGGGCAAAAAGGGGAGTGGTCTCCTCGCGTTTCTTCAGAGGAATACCTTGTTTAAGTGCCCAAGTCTCGTCAAGGAAATTCCCTTTGGCACCAGAGTCTATCAAAGCGTTACATGAAACGGAGGAACCAGCCCAGTGCAGGGTTATAGGAATGATGGTGCATGACTTAGATGGAGAGATCAGAGAGGTAGCACTCGCCAGTAATCCATCCTCTACTGGCAAGCGCTGGCTTTTACTGGACATGCAGATACATAATGGTTTGCCGCCCCGCAATACATGCATAGACGATTGATGACGCGGCGTTCCCTCTCCTTGGCAGAAATGCGAAGACCACCAAGTTACATAGGCTCTGGCTCAGAGTTGGTAGAAAGGGAAGCGGAGATTGTGGAAAAAGCTGGTTGAGAGGCGGAGTCCATTCCTCTGGCGCGACGGCGGAGATCAAACCGCTTCTCTACACGAATGGCTAGCTCGATAAGAGGGTCAAGACGTGTGGGTAGTTTGCGGGCGATAATCTTATCCTTGACGTTGGCACTAAGCCCCTCTAAAAAACGTGCGACTAGGGCTGGCTCATTCCATCCACAGGTGGTCGACAGGGTGCGGAACTCAATGGAATAATCCACAACAGTCCGTTTTCCTTGGCGAAGAGAGGAAAGAATGCGAGACGCCTCCTCCCCATGAGCAGAACGGTCAAACACACGTTTCATTTCTTCCTTGAATGAATCAAAACGGGTGGTGAAGTCTACCTCAGCCTCCCAGGCGGCGGTACCCCATTCACGAGCACATCCGGTCAAGAGAGAGATGGCGTAAGCCACCCGGGCTCGCTCCCTGGAATAAGTAGTAGGCTGAAGGGAGAAAACAACTTCACATTGCGTGAGAAACGACCGACACTGAGTGGGCTCACCGGCATAGCATGGGGGGTTGATAATTCTGGGCTCTGGGGCTTCCGACGGCCTGGGAGGAACGGGTGGATCACTCCTGAGCTGGTGGACCTGTAGAGACAGATCAGTGAGTTGGGAAGCCAGCGTCTCAACCGTGTGTCGGGCAGCGGTCAGCTCCTCATCATGTCTGCCAAGCATGGCACCTTGCAGTTCAACAGCCGTGTGAATCGGGCTCTCCTTCGCTGGGTCCATATTGGCCAGATTATTCTGTTGTGTGGAAAGATAGGACCCAAAAGCGAAATGCAAAAACAGTCTCTTTAATTATGAGAGAAAAATCAGTCCAACAGAAATATATACTTCTTCAGATAAATAACAGAAATGCAGCCGTAAATGCTGACGCTCCAATAACATAAAGCAGAAAGTCCCTCTTTAAACATAGAAAGCAGCAAACAGTCTGAGAACAAGATACGGCGGGCTCTGTCCTCTGATCTCTAAAAGAATGAGCGGCAGATGGTTGGAGAGATGAATGCTCTGGGCGTTCGTCAGCAGCAGGCGGGCTGGACAGAGTGCAGAGCAAAAGGTTAGTACCGAACAGATAGAGATAGACCTGTGCCAGGTAGGGATGGCTGACGCGAAACAGTCGTTCCAAAGCTTTGCGAGATCCCGAAGCGCAGATGTTTCGAAACACTGATCCGAAGCGTGATTCAAAACACCCATGTCACGTGACTATGGCCAAACGAAGCCTCGAAGTGTTTCACTAAGTGTTTCATCAGGTGTGGTCCGCCGAATCAGCGTTTGATTGACAGGGTCGGGAACAGACCACACAATCGCACATCTGTATAAAAGTGAAATCAACGCATCTTGACCTCGTGGGTTTTTGTGAGAGGTGTTTGATTTTGAGATGATATAGTGACGATTTGATTAGTTACAGGCTATTTAGGCTTACATTTAAATTTACACAACAGACTGATAGGCTAGAGACAGACAGAGTATACATATAGTGACACATTAATAGATACATAGATATAAATATATATAGACAGCTAGATTAAAATACATATATAGATAGATTATAGATAGATATATAAATACATAAATAGATTATATCTAGATACATATCTAGGTACATATCTAGATACATATCTAGATACATAGATAGATTATAGATACATATCTAGATACATAGATAGATTCATATAGATAGATACATAGATAGATAGATAAAATGGAGTCTCCCCAGAAGAGATGCCGTACATCTGTGGTGTGGGAGCATTTCCGTTTAGAAACCCCAAATAAAGTGAGATGTGTGTATTGTGATCGTCAGCTAGCCTACTGCAACAATACATCATCCATGATGCGCCATTTGAGGAGCACTCATCCTGCCATTTTGCAGGGTGCAGAGGATGGTAGCATTCCCCCTCTACCTAGGCCTGCTACTGACACTGCTGGGCCATCTCAGCAAGGTATGCATTGTTTGAAATATAATTATAATTGAAATATAATTACAAACTTTTGGGACACTGTTTAGAAAGTCCATAGCCCTATGCCCTACAACCTAATGTACCAATCACAACTGCCAATCATGTTAAAAAATAGCTTCAATGTGAATATAATATAATATAATATTGTGTGAAAATACATTTTATAGGTCTACATATGAGACACACAATGCTACAGCTGATGCCACAGTGGAAGTGAAAAAATACATCAACAATGCGTATTTGCCCAGAACTCATGATCCCCTAACTTACTGGAAAGAGAGAGCAGTAATCTTTCCTCATTTGTATGTCCTAGCTAAAAAATATCTTTGCATGCCAGCAACAAGTGTCCCTTGTGAGAGGATTCTTTCAAAGGCTGGAGAAATTATCTGTAAAAAAAGAATTAGGCCTAGACTAAGTCCTTCCACAGCAGAGAAATTAATATTTTTGAATAAAAATCTCTAAAAAAGTGAGACATTGTGGCTTGATTTATTTTATTAATATTCATTTTGCAGGACCAAAATAGCATTATGCACAGTGAGGAGCCTATAGGTTACAAGCTTCACATATTAGAAAAATACAATAATAAAACAAAAAACACATTTTTTTAATGGCTCGTCAAGGTTGTTTCAGATCAACACCTGCAAGTGACCACTAGGTGTCACCGTTGAGACGGGTGTCGGATTGATTCGAAGCCTCGAAACAATATGGCACATTTGGTTCAACTGTTTCATTGCTTCACGAAGCCTCAATCTGCCCACCACTAGTGCCAGGCTGGATGACAGATCGGACTCTGACAAGACAGAACTCGGACAAGACAGATACAGCAGGTCGGGAGAAGCCTCTTGCATGAGTAGTATACGAAATAATCTGGCAAAGAAGCAGGGGAAAGGGGAAGCTAGAAGTAGCAAACATAATTAGAGGGAAGAGAGAACAGGTGTGAGAGAATTAGCGTGATAACAAGTTGCAACTAGACAGTGGTGGAGGAAGTACTTAAGTTTAGTACTTAAGTAAAAGTACAACTACCCTGCAAAATATATACTTAAGTAAAAGTATAATTACTACATCAACATCTTACTTAAGTAAAAGTCCTAAGTACATACTTTTAAATTTACTTTAAAGTATTTTTTTAAGTAAAAGTACACAATCAGTTGTCTCAATGTCTGGGCTGTTCAATAATAATAATCACAAACAATGTAATAATCACAAACAATTTCTATTGTGTACTGGAAAGGGTTGTTGTGCAAGCTCTCTGCAATACTGACACACTGTAAAAATCTGGTTATTTACTTATTACTCATTAAATAATAATTAAGCTAAGCCAATTATGACATACAATTTATTTTATTTTTACTATACTATTAAGAGCAGTAAAAAAAACTCAAAAGTACACAGGTGAGTGTTATTCTGAACACTTTAATCAAATTTGTATGACCAGTTTATTCTGCTCAACAACAGTTGCTTTAGTCCTTTACCTTGGCCTGCATGGGGAAAACGTAGCTAAAACTGCATTTGAGGCTTATACTCCATTGATTACAGAAAATCCAAAAGCATTAGGCTAATAATGTATAACACATTAGAATGAGAAAAAAATAAGCACCAAACAAAATTTGACAAGGGTGAGTGCTTCTCTTAAAACATGCAAGCAATATTGCTATTTAGAACTCTGATCAACCTAACACTAAAGCCTGGCTCACACTACAGGATTTTTAAAATCCTAACCGATTTTGAAATCTGGTTGCAGCACACAGGAGAATCTTTGCAGATTTTCTTCCCTCAAATCTTAAAACATGCTCACACTACAATATTTGAAAATAGTGGCGCATCACACACTACAAGATATTCTTAAGATTATCTTGCCAGATTTAGCACCTCACGTGACGCGATCTCACGGGGAAGCGCATGTAAACAAAATGGATGTGTCGCGGCAACTTGCTGTATTAATACTTATTCTTTGTAGCAATAAAAAACAAAAGAAAATCAAACGAGCGTGGACGAGAAAATGGTTGGGAAGACGGGATCAGCATGGATTGTCTGTTCTTCAACGAGAACTAGAGGTACGATTTTTAACTGTTTTAAAATGTTTACAGTAGTGCGCTAGCAAGGGCTAGATTGTTTACAGTTGTTTGGCAACATGTTACCATTAGTTTATAGCGCTAACGTACTGCACACTGTTACAGTGTAGAACTGTGTTTTAGTCCAATTTAAATCAAATAGGTGTTAGAAGCAGAAGCAGGAATGTAGCAACACAACAGGTCTGGTCAGCAGGAATGTGTAGTAGCTGTAACAATGGTGATCAACAAGTAACGTTAATTTGTTGCCTTCACGTGCAAGATGCAGACATGTAACATTAAATCGGTTGGATTGCTCCGTCTCTCAATTTCAATTTCTCTCAGATTTTGTTACTGTATCGTACTGATATGTTTTATTTTTTCAGTTGATATTATGGACTCTATACATGACACTACATGTTTAAAGGAATCTTAAACGATACACGTTGAAAAGCTAACATTAACATTAATTACAGAGCATTAACTACACTAAATGTAATTGAATAGGCTAAAAATTATTATACAAACAGATTGTTAACAATGTGAGTAGGAACCAAAAGCAAAATGTCTGCTGTTTAATGATAGAAGCTCAAGACAGTTCAAAATAACTAATGATGGTTCACATCAAGTGTAGCGCTAGTTATACATGATATTGAAGTTTTGTTTTGAGTTTTTGCTAGTGTCACTCAAATGTGGAATATATATATTTATACTTATTAAGGGTTAAGTTCATTAAAAGTGTGTTTTTTTTGTTTTTGTTTTTTTTTGTATAGTTGGAGGACAGATCAGGTTTCAAAGAGCTGCTACGGGTGACATCAGATGAATTTGAAATCCTGCTAGGGAGAGTAGAACCACTGATCACCAGGCAGGACACCAAGATGAGGCGGGCAATTACAGCCAGGGAGAGGCTCTCCTTGACCCTCAGATTCTTGGCCACAGGTTTGTATTTACAAATGTACAAGTTTGTCTCTTGTGTTTTCAGTTTACATTAATTAGGGCCCAAGCACTGAAAGCACCTGTGTTGAACTACATTGGCCACCACACTCAGTCAACATGATGTCAATAAACATTGAGAATGCTAAATTGTGCTTGGATATTGGATATCTCAAATGGTGTTGTTATGGAGTGAGATTAAATTAATCATAAAACAGGGAAACAGGAAAACATACAAATAGCTTTGACATAGTCTACTTACATTTACCATTTTAAACCTGTGATATTTTCAACTATCGAAATTATTTATGAAATGAATGCACTATATTTTAATTAAATAATATGTGTGTTTCTGTTGAAGGTGAAACCTACAAATCATTGAGTTTCCAGTACCGAATTGGGGCCACTACTGTGTCTGATATAGTGAAGGACACATGTGCGGCACTACATCAGGTCTTGAAAGATGATTTTCTAAAGGTTAGAATTTCCTAATATTTTTATTATTAGTATCACAATAACAAACATTATGACATACAGTACTTACAAATATGAAAACAACCAACATAGTTCGAAAATGACAAACTGAAAGAGGAGAAAACACAAACATAACAGAATGTATAGATGTGGTGGGCATAAGGTTTAACTTCACTGAATTTAGAAATTCTGTATAGGTGGGGTTGAGATTCAATAGTTAATCTATTAAATCAGGTGAGGATAAATCTCTCACCTTGTAAATAAATCTATCATTCTGCTCTTATTTTTGCAGACACCAAAATCAGAGGACGAATGGCGAGCAATTGCCAAGAACTTTGAAGAAAAATGGCAATTTCCACATTGTCTGGGTGCCCTTGATGGCAAGCACATCTACATTCAGCCACCAGCCCACAGTGGGAGCACGTGGCACAATTATAAGAACAGATTTTCTGTTCTTATGATGGCAGCTGTGGATGCGAATTATAAGTTTATTTATATCAGTGTTGGCACTCAGGGCAGGGTTTCAGATGCTGGGCTCTTTGCCAATTCTGACCTGAGGAAAGCGCTGGACAAGGGGCTCCTAAATGTTCCTCCTCCAGAAGAGCTTCCTAGGTCAGATGTTTTGCTGCCCTATATGCTTGTGGGGGATGAGGCTTACCCACTAAGAACAGATCTGATGAAGCCCTACCCTTTCAGGCAGCTGGACCACAACCAAAGGGTCTACAACTACCGACTCTCACGGGCACGCAGAGTTGTAGAAAATGCCTTTGGCATTCTCGCCAATAGGTTTAGAGTTTTCCGCTCCACCATCCTTCTTCATCCAGACAGTGTTACAAAGATCACCCTGGCTTCAGCATGCCTCCACAACTTCCTTTGTGAGCGCCGTTCTGAGGCCTACATGCCACCAGCACTGGCAGACTGGGAGGATGCAGACCACAGAGTCAATGAAGGAGCATGGAGGAGAGATGGTCTGGGGGCCATGCAGAATCTGCAAGCTGGAAGGGCACGAAACCCCACCCTCACTGCTAAGCAGCAACGTGATGTCCTGAAGGATTATTTTACGTCACCTGCTGGCCAGGTGCCATGGCAAGAAGACTACGTTTAGAGAATTGATAAACATAAGCGTTAGCTAGGTGTAGCACAGCAATGTACATAGTTAGAAGATTACATCATTTATATTTTTGTGGTATTTAAATATTGTAATTATTTAAAAACAAATTATAATGTACATAGCTAGATAACATTTATATTTTTGTGGTATTTAAAATATTGTAATTATTTAAAAACAAATTATAATGTACATAGCTAGATTACATTTATATTTTTGTGGTATTTAAAATATTGCAATTATTTAAAAACAAATTATAATTTAAACTCACAGCATGTCTATTTGCTATTATTAAAATAAAGACAGTATTCATGATCACATTTCAGTTCTTTATTCAATTATTTTCAACATACAAAAGTATTAAACTGCCAACTCAACATTTTAAAATATTCATTCATTCATAAAACTTTCAAAAGCTTTCACTTTCGCTTTCACTACACATCTCTTACAGTAACCTCAAATGCCATAGTCATACATTTCAGGTGTTAAAGGGATAGTTCACCCAAAAATGAATATTTTGTCATAAACAGGTTTGGAACAACATGAGGGTGAGTAAGTAATGACAAAATATTCATTTTTGGGTGAACTATCCCTTTAATGAAGTTTTGTGCATGTGTGATAAAATATGCAGTACGATATACACAAAGTTCATCTGCAACTACTCATCCAAATCTTCTAACAACCTGAAATAGTTTTGAGGCTGAGCAGGACCCTGAGGAGGCAGGAGCTGATGGTAGTGTTGATGTTGTGGCTGTGTGTATAAAGGGGTTGAGGAGAGCATTTGTGTAGGTGAGTATGTAGCTGGTGGAATGTGTGAGGATGGTGATGGAGTGGACTGGTCAGCTTCCTGGGCCTCAAACAAAATATTCATTATTTTTTTCTTTGCCCTGGTCTGTATGCTTACATTTTTTATTAATTTAAGTTCCACAGCAACTTGATGTCCAAAGGAACTGTAAGGATCTGGAGTGGCAAGAACTGAAGTAACTTGCTGTAACAAATTAAGTTTCTGTCGCTCAATAGAATCTGCATCCCCTTTGCGACGTTTCGATCCCGATTTGGGAGTGGGAAAAGAGGTGGTGAGTTCTTCACCCCTTTGTTGGGTAGAGGGATGTGCTGCTGTGGTTAATGAGATAAAAATTAAAGTAAGAGAAATCACATTATTATTACAGCACAGAAGCGAATCCATTTAGAAATAAACATTTCAGAGCATATAGTAGAATATTTATAAATGATTAAATATCTCCATAACATGTAAAAGAATAATAATATGTAAAGAATAACTAATAAATTAAATAATTTGAATAAAGACATTATCATAAACATTGACCATTTTGGATACACCAGTTATGAAAATGTCACTGCTTGATCTGTTTTGTGCAAACTTTAAAATAGGACATCTGGCTGGCATCCTGAATGACAAAACAACTAATCTGTCATCACTCTTTCAGCATTTTATCAGTCTTTACATTTACAAGTGTTATTTTACCTGGTGCCTCGGATGTATTTATAATGTCCTCATCGCTGGTGGGGTCATCCATGTCCTGCCCGTCAATCAAGTCTTTGACAGATTGATCAAGCTGAAAAACAATTTTATGTCAGTGCAAGAATTTAAAGGATTAGTTCACCCCTAAATGAAAATTTCCTGATAATTAATATCTAATACACTGTGTTTCCTCTCTAAATTCAACTGAACTAATATCATTAAATATTAGTAATATTATTCAAACAAACTAACTGCAATTCATCTTTTGTTAGACCTGAATGTAGCAGATGATCATTGACCTAGATCTAATGTTTACATTTGCTAGCTAGTGCGCTAGCAACTTTTTACACTCACCCGGTACGTTCAAATCTGAAGCGATCTCTCCCCAGCTCTTCTCTTTGTCGCTCCGGTTGTGGTATTCTTTTGAGGAGACATTAAATAGACACTCATACTGTTGCCACATCTCCACCATCCGTTCTTCCATCTCCGTTGTCCACCGGACCCGTACAGCTGCTTTCGCGGTTGACATTTTCAAAACTTCCTTCAAAACTTCCGTCACTTCCGTCTCCTTGTAAACCTGTCTCTCATTGGCTATTGTGGAAGTACTGACGTAATCATAGTTTTACGCCCGATTTATAATCCTAGATATCAAACATGTTTGATATTATCGGGGCGGCCCCGATGTGTCTGCGAGCAGATCGGGAGGTGCAAGATTCGATCTGTGAACGCCTCACATTACCAGATAATCTGCGCCGAACATCGGAACCGATCGAGGTCCTCGACAAGATTTTTTCTCAGATTCTCGGGAGGGGGTAAATCGGGCATAAATCGGCCTAAAACTCCTGTAGTGTGAGCCAGGCATAACAGGACAAAAAAAACCAGAATCTATGTGAAAAACAATGAAGTCAATATAAAGGCAGATGTTACGATAAGAAACTTAAAAACAAAGGACCTTCAAATAAAAAATTTTGGCCAGGCAATCAAAGGTCAAAAGGGCAAAATGCCCTTATAGAACATGAGAGTATTAGAGCCCTAATACTGTACTTGGTTCCGCATAGCATTACCAATAGTTTTTGTTCAATTTCAACAAAATTTGGTTCTCAAAGCTTTTTGATCCTAGCCTGCCTCTTTTTGCAGAAGAAATGTGCCCTGCTGTGCTAAACATTCGTTCGCATGCTGCTGATGCGGGCAATGGTGTGTTGAGCTTCAGGGACAAATTAAAAACTGTGGGCACTGACTTGAGTATGTCCATTGAGGTAGAAGTGTTGGCCAGATAGGCATCCAACTGTTTTGTGGTTTCGTGGACATTTCCCTTCATAAGGCCAAAAAAGTCTTCCTCCTCAGATCCAGAATGGCTACCAGTTGATGATAAGGCTGGCTCTTCCTCCATGTGTGTCTTGATGTAGTCCATGCCTGCACAAAAAAAAAAAAAAAATCCAAACATGAATGAAGAGTATTTCTGTCTAGCCTTTTAAAATACCAGTTAGCTTTGAAAATAACATATATTGGTTAAAATGAACCACTACCCATTATTCTATTAACAAATGAATGCTTGAAAAAGAAATTATTTAAATGACTTACCCAACTTTAGCAAGTTTTCATTGCTTGTCCATGATGTGCGAAACTTAGGAAGTAAAATTGCAGCAGATATGAGTTCTGGGTCATTCATCATTTTTCCAAACCGCTGCTGTATTCCTTCCTGAAGAGCAGAGATCAGTGGCTGGCAGAACTTGGATGAAGTTTGGAGGCGGTCCAGCTTCACAGTTAGGAGCGTTATAGTGGGTACCAGCCATCCCATGTGGACATCCACCTCTCCCTGCAATATGTTGAGTGCCTTAGAGACTGGGTTCATGGTTGATGCATAGTCAGACAAGAAAGCAAGTTCTGCAGGGCTGAACCTGTAAAACACCATGTGAGAACATGCATAATGTCAGCATGATAAGCATAGGCTACACAATTGCAGTTCAATTAAATGGAGTAAATCATTAATAAACAACATTATTTCACACAATCAATAGCCTACCACATCACAACTACGTATCTGCTCCATGACAAACTTACATTGGGACTTTAAGTGCAATGGTCACTGCTCTGACTGCTCCTTCTCCACTTTCCCTAATTATCCTCAGTATTCGCTCAATTGCAAGGAAGAGAGAGTTCCACCTGGTCTGAACTGGATGGATCAATTGCAGCTTGCACTCCCTCTCAATAACCTCTGCAGCTGTAGATGACCGGGCACTCTTATTCCAAAGAGCTGAGCACTTGGCAAATGCTGCACGAGATATCTTCTTGTACATAACATTTGATTCAGCTTTTCTAGCATCTACGGTTGAGATCAAATTCAGAATATGACAGGCACAACGGTGATGCTTCAGAACACTCATCTTCTTCCTCCATCAAAGCTTCTACTTCAACACCCTCTGTCTCCTCTTCTGCATCCTCCTCTTCACTGTCATTCACACCTTTACTCTCATCTTCAGTTGAACTTCCTTCATCTTCACATGCATAAACTCGGAAGGCCTTAATAAAGTTTGAGGCATTATCTGTTGTGGTCCTAACAATTTTTTCACGGATGTTATACTCACTGTGAATATCATTAAGTGCACTGGCTAACACATCATAAGAATGTGTCCCTTTCAGCCTTTTACAAGCCAGAGCCACAGACGTTCTTTCTAGGGTATCTGGCTCTATCCAGTGGGCAGTAACCCCAATGAAACTTTGCCTATGAGCTGTCCAACAGTCTGTAGTCGTGGCGATATACTTAACAGTCTGCATTGCATTCTTCAATTTTTCTTTCATTTGCTTTGTGCACTTATCAATTCTCTCTCTCAATGTTGTACGTGACATGACTGTGTAATCAGGTTGAGTACAATGTATTAAATCAACAAACCCAGTCTGTTCTACTACTCCAAAAGGGTGCAAACCCTGGACAATAAAGTTAACCACTGCAAGGTCTATGGTCTTCTGAGATGCTTTGACGTCCTCAAGTTTTCGCTGCTTTATTGAAGAACCTCCATCAGCAAACAATGTCCCCTTCTTTTTAGAAGAAGTTGCTGCCAAGTACTCCTTCAGAAGTGGTCTGTGCTTTCTCTATAAAAGATAGTGACAACAGAATTAATACACGTTTAGCATTAGTAGTATTAGTATTTAGTAATATAGTCAATCTACAACCAAAATAAATCTCACAACATAATGTAAAATATTTTTTAAGGGTTCAAGAATTAATCTAAACCACTACTAGTTAAGTGCAAGTGCAAACACTAACCTTACATCTTACTAGCATATTACTTTGTTATGACTGGCAACATGTAAGTACCACACAAGCAAAAAGCTACTGTATTTGCCATGTTAAACTAAGAGTTTGGACCCTAAAGTTACAGGATTTTACATTTACATTAATACAAAACCACAGTGTATGGGGCACTGAAACGCGAAACCAACGTGATTACATCTTTAGACTAAAAAGACAAGCTACTGACACTTACAACCAAGCATATCACACGGGTAAAATTGGTTTGATATTCGCATATACTTTCGCGCTAAATATATATATATATATATATATATATATATATGTATATATGTTTGCAAATTCTAAAAAATGTCATGATATTGACGAAAAACAACTGTCATAGTGCAAAATTGTTCACAATCGAATCAAACCAAGATATAGTTTTGCCTGCATGCTTACTTGTGAATGTCAACTAAATACCCAATGTTGAATGGTAAAGAAGCTAGGGGCCGTATAAAAAGTTTGAACATTTTTTTCATCGAGTCAAAACAAACAGCTATTTTAGCCAACTACGAATGTACAGATATAGCAGTAGTTTGCTCATCTCCAAAAATGTAACGTACTAGCAAGCTATCGTCCCTGCTGTGCTAATAACCAGCTAATGAAGTTGCCCTGTTAGGGTACCACTAACTTACGTCAAACAAATATTATACTGGTGTGATATTTTTGTTATGTTGACATCCGTTTATCTATAACAGTCATAGCACCATGTCATAGCAAGTTTGTAACTTAAATATTAATAACTAGCATTGCATGTCTTACCTCTATATGTTTCTTCAAATTTGAAGGGGAGTTTTTAAACGCCAACAGTTCTTTGCTTTGAGGTAGGCACTTGACACATTGAAAACGCCAGGAGTCATTCTTTGAACCTTTAAATTCAAATAACTTGCTTAAATAAGGCCAGGGATGTCTCTCAGAATCAGAGCTGCAGGGCACAGGCTCAAGCTCAGTCGACGTTGTTGGCTCTTCGTCCATGTTTGATATTTGGTGTCCACCGTGTCCTTTTCTTCGATTTACATCAGTTCCGCTTGTGTTGTTTCAAAACGCGCGCTGAGCGCGTGAGTTCTTTGACCAATCAGATCTCCGATCTGTTTCAACGTGCATTGGCCAGCAACGCCAAAACGTCAGTCGACCAAAATTTTTTTATGCAAGATTCGGAAGGATGTAACGACACGCATTTTAATAATGTAGTGGAGTACAAAGTACAGATAATTGCTGAAAAATCTACTTGAGTAAAAGTATAAGTATGCATTATTTTTTTTACTTAAGTAAAGTATAGATACGTAAAAATTTACTTAAGTACAGTAACGAAGTACAAATACTTCGTTACATTCCACCACTGCAACTAGAAACAGCTGAGGGTGAGTGAAGGTGCGTGAGGTTATGTGTGTGTGTAATGGAGAGTGTGTGTGTGACCAGAAGAGGGAGACAGAGAAGGATACCAGATTCATGACAAAATATTATGTAAGATTAGTAATCCAGTCTATTTTTTAGTGTGTTCGCTTTTTTTTTTCCACTGAGGGCAGGTATCAGGGGAGCAAGCAAGTGAAATGTTGCGTATGCGAAAGAGAACGTTTGCCCACACCCAAATAACTTATTTTAAATGCAAACATTTATTTTGTTCGCTCAAAATACTTTATTTGTGAGACAAACTTTTCTCTGCAAAATCACTTCACGCTCACTCAAAATATTCTAAAGACCACCCATCGGCCCAACGACGGAATTCAACGGTGTGGGCGAAGGTATAATGCTTCCAATGAAGTTCACTTTATTTATTAGAATTTAGTTTTAATATCACTTTCGTTCTACGCTTAATCTGACTCCAATTTCAAATAATTATCCAATTTAGATTGTGTTTCTTATTAGAAAATAATCATAAATATTAATGATGACTTAATTTAGATCTTTGATTATTCTGAGTATCCCATACTTTCAATTATTAATTCATTATGGACCCAATGCCGCATAGAGATCACGTCGGCCGTATCGTGTTTCTCACAAGGTAACCAACTACATATTAAACCCTACAGATTAAGAATGGGATGTCATTAAAGTTCATGTGAATGTAAAGGCAGACATCCCAAAACTTTTGGCAGTGTATATTTACTCATGCAACATAAACATAAATGTATAGAGTAATATATTGTGTTATTGTGTAATATATTTCTTATATTTTTAATTATTTACATTATACATTTTTCATATTTTCAAGCTAGTTAACAAAAGCACATGCACACCTGCATGTACTAAAGTATTTAGCCAAGAGACTGTCACTGTGCTAAGGAGTGGACAGCCATTACTTTTAAATGTAGTAATTATAATCTTGATTATATTCGGCCAATTGTCAATCGAACCACAGGCTCTACTCCAGGGGTGGGCAAACTTTTTGGCTCAAGGGCCACACTGGGTTTTAAAAATTTGACAGAGGGCCGGCCCAGTAGCAGATTATGAAGTACGATCTCATGAAAGTGCGTATCTACACCACAAATTTGATTTCTCGTGCCATTTATATGCCAAAAATGTTTTGTTTTTTTGTTTTGTTTTTTTGTTTTTGCGTGCATGCTACACACTGTAAACCCCTTGGTTAGGATTAGGGGTGTGGAGTGCGTGCCTATTACACGCCATAAAGTGCATATCATATGCATGCGAAAACATTATGCACTACAAATACAATTCGTGGTATTCGCACTTTCATAAGATCGGGCTGAGCAAACAGACAACGTTGTGTCAATGTCTGTGCGAAATTCAACAACTGAGAGACGACATTCTGACAATACATTTTTTTTATGCTAGATATCCCCCATTTAGCATGTTTTGATGTTAATTTTTAAAGATGTTAGATAATTATATCCTATACTTTTTAAATATTGTTTATCCTTATTATTATTTAATGGCCTAAAAGTAAATTAGAAACAAAACATCTGCAAGTGTACACTTAGAAGAGTAAAAATTACAGGTTACGTTAATTCAGCTTTATTAAAACTGAATGGCAATTTGCACTTCCAAAAGTCATACATTTGTGGAAATAAACGAATATACAAATTTATTTTAAGAATAATAAAATAAAAAAACATAAAAGGCAAAGGCAGATCAGAACATTTAATAAAAAAATAAAAAACGGGTTCTGTACATGGCAGACAGGGTAGCGTAGTCGAAAGCCGGACGATAATGGTCGGTAAACGGAATCGGGCAGGATACATCCACAAATCCAGAGGAGCAAAGAAACTAAATAGCAGACAAATCAAAGGAAAAACTAAGGTGTGCAAGCGGTTACCAAACTTTTTTTTTTCTCATTGAGTTACCAAAAAAGGAAAAAACATTAACGTGCTTGAAGTCTATGCGCTTAAGTTGCTGTCTGTTTGGTTTCCATGGTGACGCGCTTGTTACGTGACACACCGCAGCCACAACAGCGCTGAATGAATGATCTGCTTTTATGTCATTTTTCCTTTTTTACATTTGTTAGCTATGGCATGCAATATATGATATTCCGGTTGTCAAATATATGCAACGCAATATATATATATAACGCAAAGTATTGCAAGAAAAAAGGCAAAATTAATGCGATCTTAAGACAATTTTTTTAAATACTCGGCGGGCCGGATTAAACAGCCTAACGGGCCGCATGTGGCCCGCGGGCCGTAGTTTGCCCACCCCTGCTCTACTCTTTAACACAACATGGTATTGTTGCATACTGTTCTATCTTCTTCAGTCATCGTGTTGTGTATGAGGCTGATAAAGAGGAATGCAGGTAAGTCGCGCGACATCACCACGTAGAACATGTTGTTTGTATTAAACACAATAGGTTTAGAAGAGAGTGTAGTTTTGTAGTATCTGGTTAGTCAGCATAGTTTAGTTTGGGCATCTTGACGCTGAAGATGTTTCTTTTCTATGTTTTTCTTTTGGTAGTTAGTTTAGCTGATTAAACCTAGTTAGCTTTATTTTGTTTTATTTATTTCTTTGATCTGGCTTCTCTCGGGCTTGCCTTCCTACCTTGTTTTTGTATTGTTATTTGTTCCTCTGTAAAGATTTTCTTTTCACTTTTTGAAAAGTGAAACATTATCATGCTGCAACATGAGGTGATGGTCGTGGATGAATGGCACAACAATGGCCCTCAGGATCTCGTCACGGTATCTCTGTGCATTCAAAATGCCATCAATAAAATGCACCCGTGTTCGTTGTCCATAACATACGCCTGCCCATACCATAACCCCACCGCCACCATAGGCTACTTGATCCACAACGTTGACATCAGCAAACCGCTCACCCACACGACGCCATACATGCTGTCTGCCATCTGCCCTGTACAGTGAAAACCATGATTCATCTGTGAAGAGAACACCTCTCCTGGGCTGGTGTGGTTACACGTGGTCTGCAGTTGTGAGGCCGGTTGGATGTACTGGCAAATTTTCTGAAACGCCTTTGGTGACGGCTTAAGGTAGAGAAATGAACATTCAATTCACGGGTAACAGGCAGCTCTGGCTGACATTCCTGCAGTCAGCATGCCAATTGCATGCTCCCTCAAATGCCAACATCTGTGGCATTGTGCTGTGTGATAAAACTGCACATTTTAGAGTGGCCTTTTATTGTGTCCAGCCTAAGGCACACCTGTGCAATAATCATGCGGTCTAATCAGCATCTTGATATGCCACACCTGTGAGGTGGATGGATTATCTCGGCAAAGGGGAAGTGCTCACTAACACAGATTTAGAAGGATTTATGAACAATATTTGAAAGAAATAGGCCTTTTGTGTACATAGATAAAGTCTTAGATCAGCTCATTAAAACTGGGGGCAAAAACAAAAGTGTTGCGTTTATAATTTTGTTCAGTGTATATCTTTAGACTTTTTTTCAAAGGACACCTAAATGTACTTTAAAAAAAGTGTATTGTGTAAATACACTGACTTGACTAACTGAATAAACTAGAAATACCTAGAATCATTAACCCTCTGGTGTTCTTCGGACCAAATGGTCCCAAAATGTTTAAATAAATTTTTTTATAAAATCATAGCTTCATCGGAATGGTCCGAAATTTGGTGACTTTGTTGGTACTTGGTATATGAACACCCAAAAAAATTGGCGACAGGATTTGAATAGTCTAAGTGGTTGTAAAAAAAATAGTCACACTCAAGGTCTTCGGGACCAAATGGTCCGCCATAGGAAATGAATGGGAAATTGTCAAAAATGTGAAAATACAGAGTTTTTTTGTGCGTACAATCTACAAATCAGCCACGATCCAGAAAAAAAGCACACAACAGTGAATCTATAAAACATCAAGAGTGCAAAACAGACACATCCACACACACACACACACACACACACACACAAACACACTTTTATACACATACACACTAATAAATTCAGATTACATAAATCTATTTTGAATTTTTAAAAATCGCAGCTTCATCGGAATGTTACGAAACTAGGTGACTTTTATGGTATTAGGTATGTGAACACACAAAAAATATTGAGGTCATGATCCAAGCATGCTAAGTGGTCGTCACACTTCTGCTCTTTGGTCAAAAATGACCCCATAGGAAATGAATGGGAAATTGTCAAAAATGTGACAATACAGAGATTTTTTGTGCGTACAATCTCCAAATCTGCCACGATCCAGAAAAAAAGCACACAAAAGTGAAGGGGTGAATCTATAAAACATCAAGAGTGCAAAACAGACACATCCACACACACACACACACACACACACACAAACACACTTTTATACACATACATACTAATAAATTCAGATGACAAAAATCTGTTTTGAATTTTTAAAAATCGCAGCTTCATCGGAATGTTACGAAACTATGTGACTTTTATGGTATTAGGAATGTGAACACACAAAAAATATTGAGGTCATGATCCAAGCATGCTAAGTGGTCGTCACACTTCTGCTCTTTGGTCAAAAATGACCCCCATAGGAAATGAATGGGAAATTGTCAAAAAAATGAAAACAGAGGTTTTTTGTATAAAACAAACAAACAAAAAAGACAAAAATAGTCTTTGAGAATCTGTTATTATATTTTAAAATCAACAACCTGAAAAAAATTTGGCCAATATGTGCAAAAATCACTAGAATTCGCAAGCCTTTCTACAGAAAGCTGTAAATCCATCTAGTGGTAAAAATGTGCTATTGCGTGATAAAAATGCTCAGTGTATCCACCAGATGGCATCCATCTCATTTAAAAAATTGCTTTCATGAGGCCTAGGCTTGACTCTAAAATGAAATACAGCTTTAATAAAAAAAAATAAAAAAAAATTACATATATATAAAAAAATTCTATTATATTCAATGGGAAAAAATGGGTCATAATACTTGCATAAATATTAATTATAAATCATAAAATTATCTCAAAACAACAAAAAAGAAAAGAAAAAATATTATAAAAAACAAGTAAAAAAAAAAAAAAAGATGGTTTTTTTTTAATAAATATTATTCCCACCCTCCCGGACCATTTGGTCCCGAAGGTCTTGAGTGTGACTCTGAAATGAAGGACACCAGAGGGTTAATGTAACAGTCTCAATAGTGATACACCCGGGGCTGGTATAAGCTCTCAGATTTAATCTGATGTACCCCAAACAGCAGCCATATTCAAGACCAGATTGACAACATACCTTTACCTGTGCATTCTTTCAAAAATAAATAAATAAATGCAGTAAAATGTTCATAATTCCTTTTAATTCCTTAATTAATTCCTTTTATTTTCATTTTAATTTACATTGTGGCATTTTCCAGCAAGACGGAAATGTTTTTAATATTTTGATTCCAAGGTATTAGACTGAATCAAATACATGAGAGATGCATCAAAACAATTGAATTTACAGTCAGTCTTCCACAATCACTCAATATTGGAAGCTATAGCATAGGACAGGGATGGGCAACTTCGGTTCTGGAGGGCCACTGTCCTACAGAGTTTAGCTCCAATCCTGAAAAAAATCACCTGCCTGTAACTTTCTAGTAATCCTGAGGACCTTGATTAGCTTTTGTTCAGGTGTGTTTGATTAGGGTTGGAGCTAAACTCTGTAGGGCATTGGCCCTCCAGGACCGAAGTTGCCCATCCCTGGCATAGGAGATGGTCAGGCATTCATATGTAAACAAATTTTTATTTTTTTAAAGCCTCAGAAAATCATATTTGCCGCACATTCATCTGTGGCGTGAACGTAGCCTTGATCTCACACAGACACGCATTTTCTGGTGACATTTTAAATTGCCGAGCCATTTAAAACTCTTTCCACACAAGGAACACAAATAGGGTCTCACATCTGCATGACTTTTTAGGTGTATCTGTAAGTGTGATGGTAAAATAAACATTTTATTACACTGTTCACAATTAAATGACCTTCCTTCAGAGTGAATAAGCAGGTGATTGTTGAAATTGCTCCTTTTTCTAAACCACTTGCCACATTCAGAACACTGTAGTTTTGTTCCTTCAGAGTGAATACAGAGGTGATTTTTTAAATTGCTCCTTTTACTAAACCACTTGCCACACTCAGAACACATCAGTTTCTTTCCAGAATGAATTAGTGAATGACGTTTCAGATCTTTTTGATATGTGAAACTCTTCTTGCACTGAAGACATCTAAAAGGCTTCTCTCCAGTGTGAACTCTCATGTGAACTTCAAGTTTTCCTTTAAATGTGAAACTCTTTCCACACTGAGGGCAGATGAAAGGCTTCTCTCCAATGTGAATTATTGCATGCCTCTTAAGTTTTTTTCTGTCTGGGAAACTCTTTCCACACTGATGACATTTGAAACAGTTCTTTTTTGAATGAATCTTTAGGTGGTAATCAAGGGATTCTTTGCGTGTGAAAGATTTTCCACACTGAACGCATTTGAATGGTTTCTCTCCAGAGTGAACTCTCATGTGAGTCTTAAGATTTCCTTTTTGTGAGCAGCTCTTCCCACACAGTTTGCAGGTGTATGGGTTCTCTCCAGTGTGACTTCTCAAATGGGCTTTAAAGGTTGCTTTATATTTGAAACTCTTTCCACACTGAGAGCAATTGTAAGGCTTCTCTCCAGTGTGAATTCTCATGTGAGTCTTAAAACTTTCGTTAAATCTGAAAGTCTTTCCACAGTGATGACATGTGTAAGGCGTCTCTCCAGTGTGAATTCTCATGTGAACCTTAAGGCCTACTTTAAATCTAAATCTCTTTTCACAATGTTGGCATTTGAAAATCTTCTCTTTAGAGTGAATGATTACATGCTTGTTAAGGTATGTGATGTCTGAGAATCTCCTTCCACACTCATGACATATAAAACAGTCCTCTCTTGAGTGAACTCCCATGTGGTAACTGAGGGTTTCCTTACGTCTGAAACTTTTTCCACACTGATCACATGTGAACGGCTTTACTCCAGTGTGAATGTACATATGGCATTTAAGGCTTAAGCTCCACGTAAAGCTCTTTCCACACAGTTTGCAGATGTAAGGCTTCGCTCCAGTATGAATTCTCATGTGCCTGGTAAGGTTTGAGTTTTGGGCAAAACTTTTTCCACACTGTTGGCAGGTAAAAGGCTTCTCTCCGGTATGAACTCTCACATGACTTTTAAGGTGTGTGTTTCTAGGGAAATCTTTTCCACAGTATTTGCAGGTAAAAGGCTTCTCTCCTTTGTGAATTTTAATGTGGACTTTAAGGTCTTCCTGTTGATTGAAACTCTTATCACACCTAAAGCATGTGAAACAACTGTTAGGGTCAGTCTTTGGCTCTCTTTTTTGTGTACAAGTATTTTCGGACTGCACTGAATTTCCGGCAGTCATGAAATCATGATGTTTCTCATACTGATCTTCCTCTTTCATTTCATTCAGTACTTCACTCTCCTCTTTCAGTGGAATCAGGCCTAAGGTGAAAAGAGACAAAAACCTCAGTTTAATAGCACAAAGCAACAGAAACAACATGAATAGGCGTTTCCTGTAAATCCAAAGCAATATATTTAACAAAATATTTTCTTAGTTTTCAGGATTTGTTCTAAAATAAAGTGTTCAAGCTTGTATAGAAAAAAAGTAAGAACATTTTCGTCAAGGCATATGTTTTATTACATTCTGACAAGACAGAGTTTTTATTGCAGTGCTTCTTAAAGTCGACATGAAATCAAAATTGACCCTATTTACTTTGTTAGCACATATTACTAGTCTTGTGGTGAACAATTAATTTATGCACAAGTTGCATAAATTAATGCAACTTGTGATGCAAGTTAATACACAGAAAAAATTTGTTTGCCGTGGTAATCTTTAATCAAAATCTGAAAAGTTACTTCCGGTCTGGAATGGCGTTCCTTTTCTGATGACGTTAGTTTGACGGCTTGGGTTGAAAACGCTTAACCACTCCTCTCAAACCGTTAGTCTGCTATGAGCAGAGATTGAGAGGAGGAGTGCTAAAGTAAAACCCTGCCCTCTGTTCATTATTCCATTTAACTTAGAAATGCGTCACAACCCTGGAGAAAAGTCGTTTGAAACTTCCGGTTCACGGGGACTTTAATCCTGGTCCTGGAGACCCAACGCTCTGGGCTGCGTTTTTCAAAAGCATCATAAGCTAAGTTGATCGTAGAGACTATTGGTGGCAATGATTCTATGATCTACAATGCTTTTGAGAAAAACAGCCCTGCTCATTCTGCATTTTGTCCCTCTTATCCGACGCACCCATTTAAGTTCATGGAGCCCTCCTAATGAGGTAATGATCTGATTCATGTGTAAGTAAGGGAGTATGCAGAGGGGAAAAAAATTATGTCTGGCTCATGGTGAAAATCAAGTTTTTAAATGTTGTTTAAGTCTATGTGGCAGTTTTAATATGCTTTAAGACAAACCATGTGAAAATTCAGGAGTCAACACCATTGCTGAGTATTTTCTCCTCAAAACTGCAGTGAAAAAAAAAAAGTCTCAAAAACCCAGTTTGAAATCGCTGGTATTTCTGACGTTACAAACTACCTTGTAATCAATCACATTCACACATCAATCAGCATTTCAGTAACACAGAACTAGCAGTTGAGTCTCGAGAGAAGCCAGGTTAGCCCGGTATGTTTTTTTTTTTGTTGATATGAAAAATCGGGTAGATTTAGCAATATAGCGGGTGTATGATATAATAATGTTATGATGAACTATATTCTGAGAGAGTCTAGGTTTGGCGGTTGTTGTTGAAGAATTTCCCTTGTCTCATGTGAAAGTCTGAATGCTGTAATGCCCAGCAGAAAATAGGTCACAAGGATAAGAGAATGGAAAAGTACCCAAAAAGTCTGTAAATGCAGGTGCTGGGATGCACTGGCAGAAAAACATGTTTTTTGAGATGTTCCACCAATAGAAGAAGGTTTAGGGAGAGATGTATCTAATGTGGGCAAGGCCACAAGGAGTGACAAAGAAGAAGAGATAGATATGAGGGTGCCCATTGGGCACCTAGCGATAAGAAAAAGTATAAGACATGAACACTGGCCATTGTAACCTCAGATGTCGGCCCAGCCGGCTTCTCACTTTGTTGCTTGTCAATAAAGTTAATTCTTCTGACCTGGAACCTCGACTCTGAGAAACTTCTTTGTGACCTGAACCAAGGACTTCGAATTTGCTATAACTTAATAACTACTTTGAGACCTGAACCAAAAAGAACTTTGAATTTGCTAGGGCTGTGACGGTGGCAGTTTTTTACCACCGCGGTAGTAATGGACCAACTACCGGCGGTGTTGCGGTGGTTGGGGGGTTGTTTTGAAATAAATAAAAAAAACAAAGAAACAACACACTAAAGCCTGTAATGCATTGAAATAAATATCAGTAAATACTGGTAACTTACATAATATAATAAAGTTGAATCTATTTAAAAAAAAAAAACAACAACAACTTTCGTTCAATATTTCCACTCAAAGACGGATTGTGGGACACGAGCAGGAAAGAGACCATCGATCTCTTTTCTGATATCTTCATGTTTTCTACTTGTTGTAAAAGGTATGAAGAGCGAATCTTATCTTCCGCAAGGGAAGGCATTTAGGCTGTTTGCACGCTGCCAGAGAAAGCCAAACTAAAATCACCCATGCGTGTGAAACGCGCTTTACAAATGAACTTGACGCGCCTTACCAATTACCATATGTCTAATAAGCACAAACTGTGTTAAAAAGAATTTGATGTACAAGTAAAAATGTAGGCTATCTGTCCTACAGCGTTTTTCTACTTTACCACAGTAAAAAATACGAAAATAATAGACCTAATTAAAAGCGAACAAAGGAAGAAACGTTTATAATCCCCTTCGGAAATGGGTGAGATGCAAGTGAAGATATGGGAAAAGAAACAAGAGATTCCATGCAGGGATGAGTCACGATTTTTGAATATTCGATTAGTTGATTTAATTAATATCTAATATGTTGTGCGATTATTCTCTAAAATAAAATCTCCTTGTTCTGGTGCTGATGCGGTGGTGACGCGTTCATGTAACCGGAGGGTGACGCTGCCAATAACGCACATAACAGCTGTCACAAAGAACCGGCAAAAGTAATGATTATGAATGTGTCAAATATAGCAAGGAGACATTTGAATTGTTTATTAATAAAGTGTTTTTTTTTGTGTCAGTGTGGGTCAGCATCGTCAACTTTATCTTTGCAGTGAACGCGCCTATAGAGAGAAATGCACACTTCATACGGAATACATAAGCATATGCTAGTCGGTTTATTTTCGTTTTGAATTGTTTTGTAAAAAGTAGACAATTCAAGCTTTCTATATGGAATAACTAATGGAATATTTTTAAATTCGCTGATAATCGAGTGACCAGATCGCAAACCAGAATTCAAATCCGACAGTTTAAATTTATGGGCTCACGCACAACTCTCTCATTCGTCATGAATTCAAACTTTTCCATGGCTGCAATATAACATTTAATTGCTAACCTATTATTTATTTTGTAAACAATTGAAGCTTTGTGTGTCATAATATTAATGTAAAACAGCATTCACAAACAAAGGGTCTCATTCATGAAACACAAGCAGAATGAATTTTTGTGTAAATCGTGTGTAAAGTGGTTCTGGCGTAAATTTTCGGATTCATTAAAATGTTCGTATTTTCCAAATGTTAGTTGGTACGAAAGAAATCTACACCTGGTCCCAGCCACGCGTAAATAGTGCGTTTAACATCCGAACGTTTTGCTCATTAATAAGGCTGCATTTTAATACACCTTAATCGGGTACATATTTACACAGCATTTTGAAAAAATATGATATATAGTAATTACATACGGTTTTTCTTTTTACTTTCATTATGAGAGCCAGTAATAGCATATCTGCAAACGGAACACAAGACCGCAAGTCACAAGTGTTGCAGTCAAGCTTCATGTCGAACCATTTTCTTTTCACTTCTGGGACTGTTCGATTAACAGATGAAACTCCATTAACTGCATCTGTAATATGCTGCCAAGCTTCCTTTTTTTTAGGGCCTGATACGCAACTATGTACACTTGAAAATAAAATGTGCCGTTTTGAATGAACTTCTGATAATAAAACTTCAATTTCTGCATCTGAGAAATTACTCTTTTTCATTCGCTTTTGAGAAGACATGTTGAAATCCTTCGTTTGGTGTCATAATATGATGCCCATATATAGTTGTCAGTCAGATTTAATGGGCGGGATTTATGGTAATTGAGAATGAGCGTGCACGCGCGTCCCATTTACGACTGATTGGAATTCATTAACACACACACACACACACACATTTCACTATCACATCTGACATTTACGAAGTATTTGTGAATCAGGAGAAGAGTTTTCGGGAAGGTCTCTTTACGCGCAAATCACTCACATATTTACTCGTATATTTACGAATGTTTCATGAATAAGACCCATACATTTTTTTTTGCAAACCACCGCCGGTACTACTCAGCCACCGCGGTGGCGCTTTACAATCGTGGTGGTGCGGTTGTCAAGTTTACCGGCACAGCCCTAGAATTTGCCACAACATTGTCAGGAGAACGGTACTTTCCTGACTGCATTTTGTCAAGTGCAAAATTTGGTGGAGGGGGATTATGGTGTGGGTTTGTTTTTCAGGAGTTGGGCTTGGCTCCTTAGTTACAATGAAAGGAACTCTTAATGCTTCAGCATACCAAGACATTTTGGATAATTTCATGCTCCCAACTTTGTGGGAATAGTTTGGGGATGACCCCTTCCTGTTCCAACATGACTGCAAAGTAAGGTGTAAAGTAAAATGAGTGAGTTTGGTGCGAAGAAACTTGACTGGCCTGTACAGAGTCCTGACCTCTACCCGATACACATTTGGGATGAATTAGAGTGGAGGCTGCGAGCCAGGCCTTCTCGTCTAACATCAGTGTCTGACCTTACAAATGCACTTCATAGAAGAACACACTCTTAAACCTTGTGGAAAGCTTTCCCAGAAGAGTTGAAGCTGTTAGAGCTGCAAAAGGTGGGCCAACTCCACATTAAACCCTACGGATTAAGAATGGGATGCCATTTAAGTTCATGTGCATGTAAAGGCAGACGTCCCAAAACTGTTGGCAATATAGTGTATCTAACACCAACAGTGTTAGCGCAGTGTTCAGTTAAAAACAATGGATGTGGCAACCTCCTGGGAATTAATAGAAGCAGTTGCTAAATGGATAGCTATAGCATGCAGGTCGATTTACATAGTGAAGGACAAAGATCTGTGTGACAATTCGAAATGCATCCAACAACTCAACTAACGAGTGGCCCTTGAGAGCAGTTAATAGTAGGATACATGAGCTGTATGAAACAGATAGGACAAAACTAGCTAAAGAGTTAGAGCTCAAAGTGACGGTCCTGCTTACTGGTGACTACTGTACATCACTAGAGTCATCACAGCTACCTCATGGTAACAGCCCAATATATTGATGGAGAGTGGACACACCGTTTGCATGCTTAGACCATAATGAAAACATCAAGCTGCGGCATGTGCAGAAACATTTTATGAATGCAGACCATTAGATATGTTTCCATTTGAAGTACATTTCTCATTAAACAATTGGAATATCGGCTAAAACATTTGCAAATACAACAGTTTTCACCCCATGTGTGCAAAAGGACAAAACCATCACTTCCTAGGGCATAAAGTATCAATAATAAATATAATATTAATAATAAATATGGAAGTTGCAAGAACCGGCCACTGTGGCTCTTTTTTCCTGTAATACACCTCAAAGTGTGCAAACAAAATGCAATAAACTCTATGCTCTCTTGCTTTTGAAGAAATGCCTGATGTTTAGGAATGCAGTCGTGTGAGAATGTTCTGGGAAGGTTATTACAAATCTTTTTGATGAAAGATTTTGGTCAAGAATTTCAGAATTACTAAGAACATTTGTAATTTAACATTCTAAGTTAAAAGGTGCTATATGTAAGTTTTTGACTGTACTAAAGCATAACAATACCATAATATGTTTGCTGGTATTTAAGAAACGCTGAGTTTACATACTTGTTTCTCTGAAAAACAATGCTACAGCGAGTTATTTTAATTTGAAATGTGCGTTCTGTGTCGGAATGTCAGTTTTTGTTTTGGTCTGTGCGATACTGCCCATTGCCAATTTACCCAATAGTATTTCGCCACCACAGGTTGCCAGTTGGCGGAAAATCTGGCAACCCACGCTACCATCAAGTCTGAGCAGGAGAGGGCGGGGGAAACAACGATCTCCGATATTTTGAATTTGGACTGCAGTACCCATTTTAACCGCTAGCTGCCATTCTCAAATACTGCACCTTTAAAGCTGCAAAAGTGATTTTCTCTTTCCCTTATGTTGTTTGACACAAACTACTGCGGGTATATTGGACTGCTGTCACTTTAAGACTAATGCATGTATCCAATACCGGTAATGACAAGCATCCGTTTTCTTTCTCCGATTACAACTCATAACCGACTGCGTTTGAGGAAACTCATTGAGGCGGCATTTTAACTTAATTTTCCATGCACATGTCTGTTTTCAGTTATAATTAAACGTTTCTTAAGGATGAAAAAAATATCTCTGCCAATGCAGTAAACTATATAGGGAGCCCTTACTTGCACATTAGTTAATATAATATTAAAGGTTAACAGAGCCCAAACTATTATCCTAAATTCAGTTGCTAAATATTGTATGAGAACATGTAAACTGCACATAAGGCAGTTTTTGCATTAACTTCTAGATTTAATTATGTTTTTTACTTTAAATATAATGTAAAAATAGCAATGACTATATATGACTATATTAATGAAATACTTGTATTTGATGGGCTAAAGGATTCTGCCATTGAAAAAAACAAAAAGCCTAGATAACTACTATAGTTACGATCATTTGGATCTGTGGTTTCTTAACCCTGGAACCCCTACAAAAGAGCACATTTTCCTAATCAAACACTCCTGATTAACATCAACAACTTTAGAGCTGACATAACTGCTGTGTAGAGATGCACCGATCGACCGGCCATTTTTTTCCGCATGATCGGCCCGGACCAGTGATCAATTCCGAGGCAATAACGACAGCTGCGTGTTCTCACTCTCTTCTCTCCGATGGCAAAGTGACACACACACGCCTCCTCTCATTCACTCAATCATCTCATTCGCTCGGGGTAAATAGTGCTTGTATTGCGCATAATTTTACTAATTCCTGCGCTCACACCAAAAGCGGGCACACCACAGATCTATATAAGGGGCGTGCACAAGCCGCCTGTCAGTCTCAAGCAGCTTGTGAGTCACAGGTACCAAAATGAGGGCTTACTGCACTTAAATGGCCAAATACACACAAAACTGTCAAAATATAGACTGGGTAAACCCAGCCCGATCTGCCGGCAATTTGATTTCGCCCTGCAGCTCAGGCTGGAAACCAGTACATTCTTTTGTCCTGCTTCCGTTACAAATTTGCGGGGACCAATCACAAACTGGCTTATCCACCTGGTGCGATATCGGACCAGGAAAAAAACCTGCAAAAAATCGATTGTCGAGTTCACGCGCATAGGTTTAGTTACCTATAATCACGCGTGTGAACTCGACAATCGATTACTGTGGACTTATGGGTATGTGCGCTGGCTGAATTAACATCACTTTTATTAATATCTTTCACATCTACTGCAGTCAGATTCACCCGTGTTCACTCTGAAGGAATCACTCACATGGCTGGGCACTTGTAATGACACATCAAGGATGTTAAGAGGCTAAAAGCAGGTTTAAAACTTGACCCATTGAAGTCAACAGGGTGCAAATTTTAAAAAGAGGATAACACGGTGTAGGCAACACCGATTTTTGTCGTTGTTCTCTGTACTGACAGCACTCCAAATTTACAAAAAAATGAGCTCAATGTTAAAATTGACCGGAGTTCTCCTTTAATTTGTGCTGTTGCTTGAAATTTGTTTATTTGTTCTTATTTTATTACTCTGGTTTTTTTTTTAAGAAACTAAAATTAAAGAAAAGTAGATTTTCATTTGTATATGCTGTCAATTATAGTTCTTTGAAAGAAAAACAGAATCGGCAAAAATTGGTATCGGCAGGTCACACACACAAAAAATTAATTAATGAAAAAAATTAATGTAAGGACCTAAGTTTTATCAGAACATTTCCAGCCCTACAACAGAAGACAAAATTCTAGATCATGTTTGTACAAACATGAGGCCTATAAAGCAACACCTCTCCTCATTTTAGACAATCAGACCACGTAACCCTGTTCCTGCTACCCAAACACACCCCCATTAAACGTGTGGACCCCACAGTAAGGACTGCAGGAGGAAGCAGACTCTTTATTACGGCACCAGTTCCAGGACACTGGACTGGGATGTGTTTGTTTTTCAGGCTACATTGAATTCCCAGATGGACATTAAATTTTACACCAGTTCTGTTCTGGATCACACTAGGTGTGTCGACACGGTAACAACCCAAAGAATAACCCAAAACATGCTGCTGCAATGACCCTCAATGACTTCCGCCATGTCATTTTTACCCCCATCATTGCCCAGTGTTTTGAGAGGCTGGATCTCTCTCACCTGAAAACATGCCTGCCCCCAACATTGGACCCATGCCAGTTTGCTCCGTTCACAGTAAACTGTGCTTGCTTCATGCAAACTCAGTCTCTGCATGTTTTGTGTTTCCTAGTTGCACTGTTATCATATATGCGTGGAGCGTGTTTCGGGTTTCTCAATCTCTATCTCTGCATGCTGTGAGTTTGGTTTGCTAATAACGTTCATCTGGGAACGCAGTGTGTGCCATTTCACAAGATTTGTAATGTAACACATTTGTAAATCTATGCCAACTAAGAGAATATATAAATATGTTTCTAAATATACAAATTGTTGTTCATCGCAATTTCAAAATAAAAGTTGAAACCCTCGCACTGAGTTTGCATTTAATGTGCACGTTCTTGTTTAAGAAATTGCAGCAGCTGTTGCATTTCTATCTTACAGAAGCGACCAAATATTAAAGATTAAGTGGACATTTGAATTAAATGTTGTCTGGCCAAACAAACAAGGATTTGATCAAGCCGTAGTGTAACAACGACAATCACCAGGCCTCTGCAGGCATTTGTTATAATACATAATGTACATATGTTACAGGGCTTCTGAATTGCAACTATTTTTCCTGCTGTTGCAACCAAATTTTGATAACGGCAAACGAAATTAGAGGTCGACCGATTCAACGGTTTTGCCGATATATCGGTACCGATAGTTGATTGGTGAAACTATCGTTTATCAGCAAAAATCCATACCAATAGTTTTTCCAGATTGCGTCCGTTGCTGGAGTGGCTGAGAAGGGTGCTCTGTCATCATTACACAGTATAAGAGCGCTGAGAAGAGACTGCTGGAATTACACAGAGCAAGAGCGGCCTCTAGAGGCGAAATAAAAACTATCACTAAAGCCTTGTGTTGTTTATTTGAACACGTGAGGCTGCACAGAGATCACAAGCTGCACGGAACACTAAAGTACATATTCCCATATCATTATAAAGTAATTAATTTGTTGGCTAGATGCTGCATTAGCAGAGAAAGAACAGCAGTATGTTTGCCATCAAGGCTGAGAGGAATAACATTAGTAGTGGCTACCTCAAGCGGTTAAATCAATGTGATAAAAAAACACGCAAACCTGACACAAATGTTCTATGTTGCAATTGTTACCATCTATTTGCATTAGTTTATATCCAGCTTGTCACTTTTATAGCTGGCGAAGTTGCATATTTAAAGCTAGTGACGTGTAGCCTGGGTTTCCCCATACTGCCTTGAGCAGCGCGATTTTATTCACGCTGCAAGGTAGTCTGGATACCATGGACTAATTTTTCCCCTGAAATAGGGAACCAATCACAGAACGGGGAGGGAGCAGGAAGACGATGACGAAGTATATGCGACACACCGAAGCAGTTTGTTTATCTATGGATCCAACATGACAGACGTAAAAATATATGCATATTTTTAGGAACACATCTACAAAAATATGCCTGTATTTCAAGTTGATAAAATAATTTAAAATCCACATCAGTTTATTTGTGCCGACGCGCCACGCCCTCCCAGGATCTATAACGTTACCAAGGCTACTTTCATTTTTAAAAATGCATCACAACCGCGCGCGCGCGTTCTGCTTGCAGTCGTCAAGATGGATGCTGAGGAGTTGAAGAAAAGAATAGCTAGTGGAGATTGTAAAGTTGTCGACAATACGTCATCAAAAATCAAGTCTAGTGTGTGGGAGAAATTTGGAGTTATCTGAAGAAAATATTGTGAAAGGCTTTGCTGCAAACATTTTCGTGTTGGATAGCCGCAAATGTGGAACTTCATCCCTGAGGAAGCACGCAGATAACTGGTAACAAAGCAGCTCTATCGAACGGTATTTTTCACATTTAACACTGTTAAGTATGTGTGGTGTGCAGGGTGTGTTTGAACCCAAAATTGTCAGATGTAGGCTAGACGAAATTGTGTGGCATATAGTGTTGTAGCCGCGTCTGTTCGACTGGTAAAATGTTATAAGGCTAACGTTACTCAGTTTTGTGGTAACGTTAGCCATGTTCTTCATGTATCGGCCTTTTGACAGCTTCGGCTGAAGTTGTCCTTAATGGTCGTGTAATAACTTCTGTATGACCTGGCAATAAAAATGTTTGTAAGTGTGTCTATAATGTGATAGTCTAAACTGATTTTATTTCGGGTGCGAGTCGGGTGTCGGTTCTATTTTAAGCGGGTCGGTGCAGATTTTTATTAGTGCTGCTGTTGGAAAACGGGTCGGGTGCGGATTTACAAAATCGGACCCGTGCAGGACTCTCTGGTGTACACATAAATCTGACCCATCGTCTTCTTCTTCGTTGAATAATATTCTGTCGCTCTACATACGTCATCTGGTATAATTTGAAATGATTGGCTATGAGCTGCGTACAGGCGCATTTGATAGACATTCGTAGCGCCCAATAAACGGCTCTGGGCATTCGTAAACCACGCCTCAAATACGAGAAAATGTACATGTGGTTTCCAGACCACGTCTCAAAGAGAAAGTGGTCTGACGTTAGCCAGGCTAAGTGACGTGATTGCTTTCTCAACATTGATATGTTCATGCAGCCGACAGAAACAAACAAATCGGAAACGCATTCGATTTCAGTCCTTTTTTTATCACTACAATACATATTGTTATTTTGATTAGATAATCATCAAGTGTTCTAAAATGAAAGCAAATAGAGTGAGACTACATGTAATATAGGTCTACATTTATGTAATTTTAATTGGCATTGCAGATATTTAAAGACAACCATCTTTCAGCATGACTATTTGGATTTATATGAAATGGTAACATTTTACAATAAGATTCCATTTTTAGCATTAACTAAGGTTAATAAATGTAGAAGTATTGTTCATTGTTAGTTTGTTAATTTCAACATTAACTAATACATTTTAAATTGAGTTTTCATTTTTATTTAATCTGTTATTACCTTTGTTAATGTACAATGAACTAACATGAATGATCAAGGTACAATTATATTGCTCATATATTAATACCATAGACTGTTCGACGACGACGCCCCTTCGCTCTCTTCCATTGGTGAGAACTGAAGCCGCCAGTATCCCGATATGGCGCTGACATCTTGGGACTTGAGTCTGCGCAGTAGCGCTCTAGGGACCAGACCTGCGCAGTAGTGAGCAGGAAGTAAAGCCGCGAAATCAACGCCCCGCCCTCACTCTCGCAGAATGCACTCTCCCTGCACTGTTTTTTAAGTGGCCTATGTCTGCTCTGTTCCGCTCCAATTTTGATGTCTTTTGATTGCAGTATGACAAGAGGCTAAAATAAAGTAAATACAATCTCCTCAGTCCTCCAAAAATCCTGAAAAAAAGTCAGTTGGTGCTTCAGTGACTACTTCGCTCAGAGAACCTTAAAAATCGTAAAATTTTTAAATCAATATATTGTCTCCTCTGAATGAGCAGTCAGGGTGATTTTCACATAGTTTTGGAGCAAATATTCTAGGCTACGTCATACAATTTTCAAAAGTCTTGTGAAGAAATAATCAGTATGGGTTTCATGAGCTTATTTCAGTGACAATTGTTTTTTGTTTTTTCACAAACCACGCATAAATGTTATTATCTCAAAACTACAAACTTTTATATACTTGCTGCTGATATATTATTGTAGCAGAGTTTGTGCTGAATACAGTGTAATTAGAATTTAGCCATGAAAATGTCACAAGTAACAGAAATAAGCACAAATGTCAGAGCATGTCAGAACACCTCCAGGGCCCAGAAAACAGCTCAGACCCCAGAGGGTTAAAGAGTGCGATGGATTATAGGGCGATAGAAGATCCGTTAAATAAACTGGAGCTAAGCCGTTTAGGGCTTTATAAGTCAGTAGCAATACCTTGTAATTAATACGGAACTTTATAGGTAACCAATGTAGTGATGATAAAATTGGTGTTATATGGTCAAATTTTCTTGATCTAGTATGAACTCTAGTAGCGGCATTTTGGACTAACTGTAGCTTGTTTATTGAGGATGCAGGACAACCAGCTAATAAAGCATTACAGTAATCTAGTCTCGAGGTCATGAACGCATGAACTAACTTTTCTGCATCAGAAACAGATAGCATATTACGTAGCTTAGCAATGTTTCTAAGGTGGAAAAAGGCTGTTTTTGTAACATATGAAATATGATTTTCAAAAAACAGGTTACAGTCGAGTATAACACCCAGGTCTTTTACTGTAGAGGATAAAGTAACAGGACATCCTACTATGTTAAAGTTGTAGTGTGAGAGGTTTTGTGGGCGGTTTTTTGAACCGATAAGTATTACCTCTGTCTTGTCTGGATTTAATAAAAGAAAATTGCGCGTCATCCAAACTTTTAGATCTTTAACACACTCTGTCAATTTGGATAATTTAGCGTTCTCATCCGGCCGTGATGAAATATATATTTGAGTGTCATCAGCATAACAATGGAAACTAATTCCATGTTTCCTTATAATATTTCCAAGTGGCAGCATATATATTGAGAATAATAGAGGGCCTAACACAGATCCTTGCGGCACTCCATAGTTTACTGGAGTTATGATCGATTTTTCTCCATTTAAATAGACAAAATGGTATCGGTCAGATAGGTATGATCTGAACCAGCTTAATGCTTGTCCTTGAACACCAGTATAATTTTGTAGTCGATCTAAGAGCATTGTGTGATCTATAGTATCGAACGCAGCACTAAGATCAAGTAAAACTAGTATTGAGATACAGCCTTGGTCAGAAGCTAAGAGTAAATCATTTGTGATTTTAACGAGCGCAGTTTCAGTGCTATGGTGCGGCCTGAAACCAGACAAACTTTTCATAGATGTCATTTTCTTGTAAGAAAGAGCCTAGTTGGGCAGACACAACTTTTTCTAGTATTTTAGACATAAAAGGAAGATTTGAAATGGGTCTATAATTTGCTAGGTTATTTGGGTCTAATTGTGGTTTCTTAATGAGTGGTTTTATAACTGCCAGTTTAAATGTTCTTGGAACATGACCTAAAGATAAAGATGAGTTAATAATATTGAGGAGAGGCTCTTCCACTATAGGTAACACTTCTTTCAGTAGTTTAGTTGGTATAGGATCTAATAAACATGTTGTTGTTTTAGATGAAGTGATAAGTTTATTTAACTCTATTTGTTCTATAGTTGTAAAGCACTGTAATTGTTCTTGCGGGGTGATAATCGAGGCTGAGTTATAAGGCGCGATTGAGGATTGAACGTTTACAATTGTGGTTCTGATGTTTTCTATTTTCTCAGTGAAAAAATTCATGAAATCATTACTACTAAACTGTAACGGAATATTTTGTTCAGGTGAACAAAAGTTGGTTTGTTTATTTGTTAGTCTAGCCACGGTGTTAAATAAAAACCTAGGATTGTTTTGCTTATTTTCTATTAGTTTGCGGAGGTGCTCAGCCCTGGCTACTTTTAGGGCCTTTTTAATAACGTGACGTACTTTCTTTCCAAGCGATTCTAAAAACCTCTAAATTAGTTTGTTTCCATTTACGCTCTATATTACTGGTTTCTCTCTTTAGAACACGCGTAATATTGTTGTACCATGGTGCTTTAATTTTCTCTCTGACCTTTTTTAGTCTAATAGGTGCAACAATATCCAATTTTCCAGAGAGAATGGAGCTCATAGTGCTGGTTAGTTCCTCTAGTTCATCTGTTTGTTTGGGTTCACTGAGCAGCTGAGACAGATCCGATAAGCAATTTGAAAAATTATCTATGGTGGATGGAAGGATTGTTCTGCCTAATCGATAACGCGGCGCAGCATGATATATTACTGGGGTACGTAATATGCAAGTTACCATGTAATGGTCAGTTACATCATCACTTTGTGGAATGATATCTATATCGGTTGGATCGGTTCCATGTGATATAATTAAATCGAGTGAATGATTAAAACGATGAGTTGGTCCGGTAACGTTTTGCTTAACCCCAAAGGAGTTGAATAAATCTATAAACGCAGCCCCTAACGCATCATTTTGATTATCTACGTGTATGTTAAAATCTCCAACAATTAATGCTTTATCGACATTGACCAATAGGTCTGAGAGAAAATCTGCAAATTCTTTTAGGAAATCAGCGTAAGGCCCTGGCGGTCTATATACGGTAGCCAAGGCTAAAGATAATAGGGATGTTTTTCTAGCATCTAAGAGCGTAACATTTAGTACAAGTACTTCAAATGAAATAAACTTATAACCCGTTTTCTGAGTAACACTAAGAAAATCTCTATAGATTGTTGCAATACCGCCGCCACGACCAATCAGACCGGGCTCATGCTTATAGGAGTATCCTGATGGAGTAGACTCATTTAGACCGAAATAATCATTTGGTTTAAGCCAGGTTTCAGTAAGGCAAAGTACATCGATGCTATTATCTGTGACTATTTCATTTACAATAACTGCCTTAGGTGTGAGTGATCTAATGTTTAAAAGACCTAGCTTTAGAATTTTTTTTTGTTTACTAATAGCAACATTTTCTGTTTTAATAACAATTAGATTTTTTCTAGATCCTGCAGTAGATTTATTATTTGATCGCACTAAACGAGGAATAGACACAATTTCTATGCAATGTTCTACACTAGTATTTATATAAGTTAATTTGGTGCAGCAGAGACTATGATTTGGACTTTTGGTTACTAGTCAAAAGGTATTTAACATTTTGGAGATGTTATCCGACAGAAGATCGGCTCCGAATCTGCTTGGGTGTAAGCCATCAGCACGGAAAAGCCTAGGACGCTCCCAAAACAGATTCAAATTATTTACAAAGAGCAGTTTCTGCTCATTGCACCATGACGTTAACCATTCATTTAGCGCGAATAATCTACTAAACTTGTCATGTCCTAGACGGTACGTGGGAAGCGGTCCTGACACAATGATCGTTATATCAGGCGATGTGCTGCGTACCGTATCGATCAGATTCCTGAAGTCTTTCTTCAGAACTTCCGTCTGGCGCAGCCTGATGTCGTTCACTCCCGCGTGCAAGACCACAGTTCCGACGCGCACGTCACCGTTCAGAATCTCGGGTACGTGAGCAGCGATTTCAGAAACACGAGCACCAGGAAAGCAGTGATTGTGCACCTTACTTTTACCTAATGTAGCGTGTACGTGCCGAACGATGGAATCGCCGATGATCACAGCATCGCGTTCTGTTTCACGAAGAGGGGAGAAGCGGTTTTGTGTGGATAACTCGAAACCGGGAGGGTCGGAGAGGGTCTTGGTCTAGACCTGACTCGCGTCTTCCGCTGCGGAAATATCCAGGCTTCGTTGTGGCGTGTTGGAGCCGGAGTGAACGAGGCCATGGCTGATCGCGACCTCGGCGCTCGGGACCGATGCAGTAGACGAGGTCGGAATCAGCGGGTTAGTAACGTTAATCTCTGATTTGTGTGCATCGGCGCGTGATGTTTCAAGAGCTAACCGCCGGTCTATGAGTTCGGCTTGTCTCACTAAAAGGTCGTGGATCTGTTTTTCAACAGCTTCCAGCTCAGACTGCACCGCGTGCAGCTCAAATGTGTCCTCACCTGCACCAAAAGGTAGACTACTTACATCTGATATATTCGCCATTTTAACAGATGGACAGTAAGTTAGCAACGACGCTACCAGTGATGCTATCAATATTAATACTAATTTATGACTGAAGTCTTAGATATAATCCGTCTTTTTAGTGGTACGGGTGTAGAGTAGACGCACGATAGGTGAAAAATGTTTGTAAGTGAGTGTTGAGAAGACGCGTTCAGCCGTGATCCACGGACGTAACCTATAAGAGTATCCAGCGTTGGATCACTAATAGGCTTGAGACGCGTCTGGTCAACAGTCCGCGTTGTAACTATGAGGTTTGAGCAGTAGTGCTTCTCAGTGAGGAAAAGTAGAAAATGTTTGTTGTAAGTAGGTTTAAAGAGTAAAATCAAGAATTATAAATCAAATCGATGGAGCTCCAAAGACAACAACGCGTTCAGACGCGACGCATGCGCATTCGACAACAGGTACGATGGAGCTCCAAAGACAACAGCGCGTTCAGACGCAACGCATGCGCATTCGCATGTACGGTCAAACCTAAATATCGGTAAAATCCACTATCGGTTGACCTCTAAACTAAATGAAAGCGGAGCGAAACCGCACTACTTGTTTGTGCTTCACGGACTGTTCATTGGTTCGGACCAATAATAGACAGCGCAGCGCCGCAAGCTACTCGCCAGTCACATCGTTACTACACAGCGCTGGGAGATCCAGTGAAGAAATACATTGAATTCGCCACAGAATTAATAACATCACTGTGATCGCTGTTATAAACCATGGATGTCGTGGGCTGACGTGGAAACCAGGAGAAACATTGTCCCATGAATGAATAAGTAATAGAAGGCTTTAAGTCCACAAATCAGCAACATTCACCATGGATTTAATGTAGCAACACTAACCGTAACTATTATATTGTGACACAAATAGTCATACGCTTACGAGTACTACACATCTTTTTCAAGCTTTTTTAAAACTAAAAGTTTCAAGATGTAGGAATACCTCACACTTATTTAAAAATAATAAAAAAGATGAAATTACCATTGTAAACAGTGTAGCTGCAGAGGACGCTTATTGGCTATTTTAACTCCACAAAATCTATTTTTTTTCCCTCGTTTTGCTTTTGAATTGATATTAAGACATTATGAATGATAATAATTAAAGTTAATTTTATCTACACCAAATTAGCCTCAGTGCTTTAGTAGCCGCGTTTCCATTAGTCTATAGATTTGCACAAATATTTTGTGATATTTTCTAAATGCAGATAAAAAACTATCGCGAAATGACGCTGTTTCCATTAACCGATGTTATTCGCCTGAAACGTAATTTTTTCCTCTTGCGATAAATCATTACAATAATTATGCCAACAGATGTTGGTAGATTTACATACATTCAAGCCACTGCACTAACCATTATTTTAAGGAGACATAGGCGTGTTATCCAAGCATTAATGGTAAGGAAAATCCCCTTATACTTGAGAGCGGCACACATGAAGCGTTTCTGGGTGTTTCTCCCTCATTTCTGCTTCAAGCTCTTGATTGTGGCTTTTCTTTGTGTTTTAGAATATAGTATTCCCGTAATTATTTTGTCTTTTATGAGTTTAATAAAGAACTCTGTCTCATCTTCTGCAAGTTGTAATTTCTGTACGTTAAGTAGGGTGGCCATACGTCCGGATTTTGGCGCAGCCTAAAGCCGGACACTCATTTGTCCTCCTTTTTGGAGTTGCGCTGAATCGGCCTAAAAAACCCCGCTCTTTATCGGGACGCAGCAGCATAGCGTCTAATGCCGTAAGATCTCTGGTCAAACAAATTATTGGCTGAAAGCAGTGTCAAATAACTATTTGATATATCATTGGTTAAAAACGTAAACAAGCCTCCACGTCGTGGAGTCCACGTGCTGGCTACGTCATGTCATATAACATTAACATGCCGAAACGTCAGACCTCATTTAATCTGGAATGGACAAAAGAGCACGAATTTGGCCATGATGACCCTTAGAGGTGCTGTTGTCGCCTGAGCTGCTGCAGAGGGTGAACTTCTTAGTTAAGAACTGAAATGTGTATTTATTTATTTTTCACATTAACAAACTAACATTATTTGTTTATTTATGTATTTCTGTTATTTACAGAAGTACAGAAATGTTATGTTTTCAGGCACTGCACACGGTTCATCTCAGTGGTCAGTTTTTGAAATAGACATCACAATGTTTTTAATAAATACAAATACTGTGAACAAACACTTTTTTGCCTCTTGTTACAAATAGGTCTATATAAAGATATATCGTAGATCAAATTGTCTGGCAATGAATAGACTATTTCAGAATCACTGTATCATGATACCATCGATATGATGGACAAAACTGTATTGTGGTTGCGAGTACACCAGAGTCCTATGCAATTATTCTTGCCTCACTAAATGCTGTATAGTGTCCTCCTTTTTGGTGTTATGGAAATGGCTACCCTAACGTTAAGTCTATTTATTACCAAGGCATTTGTTAGTAATACAGTCAAAATGGGGGAAAATGTGAATAACTGCATTGCAGGTTGATTTAAGGTGTGCCCCTAAATTTTCTGCTTGCGCTCCTAGCAAAAAAAAGTTAGTCTGGAGCCCTGAGTTATGTTTATATTAGTTTATATAATTTATTTTACATGTTGTATTTTAACATTGTTGTTAAATATAATTACTTACTTTGCTATGCTATTTGAACCCGTTATTATAAATTTGTGATTTAAGTCATTTTAAAGGCTGTTGTTCACTTGGATCTATTTTTTTTTTATTATCCCAATTTTTTTATTCGATTAATTGATGGAATAATCGGTAGAATACTCAATTACTAAAATAATCGATAGCTGCCGGCCCTACTCAATTTTCATAGTTTGCTTTATGCTAAATAAGTGTTTTTGTTTGATACGGTTGCATAATTAAGTGATAAAAAAGAATGGTTGGAATAGTCAGAGTTGATATTGTGTTTAATGTTTAATGAGAAGCTTAAATGATTAATGATTAGCTCTTAGGCTACTTCAGTATGATTATTCTGGTTTTCTGAATGACGTAAAAATAATAATGACCAACATGGAAGTTTTATCTTCTCAGGTGCACTTGAAGGCTTCTTTAGTATTTGTCTCATGTGATCTCAACATGTCTGTCCACATAAGGTGACCCGCTCCATGTCAAATAAAACCACTTTAATAAGGACACTCATCAAAAATATGATTCATTTCTGTAAAGGCATTTTAATAAGGATCAAATGACAGAGTTCAGTTTTGAGAAAGAAACCTACCTGTTTGTTCCTCAGTATCTTCTTGTTTCATGCTGAATACTTCTTCAATCTTGAAGTCTTCACTCTCCTCTTTAATAAATGCCATCTTTATAACAGTATGTAACGTGGATCTCAGTTGCTTCACCAGGAGTTTTCGGTGTTTGAACACTGTTGTGTATAAAATGAGACAAAAGAAGAATAAAAAGTAAAACAATTATTCCAAGCTAAATCTCATTCAGCTCCCTAGTTCAGTAATAAGAGAGTCAGTCATAGTGATGATGATCATAAATAACCCGATTAGCCAAGCCCTCCTTAAAAACGTCAGTAGATTCCTGTTTCATTCAAACATTTGCAATTGGTTTGTAAAAGTTATCATTACACGTGTTGTTGCATGTTGACAGTTTTGACCAGTAATTTTAGATAAAGCATGACTATAATACACATTCTTCGCAGTTAGAATAAAACGGTAACGATTTGCATCGACTTAAACAATTAAATGCTTTAAAACACAAACCCTTTCTTCTGCCGAATCAAGACGAATGAGCGGTGCAGCCTTATGACGTCATATCGCCAAAATAAAAGTCCTGTTCAGTTTTTAAAACCCCTTGTCAAAAAATCAAATATTCCAATAAGAATAAATAGAATAGAATATCCAATAGAATTTCTATCATATTTGGAACCATTCCTATAGGTTTATAGGACAATAAATATCCTGTATGATTCTGATAGGAATTGTATGGGATGAATTGTATCAAAATGATTAACACGTGCAAACACAATTATCCATGAACTTAATAAATGTTGCAGATATGTTTTACAATCCTCAACCAAATGCCTTTCAACTTGCGTGTGTAAAATTAAAAATTAAATGAATGTGTAGCAATTTGTACAAATAGAGACATTTTTGGTGAATATAAATGTTTTCTTTTGTATTAGTGTATCATAATTTGCGCATGCAACAAAGAAGATGTGCATTTTTTTTCCCACTAGTACTCTTTTTTTTTATGCTCCATTACATAAGAACATTGTCAAGGAATTACATACAAATACATATACATAATAAAAAAAAAAAACATAATTATACAAAAACAAAGGATGACATGACAGAGATATGACAAGCAGGCATACCCTACAATTGTATTGACACAATAACATGCACATACAAGGAAAGCTTTTAAGTGCATGTATTTTCTTTAAATATTTCTTCATAATTTTTTATAAATCTTATGGATTTATTATTTATATAACGAAGAGATTTAAGAAGTGAGATTAATTCAGTGTCAAAATAAGGATAGGACAGAATACCATTTGCAATGTGCATTTGTGAATCAGGTGACACGCGTTCATTCATTGATGTCAATCTCATTCGATTCATTTGGATTTTGAGACTTTCTTTTTGCGGTTTTAAAGCATTTCACAACCCACACACAAACAACTACAAATTAATAGACCTGGTGCTAATTATTAATGTGTGCACAACTACCCATCTATGTAACAAATTCACAAATGTGCATTACTACATTTAAACTAATACAATACAACTTGTGTGAGCAAAATCTAGAATCACATGAATTTGCAGCCTTTTGTACAAATAGAGACATAGTTGTTAATACAAAACCTCGATTTTGTATTAATGTAGGTCAAAATTTGTGCATGCAACAAGTAAGATGTGCATTTGTGGATCAGGTGACACGCGTGCATTCATTGACTCGTTTCTGAGTCAAACCTATTTGATTCATTTGGATTTTGAGACTTTCATTTCGCCAGTTTAGCCTTGCACGATCTACACACAGCTGACTGAGAAAACCTGCTTCCACTAGATGGCAGTAGTCTGCTAAAACAGACAACGGCACCATAATCGAGCTTTATTGCCCATATAATATGCTTAAAGGGTTAGTTCACCCAAAAATGAAAATTCTGTCAGTAATTACTCACCCTCATGTTGTTCCAACCCCGTAAGACTTTCGGAACACAAATTAAGATATTTTTGATGAAATCTGAGAGCTGGCTCACTCCTTCATAGGCTGCTTGGTAAGCGATATCTGCCATCCCAGAAAAGTTAGTAAAGACATCGTTAAAATAGTCCAAGTGACTACAGTGGCTCAACCTTAAGTTTATCAAGCGACGAGAGTACTTTTTGTGTGCAAAAAACAAACAAAAATAACGACTTTATTCAACTATTCATTTACTTCTATGTGGGCCTCTGAGCGAGTTCACGTAGTGTAACAGCGCAAATACAGAAAGTATTTGGTAGCACTGTGGGGATGACAATAAAGCATATTGTCTTAATATCAATTCAAAAGCAAAACGAGTGAAAAAAAATAGATATTGGGGAGTGAAAATAGCCAATAAGCGTCCTTTGCAGCTACTCTGTTTACAATGGTAATTTCATCTTTTTTTTATTTTTAAATAAGTGTGAGTTTTCCTATATCTTGAAACTTTTAGTTTTAAAAAAGCTTGAAAAAGATGTGTAGTACTCGTAAGCGCATGACTATTTCTGTCACAACAAAATTTTTCTGTCAGTATCAGAGCATGAGAGCAGAGTGGAGCTCGAGCGGGCAGATTTTAGACAGAGCGCAGAGCGGCTTTTTTAAAAGGACGGAGCATCGCCTTATGTCCCGCTCCAATTTCGCTCCGCTCACACCACAAGTCTGAAGCATGCTCAAGCCTGACCCAGAATCCATCTTGTTTTGCACAGTCATCAACAGTAGACTATTTTCAGTCAAAACTCGGCTCAATAATGGAGTTCACCAAGTACTTAAAAAAGGAAAATGAGAAGTCATACAGGTGTACAATTAATATAAAACTAATGTAGCAGGCATAGCTGCCTAGTTAAAGGGATGGTTAGGAGTAAAATCAACCTAGGGTCCTTTGCACATGACCTCGAGCCAAGAGACAATGACTCATTCAGACAATGACAGCAGTGAAGAGGTTTCAGTTATGAAAGTGAAAAAGACTGCAAAGAATGTTCAACAAAAAGCAGTATTGCTTTTACTGCTCCAAACCATTCTGCAAAATGGCAAGACACTTGGCCCAAGTTCATAAGAATGAGGTGGAAGTAGCAAAGGCTCTTTCTTTTCCAAAGGGTTCTAAAGAAAGAAGGATTAATCTGGATCTTTTCAGGAATAAAGGGAACCGTGTACACAACACAAATGTTCTAAAAGCTGGCAAAGGAGTGTTGGTGCCACGTCAGCAATCCACTGCTAAACATGTGAATGTTAAGGACTACATGCACTGTTTGAACTGCCAAGGGCTGTTCAGACGAAAAGCACTTTGGAGGCATATGCAAAGGTACAACCTGGCCAAGAAGTGCCAGGTCACAAAACAAGGTAGATCCAGAGTTCAAGCACTCTGTGCTTACGCACAGCCTGTTCCTGAAGAGTAACAAAAAAAATGATGGAAACTGATCAGTCACATGAAGCAAGATGAAGTAACACAGGCGGTTAAAAGTGATACATGTATCATCAAATTTGGAGAACACTTGTGCAACAAAATGGGGAGCGACAAAACCAAGCACGAATAAATCAGAAATGAAAGCTTTAGCATAAGTTCTGTCGGGAAGACTCAGTTACTACGTCACCTATTGCCTTCACTTCTATCCAATCATATTTTTATGCTCACTGTATAAAAGCTCGGTACTTACACATGTTTGAGTTCGCAGATACTGAAGCGACGATTACCCCCATCCTTCCCACCACCACCAGGATGGTTCTGTCCATACCTCCCGGGGGGGTCGGCTGCGCCCCTGCCTTCGTCTTCAGGCAGGAATTGCAGATCCGATACCCTCGGATTATGCACTACGGACGGGGCCTATGCCAAATGACTTTGTATATTATCAGCTTGCTGAGCTGTCAATAAATGTACGGTTTATTGAAATAATTCTCCCGAGTCTTTCTGGTAGAACTAAAATGCGTGAGGCTGGAAGGCTGTTGGTGTGTGCTAGGAAAGTGGGAAATCTACAGAGTATTAAAGACTTTTTCATCCCCTTAAACTTCTATCATGTTATCAAGGCTGTTAATGATACCTCGGGATTCCGAGATGAAGATGAAGTCTTCACAGTTCCATCTTTGGCATTACAACTGAGCCACAACCTTAAAAAAATGTCTGATATTGCAGAATGTGAAGCAATGATCACAGGAGAGGGAAATGATGTCCAAAATGTAAAAATGTTCAAGCAAATGTATACCACAAAATGGAATGAATATGTGACATCCTCAGCCTTGAAGACGCTTAATGAAGCGAAATGGAACTCTTCAGAACTTCTCCCTTTTACTGAGGATGTTAAAAAAATGCACATTCATCTCAGCAATCAAACTAAACTGTACCAAGAAAAGCTCAAACTTGAGAAAAGTCAGAAGAACTGGTCAAAACCTGCCCAAATAACTGTGTGGAGTTATTCTGTTTAATCGCAGGAGAGCAGAAGTTTCGAAAATGAGGTTGGATTCATATCTTCTCCGAAACACATCTGTTTTACACTCCGATGTCGCTGATGCTTTATCTGAAGTTGAGCAGAAGCTCTGCCAGCATTTCCAATGCATCGAAATTAGAGGCAAGCGAGACAGAAAGGTGTCAATACTCCTGCCCCCAAGTATGCTGGACTCCATGGAGCTACTTGTAAAGAACTGTCAAACATGTGGTGTACTGGATGAATTTTTTTTTTTTTTTTTTCGAAAAAGCCCATGACTGAGACCTCATTCTACCATGGCACGGATTGCATCAGGAAGGTTGCCCACCAGTGTGGAGACAAAGATCCAAAGAATTTGTCATCCACAAAGCTGCAGAAACATATTGCAACATTATCTAAAGTGCTTAATCTGAGAGATACTGAGATGGACCAGTTAGCAGTTTTTCTGGGACATGATATAAGAGTCCATAGAAAGTTTTACCGGTTGCCAGAAGGGATGTTACAACTAGCAAAGATCAGCAAGGTGATGATGGCCCTTGAACAGGGAAGAGTATCAGAATTCAAGGGGAAAAACCTTGATGAAATTAACCTTGAGCCTTACGGTAAGAACACATGGCATAAAAATGTTTGCTCTTATACATATTATATATTGACACTATTTAGTTCAGTTACAAGGAGCTCTATATGGTGCATGGAAACAAATGCTTTTCTACACACTTTTCTGCAGAGAAAGTGAATGAAGGTAGTGATGTGTCTGAAAGTGAGAATGAAGAGAGTGAAATGCCACAGCCAAAAAAGCGACGTCAGTCCTCTTCAGCATCTACAGGTATGGTCAGCTGTGATCTGATGTGAATTCCTGGGGGGATAAAGAATTCTTTATCAATGATATACAGTAGAATGATAAAGATTTAGATTTTGCTATTTGTATTATAAAAATATGTATGGCTGTCCCTGATAAAACAGGTTTGCAGCCCTCTGACTCACAAAGCAGGTAAGGAACTTGATCTCATTCTCACCCAAGCTGTGCCACAGAATGCCTACTGGTCACGCCTCTGCACATCTCTGACCACTGTTTCCTTCGGTTAAAGGTTGTATCAGCGATTTCAGGCCCAAACATAAATGATCACATTCATCTAATCTTTCCTAAGGATCCGCTAGCTACCCGCCCCATAAGCATGCCGTCAAAAAAACGTGTCTCTGTAGGCAGCCTAGGCTCTGAGATCTGCACACAAAAACAGTTGCTTTCACCACCACTCAAAACCAAAATAAATAGTGTTCCAACCAATCACCGACAGGGGTGGGTGTTGTGAGGTTTTGCACTCGTGCACGGCTGCCTATGACGGCTGCACGCGAAAACCTCACAACACCCACCCCTGTCGGTGATTGGTTGGAACACTATTTATTTTGGTTTTGAGTGGTGGTGAAACCAACTGTTTTTGTGGTGAAACCAACAATCTTTTTTTGACGGCATGCTTATGGGGCGGGCAGCTAGCGGATCGTTAGGAAAGATTAGATGAATGTGATCATTTATGTTTGGGCCTGAAATCGCTGATACAACCTTTAATTTCATTCTCTGTTCCACCACTACTGGTTTATTTTTACTGCGACCTGTCTCCCACCCACTTCTCATTGGTCACTTCAACTCTACATCGACACATTTTCCTCACTGGAGGTCAGTGATGCCACAGAGTATCTCTGCTCTACACTAAGCTCATGTCTGGACAGCTCAAGGCTGTGTCCTCTATCCACCAAACCTGCTCGCTCAAACTAGCCTCACCCATGGCTGATTCTACTATCTGAAATCTGCATACTGATCTCAGAGCTGCTGAGAGATGTCAGAATTTTAGTGATCCAACTAATCTCAAGGGTTAACCTGAACTCCTATTTTCCTTCTTATCCTGCATTAGTGCTGCTAAAATAGTTTTCTACAATGATGTACCAAAGCCACTAACCTCTGTTGATCTATTTGCTGCTTTCTTGACAGAGAATTGGTCACTAATGGCTGCCACTTTTTTCAGAGCCACCTGGAAACAACCTGTCTTCCCCATCAACTGCGCATCACTTCCACCATTCGCTCACTGACTTGTGGCCATCCTACTGCATGTCTGCTTGACCCCATTCTTACAAACCCTCATCCAAGCCATAACTTTTACCATTGTGTCAGCAATCACACGTTTCACTGGCTTCAACAGGCTTGGGTAACTCCCCTGCTCAAACCTTCTCTCAGTCCTGCTGAAGTTGAGAAATATTGGCCGATTTCACCTTTCCCATTTTTATCTGAGTCTATGAAAAGAGCAGTTTTCAAACAGGTCTCTGAATTCCTCTCACAGAATGACAACCTGAATCCAAATCAGTTGCGAGAAACCTGCGTGTCATGACTGACCAGTTGTCTTTCTCTGACCACGTCAATATGCCACCCAATTCAGGCCATGGCCATTGCTATCTCTGCCCTTGACTGTTTATATAAACGATATGTAGTGTGAATAGATTGGCCTGGTCTTGTCTTGCCTAGTACAACCTGTATTTCATTTGTATTTTTTAATTGCTTGCTTTTGGTTATGGTGTACAGTTAAAGTCTTATTTTATGTCCTTCAGAGGAATCTTTGGTTGGCAGCCAGTCTTGTATCCTGCTCCCTGAATTGTGTAGTTCAATTTTCCACATTTATTGTATGTCATTATGTCAGTATCAGTATTTGCTTTCTACCATGCACAAATAAAAATGTCACTGAACTTTTGCTGTGAAATTGTAACAATGAGCACTCAAATACACCGAACCAACAATTACTAAAAACACACACAAAAACTGATTTTGCACTGCTCCCTGAATCGACGCACTTATTCATTTGTGGATGTTAACTGAATCTGTAAGTCACCTACGCTGTTTACTTCTGAATATTATATTTCATTCTGGTGCGCTTAACGTTATCGCTACTGTGTAATAGTAGCATATGCTATTCACCAACTAAACATATCCTATTCAATGCGTTCACAGTCTCTTTCACGGCTATCATTTGTAGTAGCCTATTCACAAACTGTTTGCTCAAGCGTAGCGTTTTCTCTGAGTTCACTGTGTGCTTTCTACCATGCACAGATACAGATACAATTACAGATTGCTGTGTAATTGTAACAATGAGCACTCAAACACACCAAACCAACAATTACTAAAAACACACACAAAAACTGATTTTGCAAGGGCATTTTGCACTAGTAGAGAAACAAAGCACAGACATTTGCTTGTCCAGCAGCAACAGCAGCACATTGCAAAATAATTTATTTACCCCCAACTCTCTTTGCAGAACACACGATCCTTGCTCGATCCCCGAGTCTCCCCAACCATTTCCTGCATAATCTGTTTTTCTTTTTCTCCTTTTCGCTGCAAATCAGTGCACAGACAATTTGGATCGCAAGCTTCTTACTAAGCTTCTTATTTTGGTTGTGAAATGTAGTTTGCGGAACAGACAGAAGTTGCCGGCGATTCTTTGTTTGGTAAAGTCATGCAATGTGAAACCCCCTGTCGCCGATGCATCGTGCAGTGTGCACACAGCACCAACTGAATGTTACCCCAGATAGTCGTGCAGTGTGAAAAGAACAGTGACTTTGACTACTTTGAAAATCGTGCAGTGTGAACTTGGCATAAGCTGTCAATCACACAGCACAAGTTCATCTGGAAACTTGCCAAAAAACTCTGTTACACTGCACAACAAAGCTCTTACTGTATTTACATCGTAGAAATCGCGTTGCAATGAAGAGATCACTGCATTCACGCAATCAACATTGTCATCTGCTCAATGCTCATCACTGCAACCTTTAATATGATGGAAATCTATCTAAATACAATGATATAATCAACACTTTTCACGATTCGTTAATCTCAACAGCTGTAATAGTAAACACGTAGTAAAAGTATTCGAGACGGTTCCACATGTAATACTTATTTCATGTGCAAAGATTACACTGAAGTCTCACAGCAGACACGCCCCTTCAAACAGAGCGTTCAAATCAGAGGGCTAAAATCAGGATAGAAAATTGCCATTTATATCTAAATTGTGGCCATTTTTGATGTAAAAATCACATTAACATTACAAGTGCACGTCAGGAAACATTATACAATTATTAAAAAAATCCAGTTCGTAACTAGCCTAGAAATCTAGACGCACCCTAGCGGCAGCAAAATGTATTTTGCAGCCAGGGCAGTCTAGCAACTCTCCATTGACTTTCGAGCTGCAAAAACCTAAATTGGGACAGGCCAATCACGTCGTGTATAGAGTAGGCGGGGCAGGCTTAACATAATGACGACAGAGCTGTGACGGTTATCTGCCACTTGAAAGAATGGCGGAGCTGCTGGAGAACAGTCTTTCGAATCGGCTTTGTCCGCGACTCTGGAGGACTTGGAGTTAGGTTTTTCTTTGAGAAAAGAGCATAGAACGGCACTTAAAGGGATACTTCACCTCTGGAAAGATGAATGTGTATTTAAAATAGGTCATTTATGTAGAAGAAATGTGAAATTATTTTTGAATTTGGAGCTTTCTAGACTGAGAAAAGCCAGAAAATGTGTTTTTGGCTTATGTGGATGAAAGACAACAACTCCCAGAATGCACTTGCTTCGCTGCCCTTGGCCACTCCCAAGCCACGCCTACCAGTAAGAGAGCGCAGTTGAAAACAACAAGACTAGCTACTAGTGAGTCTCCGTGACGAGTTTGCCCGGGATTTTCGAGATCGCCCAAAATGTCCGGGATTCGGCTTTTGCGTTCTACAGTCGCCATTCATTATGTTTACTGTGGCGAGCAGAACGAGGCAGAGGGCCGCGGGAGAACGGCGCGAGGCCGGTGGCGTGATTACTGAGACGCAGCGGTCTCGTATCTCTCACGGAGGAGCGGGAATTTTCTTAGCAATGTTAAAACGCACATCAACCGATCACTTGTTTAGTGTTCATGTAAACACTACATTCAGATTCACCAATCGGAATGAATTCAGTTAGATTGAAACAAAAGGTGTGCATGTAAACAATGAATGGCGACTGCAGAAAGCAAAAGCTGAATCCCGGAAATTTTGGACGATCTCGGCGGCCGGACATGTCCGGGAAAAAGAGGATGGTAACCCCTACTACTCAGCTTTCTCCACAGAACAAGAGCCTGTTAGCTAAGCTTCCAAAGAAAGACGGCTGACACTGTGTACATTCTGTGAGTGAGATCCCACCTCCTATGGGCGGGTTGAAAACATGCGGAACTAGTTCCTTCTACTGGCTGTAGTCTTTAGCTTCTGGCCAAAAAATCCTCCGATGACGCAAAATGACGATTTTTGCGTCATCGGAGGATTTTTTCCAGACAAAAAATACATAAATCTCTCATCTCAGGGAGATATGAGGGGGGAAAGCATGGTCATTCGAAAATACTACAGGTTTTCTACTAATACAAAGCTTAATGCTAAATCCTGAAGTATCCCTTTAAGTCATTCTTAAAAAAAGGAAGATGTGTTTGTAGTTTTGCCGGCCAGATTCAAAAGTTGAATCTATCAACTAGCTCCGCTGTTGGGAAAACGCTCTGGTTGGTTGAAGCGCTGTCCTATTGCGTGCAGAGGGAATTTGAAAGACAGCCGTTTATCCCGCCCCTCGGATTGAGCCGTGTCTATGGTGAGTTGCCAGACCCAACATCTTGATGTAAGTCTGGCTTGCCAGGCTAGTTCGTAACCCCTTTAAAGGGTTAGTTCACCCAAAAATTACTCACCCTCATGTTGTTCCAACCCCGTAAGACCTTCGTTCATCTTCGGAACACAAATTAAGATATTTTTTATTAAATCTGAGTGCTGGATCACTCTTCCATAGGCTTCTAAGGCATTATAACTTGCTGGCCCAGAAAATGTTTTAAAGACATCGTTAATATAGTCCAAGTGACTACAGTGGCTCAAACTTAAATTTATAAAGCGACAAGAATACTTTTTGTGTGCAAAACCCCCCAAAAATTAGTAGTATAACAGTAGTATAACAGCGTAGCGCTTCTGTGTTATACGTCACACGTAGGCTCACTATTGGCCGACGCTGGTCATGTGTGTGATGCGTGTGACGTACAACACAGAAGCGCTGCGCAGTTATACTCCGTGAAAAAACTCTAGGCCCAGAGAGAAGGAAATGAATAGTGGAATAAAGTTGTTATTTATTTTTTTCGCACAAAAAGTATTCTCGTTGCTTTATAAACTTAAGATTGAGCCACTGTAGTCACTTGGACTATATTAACAATGTTTTTAATACATTTTCTGGGCCAGCAAGTTATAATGCCTTAGAAGCCTATGGAGAAGTGATCCAGCTCTCAGATTTAATCAAAAATATCTTAATTTGTGTTTCGAAGATGAACGAAGGTCTTACGGGGTTGGAACAACATGAGGGTGAGTAATTACTGACAGAATTTTCATTTTTGGGTGAACTAACCCTTTAAGACTAAGGGCCCTATTTTAACGATCTGAAACGCAAGTATCAAGCGCAAAATGCAAGTAACTTTGTGGGCGGGTCTTGGGTGCTGTTGCTATTATACCGGCGGGATAAATGACTCTTGCGCCCGACGCAAATCTAAAATGGGTTGGTTAGGGGTGCAACGGATCAAAAAACTCACGGTTCGGATCGTTTCTCGGATCAGAGTCACGGATCGGATCATTTTTCGGATCAGCAAAAAAAACATTTTTTTTTTTGTTTATTAACACTTTTAAATTATTAAAATAAAATATATAAAATCAACTTAAAGTGCACAAGGCATAATATCTTCTTTTTAACATAATTAATGAAAAACAACTTAAAGTGCAACATTCCTTTAAACATGGACCAATGCTTGATGTGTTTCCACTGTCATATAGGGCTGTTAAACATGCTCAAAAATATTCCCTCTAAAAAAACACATATTCGAACATCTGGTTGCGCATTTTGTCAATGACGCACATTATGTCATTAACAGGACAAATTAATACAAAGACATAACTACTTGTATAGATAGTTTATTTAAGTTTAAACATATTTGACAATGTATTACCTACTGTACACAAAAACAAGTAAATCAAATAATGGCCAAGACCCGCAGACCTCTTTCTCTCTCTTGCCCTCACCCATGCTGCGTTCACACCAAACGGGAATAGAGCGTCTGACGCGAGTGATTTCAATGTAAAGTCAATGTAAAGACGCGTTTACGCGCGTCTGGAGATCTTGCGGCGCGAATGAGGCGTCACGCTCTACACTTACCTACACTTTAGTAATGTTTCTGTTTAACGTTAAATAAAATGACCTGTCCCTGATCCCTCAGGCAGCACGCCCACTCACAAAGCAGACAGCCGAGCACATTCGAATATTAATTTTCACCTTCGATATTCTGTTTTTTAAAACTATTCGAATATATATTCGAATTTAGAATATTCGTTGACAGCCCTACTGTCATATGGATTTCTTGTGCCACAGTGCCTATACACACCGTCACAGTTTTATCCACTATAACCTCTTTCCTTCATCATTATATTTGACAGGGAAGCCAAAATACTCCCATACAGGGGAATTAAATGATGCGGGGCGTTCAAGCTCCTCCGTTCCTCCGCTCGCCATGACCACGCTGTGTGTGGACTGAACATGCGCACAACTTTCTTTTTTTTCATAAATCAATCCACGGATCACGTGTGTGCCGAACCGAAGATATTGATCCGAACGGCGGATTTGCCAGGAGCGGTTCACAGCCGAGGAGACCGACGTTCTCGTCAGGGACGTTGGGGATGGAGAAACACACCCAAATTAACTTAGGTTAAACAGGCATATGATAATTTGGGTAAATGTGTAAGCTAGATGTATGTTTTTATAATAAACTATCTATCTATCTATCTATCTATCTATCTATCTATCTATCTATCTATCGTAATAATGTAGGCTATGATTTTCAAAAATGAAAACTGCTGCGTCTGTGTGTAGATGAGAGAATCGAAGTGTATGCGCGTTGTGCACAGGCTACATTGATTATGGCCAAGCATGCGCCCTTAAAATAGCATATGAATAACATGCGCAACGCGCCACTGACTTTAAACTACTTTTTTTTCGGTCAGTGGCGGAATTGTTTTCTAAACCTGCAAAATAGCATGAGGGAACGTTTGCGCCGGAACACGCCTCCTCTTTGTGCTGAACCGCCCCGGGGAGCGCAAGTGTATTTCTTAGTTAACCGACGTGCGTCTGTGGAGGGAAAAGACCGCTGTGCGCGGGTGCAAAATAGGAATGATACATGCGTCGGTGTACAAAGTCAATTGCGCTGGGTGCAAGATAGGGCCCCTTGTCTTATGGACCTGTCACGAAACTGCCCCGAGACTCGAAGGTGAGATCCAATTGCAGCTTTATTAAGGGGCAATACAGACACGTAATCCAATAAACAGGCAATGGGTCAAAACACAGGCAGACAGTCCAAACAAACAAAACAAAACAAAAACAAGACAGGCAGGGGTCAGAGGCAAGAGAGTAATCCAAGGAACAGGCAAGAAATCCGAAAACCAAGAGACAAGAAAACCAGGGAAAACGCTCAGAAGTGCAGTGCAACAACATACAAAACTTCACAGTGAGTGATGGGGTGAACCAGGCTTATATGGGGTGAACTAAACAAGATAATAAGACACAGGTGAATGAGATAGTGAGTGTTGAGGAGTCCGGGCAGTGAGTTCTGGGAAATGTAGTTTTTGAGTGAAATATGATAGTCTGGTGTGGAGTGCCCTCTGGTGGCTCTCAAGGGCACTCCAGCTGGTGACTGTTACATAGCTCCCCCCTTTAAGGAGCGGATTCCAGACGCTCAGAAAAACAGTTCAGGAGGGTGGTGGAGCAGAGGAGGACCCAGGGGCGGGATGGAGGGCCAGGCCCGTGAAGTGGAAGAGGACCTGGAGACTGCGGCAAGACGGGAGGCCAGGGTGGAGCAGGCTGTGCAGGCGACCAGGGCGGATCAGGCTGTGCAGGTGACCAGGGCGGATCAGGCTGTGCAGGCGACCAGGGCGGTTTAGGCTGTGCAGGCGACCAGGGCGGATCAGGCTGTGCAGGCGACCAGGGCGGATCAGGCTGTGCAGGCGACCAGGGCGGAGCAGGCTGTGCAGGTGACCAGGGCGGATCAGGCTGTGCAGCCGACCAGGGTGGATCACGCTGTGCAGGCGGCCAGGGCGCAGGAACAGACACCGGCTCAGTAACAGGAACAGGAACAGACACCAGCTCAGGAACAGGAACAGACACCGGCTCAGGAACAGGAACAGACACCGTGGCAGCGGCTATCTCTGCTGAGGGCTCGGCGGTGACCATCTTGTCCTCAGACACTGGCTCGGCGGAGACCATCTTGTCCTGAGACACTGGCTCGGCGGCGGCCAACTTGTCCGGAGACACTGGCTCGGCAGAGACAATCTTGTCCTGAGACACTGGTTCGGCAGGAGCCATCTTGTCCGGAGACACTGGCTCGGCGGAGACCATCTTGTCCTGAGACACTGGTTCGGCGGCGGCCATCTTGTCCGGAGACACTGGCTCGGCGGCGGCCATCTTGTCCGGAGACACTGGCTCGGCGGGCGTGACGTGAACAGTCTCTGGATCGGCGGGCGTGACGTGAACAGTCTCTGGATCGGCAGAAGTGACGTGAACAGTCTCTGGATCGGCAGAAGTGACGTGAACGGTCTCTGGATCGGCAGAAGTGACGTGAACAGTCTCTGGATCGGCAGGCGTGACGTGAACGGTCTCTGGATCGGCAGAAGTGACGTGAACGGTCTCTGGATCGGCAGGACTGACGTGGAGCGCAGGCTCGGCAGGGCTGACGTGGAGCCAAAGTCTTGTGAGGATCATGCAAGGGCATGAATGAACTGAGCGGTTCAGATAGCCCTCCCCGAAAAAAGATCTTAAGGCATTCTGTGTTCATTGAGGTGAGATGTGCCAGTTCAATAAACTCCTCGACATACCTCTCAATCGGCCGATTCCCCTGACGGAGACGCAGGATTTGTACTGCTGTATCTGTGGGCATCGCTGCTGGATCTAGGTGTGCCCTTACAAAAAATTACTGCAGTTTTTTAGAAGTAATAGTACAGTTTTTTTTACATGTAGAAAAATGCAGTTTTTTGGACACGAAAAAACTGCAATATTGCAGTATTACTGTAAAAAAAGATGTCTGAAGTATTACTAAAATACAACTGCAGTATTACTGCTCCAATACATCTAAAGTACTAGTAAAATAATACTGCGATACAGATGCAGTACAATTGAAGTATTATTGAAATACAACTGCAATAAAACTGCAGTATTACTGCAATACAGCTGAAGTATTACTAAAAATACAACTGCAGTATTACTGCTCCAATACTTCTAAAGTACTAGTAAAATAATCCCGCGATACAGATGCAATACAGCGGAAGTATTACTAAAATACAACTGCAGTAGTACTAAAATACAGAATACAACTAAAGTACAAGTACTAATAAAATTCTGTACAGATACAATCGGATTATCCAGAAAATTATGTTTTATTTTCACACATATATGAATTTATGTACGAAACAACAGTGAAACTGCAATGTAACAATACATGTGTTTTTTATTTTAATTTAAACTTTAAATAACCGGCTGAGAGTTAGGAAATAAATGAATAAATTAATAATTTGCAAATAAACACTTTATAGTATATTTCCATTACTCAGGAAGGTTTCGTTTTTTGAATAGCTTGTCCTCATTGTTAAGCTTGGTTCTTATGACTGCCTTTACATCAGATGAAGACACACTGAATTTCTTTTGGATATAGTCTGAAAAAGAAAAGAAAAAAAGATTCAGAAAAACTCAAGTTTCAGTTACAGTCTACAACACAGGCATATAGTATGCTTAAACTGAATCTTGCATTGTGGTGTCACCAAATGTTTGGGGTAAGTATTCATACTGTTCCCAATTCATTTGTAATGGCATATTGGTCAGCATTAATGGCTATGAACATTTCAAGTAAAATAAGTTAAGGTAACACTTAACTTCTTAAAGCATTTATGTATATGTGGCGAGCAGGACGAGGCTGAGGGCCGTGAGAGAGCGGCATGAGGCCGGTGGCGTGATTACTCTGATGAGCGACACCTGCGAGACGCACCGGTCTCGAATCTCTCACGGAGGAGCGGAAGCATAAAGGAGGAGCGACGACAGTGAAGAGCGAGAGAGGACAGGCCTGAATTTTATTTGATGTGTTGTTTCTGTTTTGTGTTGTGTTGCCAGCAGTCGTCCGTGAGGGGCTGCTGGCTTTTACTTTCATTTTTGTATTTGTTTATTTATTTATTAAAATGTTGAATGTTCGCCGGTTCCCGCCTCCTTCTTCCCATAATATCTGAACCCTGTTACATTATAATACAATTAAGGTGTTCATAATGCACATTATATTGCATTGTATCTTTTCATAAATAATTGTTACTAAAGTTAAAATGCATTATATTTGCAGATTGGTTGTTACATCTGAAATTGGTTGTTTGTCATGTGATGTGTCATTTAATGCATTACACATTATGAAGACATAGCATAACACTTTTTTATGAAGCCTGTATTTATAATGCATTACAAGGGTATTTTTATTGTATTATAATGCATGCATAATGCCTTATAAACAACCTTATAATGTGTTATATCGTCTTATTGATAATCGTAACAATAGTAATAATACTTATTTGTGGTTATAAGTATTAAGAGTATGACGATTTATAATTTTATTCACTTACGTAATAATGGATTATATATCCCATAGTTTCATATATTTTGCTTTCCCAAGAGTCATACTGTATCTTGACATTGTTGACTTAAGATACTGAAGGATTACAAATTTAAGAATCTCTTTCAAATATGCTTCCTTACATAAACATCACGGTGAAGAATACTGATTTTAGCATTTGAGTTTTTAATTTAGATTCCAATATAAACTGGGAAAGTTTAGCAGCTGTTATGATGATTGTATCAAGAGATTCCTGCCGGACCTGTTCTCTAAATGGGTCAATTGCTGAGACTCTCACCCTCACCCTTTGTCTTTATGCATTTCCTGACCATTGGGCTCAATGTACAGCTGTGCTTTTGTCTCTATGATAATGTTAATGTATGGGTGATCTAGTCAGGCTGATTGGATCACTGTTATGCTGATGAGAACAGAGCTGCGGAAATTCTGGTAACGAGCTGACGCCTATATTGTATTTGCATACTTTGTAAAGGGAAGGTCTCCACCCCCAAAAGTCCCTCCTCCTAAAAATGCCTATAAGATACCATGTAAAGTTATGTTAGATTAGACTTTGGAAGAACTGCAGCCACGTCAACGCGAAGTCCTCAATAAAGAATAACTTCTTGAACGTGATCCCAAACGTCTCCTGGTTTCTTGCTTTGACGAAGAAAAAGTTTCCAACAATACAATATTGTATTTTTAAATGTAAAAGAGTTTCCAGTGAGTTTAAAGAGATTTTTTGAAATGTTAAGAATTTAAATGTAAAAGGCATAGGGGGCTTAAGAACATTTGAGTATAAAAGGTGTTTTAATTCCACTCCAGAGTTTTTAAATTTGCAAATAAATAAGTCTTTTAATTATCATTTGATGACAAAAGATCACATGCTATTTAAATGGGAGATATATCTTGATTTAATACTCACCTAATTCTGAAAGCTATTAATATAACAATTCGAAAATAAAAATTAGATCGGTTGACCCTAATTGAGTCACTTCCCCTAATCACACAAACTATAAACAACTAATTATATACATGGACTGAAACAAACTAAATTGTTTGACAAATAAAAAATAAAGCAACTGATAAAAATCCCAAATTCTCTTTCACAGCAGAGCTAGTCTGTAGAAATACATGAGGAGTTACCTATTAAGACGGACACTGTGTGAGCTGGAAGTGCCTCCTTGCTGGTCTCTGCATTGGGTGCCTTTCTTCCATTTAGAGAGTGAGTGGCAAGAGTTTCTCGCCCAAAGGTTACAAGGAAAAGCTCGCTGGTAAATTTTTTAAAATCTTGGGTGTTGATCCTATCAAACTGGCTTCTCTTGATCCACACCCCCTCTCCCAAATTGATGTAATCGACTACCTAGTGGGGAACAGCAGAGAACAGATTATTTTCTTTTCTGAAAAAGTAAAAAAAAAAAAAAGTTGACCACCACAGTGACACACTACAATATAAAACAAAATGGCTCAGAAATGCCTTTTAGAATAAATGATAAAGCTACAGAGCAAAATCCAAATACTTTTGGTTTGCCCGGTACAGAGTTAAAAACAACATCAGCAACCACAAGTTGTGTTATGTAAAAGAGGTAGATTTTAACACACCTTCTAGCCAGAATTGAAAATTCTTACAGAAAATGGAATACAATACAATAACTGTATAATTGGGACCTACTTACCTGCTCACTTCCTGGAGCAGAGCATGGTTCTTGAATTTGAGAACCGATGTTCTGAGAAGATGAGGTCTGCAGAGTGTCAGGCTTCTGCTTTGAAATGCACATCATCTTTATTTCTCCTACTGTGCCTTTTAGCTCCTGCACAAGAGCATGCATTTCTGGAAAAAAGCAGAGCGACACAATCATGTTCACAATCCACAAAACCTTTACAGTGCCCTCCACATCTATTGGCACCATTTATCCTCTTGGTCTTTCTTTCAAAATTCTAATCTAAAATCAAAATAAAATAATTGGGAAAAATATGAATATGAATTGATAAATACAGTCGTGGTCAGGATAAATGGGGAGTTGGAAAATTAGCCTATTTCCAAAAAAAAGTGGAGTGTTCCTTTTCATCAGGCACAGCATTTTTCTAATGAAGCTGTCACTTTAATTGACCGTTCGCAAAGACCCGCCCCCCTTAGTTACTGACGCTATGCCCGACAAGCTACGCTGCTCTCATGAAAAATACATCGCGGAGCAGAGAGGAGACTGACAACGCGCTGACAGACAGGACAGACCAGGTTACTTTTCGGTTACTTTTGATATTAAACAATTACATATATTAGAAATGTAATATTTCTGCGTGTGAGAGCGCTGCAAGATCTCTGTTTGCAACTGACTGCCTGTGTGTGTGTCTGTATGTGTGTGTCCTACAATAAAAGCAGCACATTAATTTAGAACAGTGATTCAACTGACTTGTAACCTGTGCATTCATTGTTTAATGCACAACTTCCAGCCAATCAGAATCGAGTATTCAAAAAGAACATGGTATATACTGAAGAAGATCGTTCACAAGTTGAGAACTGAAAATTGAGAACAATTGCTGTGCAATAGCTAGATTTCATTACCTTTCCACTCCTTCAGCTCTCTCTCTGCTTTTATCCTGAAGCGCCGCTCATATTTTAAATCTTCTTTAAGCTCTTTAATTTCATTTTTTAACTCTTTGATCTCTTCAGCCATGTCTGACCTCTTATATGGCTGAGGAGACAAAGGACTTGGTACACTTGAATCCTTCAGCCCTCCCACAGCAGGTCTTGGTTCCTGAAGTACAATATCCGTTATTATGTATTCTAGCTGTAACGTTAAAGTTTATAAAAGATAAAATAAAGTAGCTTCCTGCTCACCTTTATTTGAGTGCAGCTTTGTTTCACCGCAGCCATAATCTTCTGTTGAATGATGTTTTTGGTCTTTTTTTTTGTTACCGGTGCATTTTCCTGAAAATAGAAATCACACAATAAAAAAGTATCCCAGAAAAATTAAACTATTAAACATAAATGCTTGTCTACAGCGCATTTAGTATATGTATGAAATATACAGGACTTTAGGCCTACATGTAACTGGATTTCTTGATTTTATTTAAATACTATCTAAAATCAGGTTGACATTTGAGGTAGAATGTGAATGAGATTTTATCCATTTACCAGGTCCAGAAATGAAGTCTCGCCAACATCTGTTGAGGACCTTTTTACTTTCTCTCTTCTACCCTTTCCTAATGCTTCCTCTGTTGCAAAGAGGGGTATACTGTCAAAGTCACAGCCATTTTCAATTTTTCTTCTCAAGTCAATTAGGGGCTGACGCTCTTCTAAAAACAAACAAACAAAGACATTCAGTGCAGTTTTGTTTATTCCATTGTTATAAATGTTTTTTTTTTTTCATAAGTTTTTACTTATATTTTTATTGTTGAGCTTCAATGATAGCATAATACATTTGTCTATTCACAAAGGATTGTAACGTTAACTGGTTGGAGTGAGATTTTAATGATAGCATACGATTATGTCTCACTTTATCACCATATTGAAATTAATATCTTTACAACGCAATAAAATGGATCCCATAGATGGTCAGTTTACTTCTGGTAATTGTATTACTAAAACATGACAGTGAATGTATCACCTCCAAAAAACAACATTGTTTTGTCTTTCTATCAGACTTGAGTTCTGTGTTGATCAGTCCTCGCGAGGCTCTGTGCTCGTGCCTTAATTGCGCGCTGCGCGTGCGCTACAAATCAGTACGTAAGCAGCGTTTCCCCCTATTTTCTCAACTGTGTTTGAATAAAAGATAAATAAAAGTATATGTACAGCTCTCTAAATTAAATAACCAAAGATATGAGGACATTAGACGTTATAGCCTACTCACCACTAAACTGGATGACTCGACAAGGCCAAAGCTGCAGCTCGCCTGACGAAGTTTCATTCCAGTAAACATATGCTTCCTCTTCTTTGTTCCACTTGTGAATGGCCGCGGGGTGTAGTTTTGACATATTTTTGTGTTTTATTTGTGAAAGTTCACATATATGAACGGTGTTGTCTGTGAAAAAATCTACCAAAACGTATTGTATGTCCATCCTGACCTGAACTAATGAAGACACTGACTGACGTCAGTTCGCTCATCAAGGAACAGCTGCTCTCAAGACTCGTTGTCAGGGCAACGAACGCGCGAAGAAGATCTAGACACGCGCGTGCTAATTATCTATGAGGGTGAAATGTCCAACAGGCGAAAAAAATACAAATCTTTTTTAGAAGATGACTATATTCCAAAAAAAAAAAAAAAAAAAAAAAAAATCCCAGTAGTACGGTGTACATTTTAGGACATCCTCAGACCTCAGACATAAGAAGACAAGGATCATGCCTCAGACTAAAAGGCAGTCATTGGACAAAACGGCATCGCGCCTCAGACTGAAAAGCTTCAGGTCTATTTAGACATCAGACGAAACAGCCTCAGACAAAAAGGCATCAGACATAAAGGCATCGGACGAAACGGACTCAGACTAAAAGGCATCAGACGAAACAGACTCAGATGGAGTTTGGAGGTTCGCATTGCCCCGCCCCATGTAACGTCACATGTACGCGGTTCAAACTCGAAAGTTGCCAACATACAAGCTAGCTAGTTGAAATATGGCATCTAAGTTTTTAAATGTGCAAATAAAACTTGAGAAATGCATTTCTTCTGTAAACAACTTAGTGTAATCAGTGTATATGTTTATATATCTATATCTATATATATATATATATATATATATATATATATGCTTTAATGAAATGTTACACTGTTTTAACATTTAATTAAAGCATATAATATATACATAGCATATATACAGTACAGGCCAAATTTTTTGAAACGTATACAATTTTTATTGTATTTTTTAACAAAAAAAGTTTTTAACCTAAATATGGAATACTTGCTAGGACAGAGATAATGTTTTTGAAAGAAGTTTCTTCTGCTCATCAAGCCTGCATTTATTTGATCAAAAATACAGAACAAAATGTAATATTGTGATATATTATTACAATTTAAAATAATTGGTTTTCAATTTATTATACTTTAAATTATCATTTATTTCTGTGATGCAAAGCTGAATTTTCAGGATCATTACTCCAGTCTTCAGTGTCACATGTGACATCCAGTCAATCACATGAATGATCCTTTAGAAATCATTCTAATATGATGATTCATTATTCATTAAGTTGGAAACAGTTCTGCTGCTTAATATTTTTTCATAACCTGTGATACTTTTTAGGATACTTTGATGAATAAAACATAAAAAAAAGCAAATGTACAACAATTTTGTAACTTTTGTGTTGCTTTTGTAACAACAAAATACAATACTGGTCAGTAATTTGGGGTCAGTAATTTTTTCCTTTCTTTTTTTTTTTTTAATAAATCAATACTTTTATTCAGCAAGGATGTGTTAAATTGATAAAAAGTGATAGTAAAGAAGCAGGGGCGGATCTACCGGGGTGGCATAGGGTGGCAAATGCCACCCTAAAAGAAAGCCTTGCCACCCCTGCTGCCACCCCAGTTGGCAGCAACGAATTAAAAGTTATGGCCAATTTAAATGTGATTAAATTCAGTATATACCCCTCAAAAATTCCTGCACCCCTCTCGCCACACCATAAATATTTTTCTAGATCCGCCCCTGTAAAGAAGATTTATATTATTAGAAAATATTTTTTTATTTTGAATAAATGCAGTTCTTTTTAACCTTTTATTCATCAAATATATTAGGCAGCAGAACTGTTTCCAACACTCATAATAAATCAGAAAATTAGAATGATTTCTAAAGGATCATGTGATTGACTGGATGTCACATGTGACACTGAAGACTGGAGTAATGATGCTGAAAATTCAGCTTTGCATCACAGAAATAAATGATAATTTAAAGTATAATAAATTGAAAACCAATTATTTTAAATTGTAATAATATATCACAATATTACATTTTGATCAAATAAATGCAGGCTTGATGAGCAGAAGAAACTTCTTTCAAAAACATTAAAAATAGTAATGTTTCCAAACTTTTGGCCTGTGTATATATGTACACTAATTATGTTGAAGAGAACATGCATTTCGTGAGTGCATGTTTTAACATTTAATTAAAGCATATAATATATATATATATATATATATATATATATATATATATATATATATATATACATACATACACTAATTATGCTGTATGCAGAAGAGAACATGCATTTCACGAGTTTTATTTGCACGTTTAAAAAGTTAGATGACATATTTCAACTAGCTAGCTTGTATGTTGGCAAACTATCGTGAAGTAAAGCGTTCTTTTTTTCTTTTATTGAATATGTATCAAATAACAAGCGTATATATAAAGGACATAGAACTTCTACAGGAATTAAATTATATCAAGTATATGTAAAGCTTCACATATATAAAATAAATAAATAAATAAAAGACATACACAGAGGAAACATTATGCATCAGTGGTATTGTCAAAAATATCATCATAATATTTCAAGAATCTGTCACTTTTCTTGTTTTTAATCAACCTTAGAGACTTCAGAAATGTATCAAGTAAAGCGTTCTTTCTAGCTATGAATCGCGTACATATGATGTCACATGGGGCGGGGCAATGCGAACCTCCAAACTCCATCTGAGTCCGTTTCGTCCGATGCCTTTTAGTCTGAGTCCGTTTCGTCTGATGCCTTTATGTCTGATGCCTTTTAGTCTGAGTCCGTTTCGTCTGATGCCTTTATGTCTGATGCCTTTTAGTCTGAGTCCGTTTCGTCTGATGCCTCTATGTCTGATGCCTTTTAGTCTGAGTCTGTTTCGTCTGATGCCTTTTTGTCTGAGGCTGTTTCATCTGATGCCTAATTGTACGAGACCTGACACCTGACATTGTTTTTCCTGAGACCTGAAGCTTTTCAGTCTGAGGCGCGATGCCGTTTTGTCCAATGACTGAAGCCTTTTAGTCTGAGGCATGATGCCTTGTCTTCTTATGTCTGAGGTCTGAGGATGTCCTAAAATGTACACCGTACTGAAGAAACGAGTACAAAATATTTCTGGAAGATGATGAAGAAGAACCCCACAGGAGCACAAGTGTACGGAGAAATAGCAGGGAAGGTGATGTTGCAAGCCTGTCACCTCAGGTAAAATAAATCAAGTTCAATTAAATAAATACATCTCTCAGCCAACATAACCTCTAATTCAGTTCCGTTAATATTATTTAACAGTATTTTTAATTATTATTCATTATAATAATAATACACATTTTGCAATACATGGAGACATTACACAACTGGCTTAAAGTTCATTTGTTTTTTACTTTAGACACACACAGAGAACCGAGTTGATGCTGACTCTGAAGAAGACACACAACTGCTCTGCAGAGAAGAGGCAGCTAGGCAACTCACTGAGGTATTACAAAATATTTAGTTTGCTCTTTATTTTACATATATTCCTTTATTATTTTAATCATATTTATTTCATTTTGATTGTATGCTAACCATGCAGTCAATCAATTGGTAGCACATTACAATAAGGTTTTACTAGTTAACATGAACTAAGAATGAGCAATATACTTCTACAGCATGTATTGATCTTAGTTAAAGTTAATTTCAACATTTACTAATACATTATTAAAATCAAATGTTGTATTTATTACCATTAGTTAATACACTGAACAAACAATAAACCACTATATTTGTATTAACTAATAAACAAATGTATTGCTCATGGTTAGTTAACAAATGAGATCTTACTGTAAAGTGTTACCAATCCTTTTACAGTTTACCATTTTATTTTATATTTTTTGTAAGCCTGACGGTCATTTACATTTTTCTTCAGCCAGATGACATATCAGGTGGTGATATAGCCTAGAAGATGAAGAGCAAAACACACAATGGTTGAGCAATGAAGAGGTACATTTTGTAGGGTATAGTCTAATAAAGGACATGTTTGCTTGTTATGCAAATGTGCTATAATGTACATATAGCCAACTGATAAAACACATCCATGGACAGTGTCTAAATGAAACAATTATTTTTAAGCCTTCCTTTTTATGATGAAGTTATCCTTTATTAATGTATTTACAGTAATACAGATGAATAAAAAGTTGAAAAAAAATTCTGTTACCGAAATAATACCATGGAAGATAACATTTAATTTGGGAAAACCGATTGCGCCAACCATTCAAATTTAACAACTAATATTTATATGATATTATTACTTTAAATTGATTTAATTTAAAGGGATACTTCACCTCTGGGAAGATGAATGTGTATTTAAAATAGGTCATTTAAGTAGAAGAAATGTGAAGAAATTTTTGAATTTGGAGCTTTCTAGACTGAGAAAAGCCAGAAAATGTATTTTTGGCTTATGTGGATGAAAGACAACAACTCCCAGAATGCACTTGCTTCGCTGCCTTAGGAGGCCACGCCTACCGGTAAGAGTGCGCAGTTGAAAACAACAAGGCTAACTTAGCCTACGTGATGAGTTTGCCAGGGATTTGCGGATCTCTAGAGATCGCCCAAAATGTCCGGGATTCGGCTTTTGCGTTCTACAGTCGCCATTCATTCATCATGTTTACTCTGGCGAGCAGGACGAGGCTGACGGCCGCGGGAGAACGGCGCGAGGCCGATGGCGTCATTACTGAGACGGGACGGGTCTCGCGTCTCTCACGGAGGAGCGGGAATTTTCTTGGATCGGAATGAATTCAGTTAGATTGAAACAAAAGGTGTGCATGTAAACAATGAATGGCGACCGCAGAACGCAAAAGCTGAATCCCGGATATTTTGAACGATCATCTCGCCCGCCGGACAAGTCCGGGAAAAGGAGGATGGTAACCCCTACTTACTCAGCTTTCTCCTATATTCAGCTTTCTCCACAGAACAAGAGCCTACTAGCTTAGCTTCCAAAGAAAGACGGCTGACACTGTGTACATTCTGTGAGTGAGATCCCACCCTGAATGGGCGGGCTGAAAACATGCGGAACAACGCCATCTACTGGCTGTAGTCTTTAGCCTCTGGCCAGAAAATCCTCCGATGACGCAAAATGACGATTTTTGCGTCATCGGAGGATTTTTTCCAGACAAAAAAATACATAAATCTCTCCTCTCAGGGGGATATGAGGGTGGAAAGCATGGTCATTCGAAAATACTACAGGTTTTCTACTAATACAAAGCTTAATGCTAAATCCTGAAGTATCCCTTTAAGTATAAATAAAGCAATCAATTAATCATAAAATAACACTTAAGTTCAACTCTCCTGATCAATTGAGTTCACACATAACTATTTTTCTACTTAGTGCAATGAACTTAATATTTAAGTGATATTAACTTGTTTCATTTAGTATATTTTACTATTTTACAGTACATCACTGTATTTCAATTCACAGTACATTTGATTTTACAGTAAACCACTGGCAGCACTGTTTTTTGAAAGTTGTGCATGAGTAATATGGACAAATGGAATGTAAAATGACTTTAAATTACCATGCATACATTTATTTCCTTCTCATTTTTCCTCTCTAGCAAAGCAGTTCCAATCTTGAGGATGGAAATATCAGAACCACCACTTGTATCATTGATGGAGACCAGCCTTTGTATCCTGGAGCCAAACTTTCAAAAGGGGAAAGTCTGACTGCACTTCTGGGCTACATGCTACGCCACCATGTGACCAAGGCAGGAAGTCAAGATTTACTGCATCTGCTGCAGATGCTTCTCCCTGAAAATAGTTTACCCTCCACAAACTACCTGTTCAAGCGTGCTTTTGACACAACCAGCTGGCAGTTACATCACTATTGTCTGAATCCTGACTGTGGAGCTTACATTGGCATACTAGATGTCGAGAGTGTACTATGTCCAATGTGTGATACAGAATGCAAAGTATCAGAACATCTGAGTGAAGGCTATTATTTGATGTACACCCCCTTGAGAGATGAAATTAAAAATCTTTTTGAAAATCACAACCTTAATGAGAAACTATCACAGAAAAACAACTCTGATTGCATCCAAGATATCAGTGATGATACACTGTATAAGAGAATTCCAATGCTGACAGACCAGGGCAATATATCTTTGACATGGAATACAGATGGTGTCCCAGTGTTTAACTCTTCAAGCTATTCAATGTGGCCAATTCAGTGTACCATAAACGAAGTCCCTCCTTCTGAACGAAAAAACTTTGTGTTGGTGCCTGCACTCTGGTTTGGGCAAACCAAGCCAAAAATGGAAAGCTTTCTAAAACCATTCATTGAAGAGTGCAGATCTTTATAATCTGAAGGTGTTGTGTGGCACAACACTGTGACAAAAACTTATGAATGTTCAAAAGTTGCTGCGATTCTATGCACAGTTGACTCTGTTGCAAGGGCTCCAGTGCAAAATATCAACCAGTTTAATGGGGCACATGGCTGTAATTTTTGCACTCATTCTGGAGAGAGAGTGGAAAAGGGTGATGGGTTTACCAGGGTCTACCCACTCTCAGTACCCATTCCTAGTCTGAGAACACACGAGGGCATGATCCATTATGCAGAACTGGCCTCTGTAAATAACCCAGTCAATGGTGTTAAAGGACCAAGTCTTTTGACCACATTACAGTGTTTTGACATGGCAGAAAGTTTTGTTCCAGACTATTTACATAGTGTACTTCTTGGAGTAGTGCGCCAAATAACAGGCTTGTGGTTTGACAACAAAGTGCCAGAAGTAAACTTCAAAAATCCAAGTGTCCTGAAAGAGATAGACAAACGATTGAAATCAGTCCGGCCACCTAGCGAGATAACCCGTCTGCCACGATCTGTAAAAGAACGGCAAAAATGGAAAGGAAGTGAGTGGAGAACATTTCTTCTAATCTCTCCGTTTATTCTGTATGGTTTAATCCCGACACAGTATTTCCACCACTGGATGCTACTAGCCTTTGCCGTTTATCTGCTAACTAGTTCACATATTTCACATGTGAACATCGACAAGGCTCACATGGCTCTTTGTGAGCTTGTACTTCTAACCGAGTCTCTGTATGGAAAGCAAGAAGTGTCTTACAACATTCATCTCCTCACCCACTTAGCTGAGAGTGTCAGAAGACATGGTCCTTTGTCCTTGACGTCAACATTCGTCTTTGAAGGACATAATGGTAGACTGCTCAAACTTTTCAAATGGAACACAACATGTACCATTGCAAATAACTCAAAATCTAGCAAGACTAAAGGAGTTAAAAATATTATCGAGAGTTTACATTGCAGAAGACTCCCTGGCACATGAATACGTTTCATCAGCACTTTGGGGTTATTCCTTGTGCAAAAACATTGCACAGGTCAGTAGCTGCAATTTTTTTGGTCATGGTCAGGTGAAAGAGCTACCAGTGTCTCTGCATATCCTACTACAGGATTCTGGAATTCATACAGAACAAAATCAAGCCACCTACTTTCAGAGGTTTGTTTGTGATGGGACACTCTACTCCACTGATCAGTATGACTCAAAATACTCCAGATGTAATTCCTTGGTAACCATTGGGAAACAGGTTGCAAAAATTGAACACATCATTGTTGTTCAAACACAGGCCACCCCCAAACAACCAGTTTTACTGGTAAGGTTAACAAATCAAATTCAACCCTTTCACAAAAAGCGAACAGAGTATGTTTGCATGGATTCTCACATACTTAATGTCACATTCTGTGCAGGCTACAAGGCAGTACTTCCATCTGAAATAACAAACAAATGTATAGAAATTGTAAAAAGACCAGATGGGCTTGTCATTTTGCCCCTACCAAACACATATGAAAGAGATTAAAAAATAAGTAGAATCAGATTTACTGTAGTATCTCAATGTACTATGTGAGGAGGAGAAAATTAATGCTTTGAGAAAAGAATGTTTATGGTTGAATCATTAGTACAAATTTAGTAAAATTGCATTGTGTATGCTTACCCATCTAGAATAACTCACTATAAATGTACTATATTTCTTGTATTAACTGCATGTTTTAATCTCAGAATGTGACAAATGAAATGTATATGTGTATAAAACATACAAAATGCAATACAAATAAACATGAATTGAAAAATCAGGTGTACTCGCTTAATCAAAATAATTAATAAGGAGATTAACAAATAATCAGAATCAGATTTATTGCGACAGTATCTCAATGTAAAATGTGAGTAGGAGAAAATTAATGCTTTGGGAAAATATTTTTTATCGTTGAATCCTTGGTATAAATATAGTAAAAAATATTGTGTATGTTTAGCCATGAATTTTGAGAACTTTTTGTGTTGTGGCTGATTTATTTATTTTATTTGAAAAATTGAATTGTCAGCAAGTGTCCACAAAGTCACCAAGTCTTATGCCATTTAGATTAAGACAACTTTTATTATTATTATTATTATAATTTAAGATAGCTTAAGGGTTAATGTTGCATAGCAGTGGTCCATAGCTTTTTCTTGCTGTACAGTACACTTAGACTTTGCTGTCTGCCTCGCTGCCTGCTGTGAGTGTGTTTGTGTGCTTCGGTGCGGTAAGCTCCGTCTTAGCCTTATATTTCTTTGTTTTGAACCATCATTTTACTACTATTTCTAGTTGTTTATACTACTACATTTTACCCAACATCTCAGATTAACCTGACATCGCTAGCTTTTGTTATTAATACTACTAGCACAAAACGCTAGTAATTCGCTAGCCTGTTAACGCGCCACCCGTGCGCTCAGCTATTTTATTTATTTATTTTTCTCTCGCGCGTCCGCGCCTTTGAGTTCATAAAAAGCTCAGGTGAGTAAGAATCAGTCAACAAACACGGTGAGTAATGTCTTGTCCTGTTATTGTCACTTGCACTTCATGTCACATGTTTAGTATAGCCTTCTCTGTCGACAATATAGGATTTATATGTGATAAATGTAAGGAGACAGTTAGGTTGACAGAGAAGATTTCAGAATTAGAAACACGCATCCAAACTTTAACTGAGGATAGTAAGAGTGCTAGTGCTTTAGATGTTTTGGATGCGCATAGAATAGTGAACACTTTACATGGCGTGGTTCCGGCTGAAGTAGAGCCCGTGCAGCCGGGCAAATGGGTGACAGTGAGGGATCGCTCTAGTCGCGGATCTAAAAACCACTCTTCCGTTCCGATTACCATAACAAATCGATTTGCCCCGCTCAGTGAAACACCCACTGAGAATGATTGTGCCCTAGTTATTGGCGATTCTATTACACGGAACGTGAAAATAGAGACACCAACCACCATAGTCACATGTTTGCCGGGAGCCAGAGCGCCTGACATCAAAGCAAATTTAAAAGTGCTGGCTAATGCTAATCGTAAATTCTCTAAGATCATTATTCATGTCGGCACTAATGATGTTCGACTCCGCCAGTCGGAGATCACCAAAATTAATATTAAAGAGGTGTGTGAACTTGCAAGTACGATGTCAAGGACTGTAATTTGCTCTGGCCCCCTTCCTGTTCGCAGGAGTGATGAGATAGTTAGTAGATTATGTTCGCTTAACGGTTGGCTGTCTCGGTGGTGTCCGCTTAATAATATAGAATTCATAGACAATTGGAAAAGTTTTTGGGGCAAACCTGACCTGTTGAAAAGAGATGGTATTCATCCCTCCTGGGATGGTGCTGCTCTTCTCTCTAGTAATATGGCTCATAGTCTTAGAGCTCAAACATGACAATCTGGGGCTCAGGTCAGGAAGCAGACAGACTGGCTTAACCGACCGTCTGCTAGCGGCCTCGCGTCACCCAGGTCAGATAAATCCTATCACATAGAGCCTCTTTCACCTAGCTATCATCATATAGAGACTGTGTCTGTTCCCCGAATTTGGAAATCCAAAAAACGTTTAAACCCAACTAAGGTTAAAAATTTAATTGATGTTCAACAAATAAAAAAACAGCTATAATACAGATGAGCAAATGCTAAAGCTTGGGTTGCTGAATATTCGATCGCTTACTTCAAAAGCACTCGTTGTTAACGATATGATTTCAGATAATAACCTAGATGTGCTGTGTTTGACAGAAACCTGGCTAAAACCAAACGATTACATTACTTTAAATGAGTCCACCCCGCAAGATTACTGTTATAAACATGAGCCTCGTCTGAAACGCAAAGGGGGTGGTGTTGCTGTAATCTATAGTAATATTTTCAAAACCACTAAGAAATCAAGTTTTAAATATAATTCTTTTGAAGCATTGGTGCTTAATGTAAAAATATATAGTGTAAACGATAAATCACGTTTGAGATTTGTGCTGGCTACTGTATACAGGCCACCAGGGCACCATACAGACTTTATCAAAGAATTTGCGGACTTTCTATCAGAATTAATATTGACTGCAGATAAAGTACTAATTGTTGGTGATTTTAATATACACATCGATAATGAAAAAGATGCATTGGGATTGGCATTTAAAGACATTGTAAATTCAATTGGAGTTAGACAACACGTGTCAGGACCTACTCATCGTCGTAATCATACTCTAGATCTAATATTATCACACGGAATAGATGTGGATGCCGTTGAAATTCTGCAGCAGAGCGATGACATCTCAGATCATTACCTAGTCTCGTGTAATTTCCATTTAGCCAAGGCTGCAAAGCCGACTCCGTGTTACAAATATGTGAGACCTATCACTTCTGCTACTAAAGATTGCTTTATTAATAATCTTCCTAATCAGTTTCATCATCTCAGCATCTCAGATAGCTTAGAAGAACTCGATATTACAACAGAAACGTTTAACTCTCTCTTTTCCAGCACTTTAGACACAGTTGCTCCGTTGCGCTTAAAGAAGATTAAAGAAAATAGTCCAACGCCGTGGTACAACGAGCACACTCGGGCCCTTAAGAGAGCAGCCAGAAAAATGGAGCGCAACTGGAAGAAAACAAAACTAGAGGTATTTCGCATTTCATGGAAAGAGAGCTCAATTACTTACAGAGAGGCTTTAAAAGCTGCTAGATCTGCTTATTTTTCAACCCTATTAGAAGAAAATAAACATAATCCTAGGTATTTATTTGAAACGGTGGCTAAACTAACGAAAAATAAAGCTTCAAGCACCGAAGTTTCCAAGCAACACAGCAGTAATGACTTTATGAACTTCTTCACTTATAAGATTGATAATATCAGGGACAAAATTATAACTATGCAACCGTCTACTACAGTATCACATCAGGCAGTGCATTGTAGTCTCCCTGAGGAAAAATTTGATTCATTCGTTGCTATAGGAGAGGAAGAATTTACTAAACTCATTAAATCATCTAAATCTACAACATGTATGTTAGACCCTATACCGACTAAGCTACTGAAAGAAATACTTCCAGAGGTCATAGATCCTCTTCTTAATATCATTAATTCGTCTTTGTCTCTAGGATACGTACCAAAAAACTTTAAGCTGGCTATGATTAAACCGCTTGTTAAAAAAACGCAACTTGATCCTTCAGAATTAGTCAATTACAGGCCGATCTCGAATCTACCTTTTCTGTCAAAGATATTAGAAAAGGCAGTATCCTCACAACTGTGTTCCTTTCTTGAAAGAAATGATATCTGCGAGGATTTCCAGTCAGGATTTAGACCGTACCATAGTACCGAAACAGCTCTCGTTAGAGTCACAAATGATTTGCTCTTATCATCCGATCGTGGTTGTATCTCGCTATTAGTGTTACTCGATCTTAGTGCTGCATTTGACACCATCGACCACAACGTTCTTTTAAATAGATTAGAACATTATGTTGGCATTACGGGAAATGCACTAGCATGGTTTAAATCATACTTATCTGACCGTTATCAATTTGTAGCAGTAAATGATGAGATGTCTCATCGATCACAAGTTCAGTATGGCGTACCACAAGGCTCAGTACTAGGACCGCTGCTGTTCACTCTGTACATGCTACCATTAGGAGATATCATTAGGAAACATGGCATTAGCTTTCACTGTTATGCCGATGATACTCAGATCTATATTTCTTCAAAACCTAACGAAACTTACCAATTCACAAAATTAACGGAATGCATAGCGGATATAAAAAATTGGATGACTTGTAATTTCCTACTTCTGAATTCTGAAAAAACAGAGTTTCTAATTATTGGACAAAAAACTTCCTCACGTAATAATCTAGAATACTGTCTAACACTTGATGGCTGCTCTGTTAAGTCTTTGTCGTCGGTTAGGAACCTGGGTGTGCTCTTTGATACCAATCTTTCATTTGAAAGTCACGTGTCTAGTATCTGTAAAACTGCATTTTTCCATCTTAAAAATATATCTAAATTACGCCATATGCTCTCATTGACAAATGCGGAACAGTTAGTTCATGCGTTCATGACCTCAAGGCTAGATTATTGTAATGCTCTACTGGGTGGTTGCCCTGCACGCTTAATAAACAAACTACAGCTGGTTCAAAACGCAGCAGCTCGAGTTCTTACCAGAACCAGGAAGTATGACCATATTAGCCCGGTTCTGTCAAAACTGCATTGGCTCCCTATTAAACATCGCATCAATTTTAAAATATTGCTGATTACTTACAAAGCACTGAATGGTTTAGCTCCGCAGTACTTGAGCGAGCTCTTAACGCATTATAGTCCGTCACGTCTATTACGATCTCAAAATTCCGGCCAGTTGATAATACCTAGAATATCAAAATCGACTGCTGGCGGTAGATCCTTTTCCTATTTAGCACCAAAACTCTGGAACAGTCTTCCTACCATTGTCCGGGAAGCAGACACACTCTGTCAGTTCAAAGCCAGATTAAAGACACATCTCTTTGACCTAGCTTTCACATAATACATTATAGACTTCTATAATTTAATGTTAGGCTGCATATAGTAGGTCAGCCGGAACCGGGAACACTTCCCAAAAATCCTGATGTACTCGTTACATCATGAGAAGAATGGCATCTACGCTAATTTTAGTGTCTGTGTTTATCCCGAGGTTTTCCTGCAGCCTGCCGGATCCAGGCCGTATCCAGATCTGACGAAGGACCTTCGCCTGGACCGATGACAACGCAGTGCTGAAGTGCCAACTAGTCTCTCCCTATGGAGGATCCCACTACCACTCTACAGATAAGGCGTTGTCGGGAAAATTCATCTCGCGGTCCTACCCCAAAGCAACAAATAAAATAAAATTCCTTATCAAAATTTATAAGGAAAGACAAGTATTTTGTTTAGGCTTGGCTTGTAGGGAATTCCAAACCTGCGTATATTCAAACGCACATAACTATAGAACCCATTCTAAATGCGCATGTGAACGCCATCAGTGTTCCTCACAGGTTCGCGTTTAAAGTCTGTGTAGAGAGAATGGTGTCGTCTTAGCGGCCCCTAATTTAATAACAAATGATCATTGCGACGGAAGCAAATCAATTAAAACTAACTTTAGATGGAAATAACTTAACTCTGCTGTAAAGCCGAAACAATCTCTGTTGCCTTAAATTATGCGCTTATCTCTGTAAAGCTGCTTTGAGACAATCTACATTGTTAAAAGCGCTATATAAATGAAGATGACTTGACTTGACTTGACAGTAGTAGCCTACTGTTACCACAGCTGCAGTAATGTAGTATGAGTGTTAGGTTTATACATGCATTTCAGTACTTCATTATATTGGAAAACTACAGTTGTACTTCATTTGACTGCAGATGTACTAACATGTACTGTAGTTTTACTGCTGTGGTACTGTACTTCAATGTACTGCAGTTGTACTGTCATTATACTGCAAATCTATGGCTGTGCTTAATTATACTGCAGTTATACTGCTTTGTACTGCAGTTTTACTGCAGTTGTACTTCAATATACTGCAGTTGTTTTTTGTAAGGGTGGCGAAGTTTTCTGTCACGAAACTGCTCCGAGACTCGAAGGTGAGATCCAATTGCAGCTTTATTAAGGGGCAATCCAGACACGTAATCCAATAAACAGGCAATGGGTCTAAACACAGGCAGACAGTCCAAACAAACAAAACAAAACAAAAACAAGACAGGCAGGGGTCAGAGGCAAGAGAGTAATCCAAGGAAGAGGCAAGAAATCCGAAAACCAAGAGGCAAGAAATCCGAAAACCAAGAGGCAAGAAAACCAGGGAAAATGCTCAGAAGAGCAGTGCAACAACATACAAAACTTCACAGTGAGTGATGGGGTGAACCAGGCTTATATGGGGTGAACTAAACAAGATAATAAGACACAGGTGAATGTGATAATGAGTGTTGATGAGTCCAGGCAGTGAGTTCTGGGAAATGTAGTTTGTGAGTGAAATATGATAGTCTGGTGTGGAGTGCCCTCTGGTGGCTCTCAAGGGCACTCCAGCTGGTGACCGTTACAGGACCTGTGCAATAATGTTTGTTTTTCCTTATATGGAAAGTAATTTTTTCAAATAAATATTTTTGTGAGCATTATTTAGTTTTTTTTTTTTTAATTACTTTAAAAAAATTATTTTAAAATAAAAATAAAAATTAATTGTGGAAGTGCAAAAAGACCCAATGAGTCATATTTCTCAGTTGTAAAATTGTCATGTTTTATTCGTCTTATAAATTATACCTTGCTCATGAAAAATCTTTCATTATTTTAATGTATGAGCTTATAAACATCTTACCTGTTTCTTCTTTTCTAGTAGGATGTGCAGGGGCCTCATTTATAAACGTTGCGTACGCACAAAAGAAGGCGTACGCTGCTCTCTACGCAATAATTGGTATTTATTAAAAGCAAACTTGACGGGAAAATGTGCGGTCCTTCACGCAAACTCTGACCCAGGCGTACGCACAAAAACGGGTGAAATGAGAAATGGCGACACCGTCGGCAGATGGAAGAAACACGTGAAAGTGAGTGAAACTGTAGACCGTTGTGTAAAAGAAATGGCAATACTGCCTCTCATAAATAATATGAAGACTTCACAAAGCAAGTCTTACAATTAACAGCCTACACGAACACCCGTTTGATCGATCTGCATTGTAAAACAAACAAAATCAAACGAAGATTAGGCTACAACAGACATGCAAATTAACACATTTTCACAAAAGTGAAATATGTTCTGCAATAATATTGGCATGTTATGCAATTCATCCTCATAACACATCTGTAGCTTGTCAGATGCAATCAAATGGATGGTAATAAAATGCCATGATGCCATCACAATGCGTAATGATGTGAGTGAAGTTACGTTTCTTGGTTTTCTTCTCTGTGTTTGCCATGATTTCGCAATCAATGAATATTAGTTTCACGGACTATTTATGGGCAACTATGGCCGTGACATGAAGCCGCAAAAGCTGCGCAACATTTAGAATTGATTGTGATTTATTAAGGGAAAACTGCGTAGGATGTGCGTGCGCACGGTTTTATAAATCCGAATATTTCTGTGCGTACGCACGTCCTATGTTTCATCCGTACGCCACTTCTGACGCAAATCCTACGCTGTAGTATATGCAGCTGCATATAGGTAATTAAAGGGGGGGTGAAATGCTCATTTCCACTCAATCTCCTGTTAATCTTGAGTACCTATAGAGTAATATTGCATCCTTCATATCTCCAAAAAGTCTTTTGTTTTATTATATTAATCAAAGAAAGATAGGGTGTACCAAGTCTTTCCGGAAAAAACCGAGCGGCTGGGGGCGGGCCGTGTGGGCGAAGCTTAGCTGTGCTAACGCACCGAGCTAGTGACAACACACAGAGACATTATTTGTTCAACAGTTACTCACCGTCCGGTTCCAACGCACGACCGCGAACCTTTATCATTGCGACTGCTCGATCCTTAAGCATTAGACGATCTGGGCTTTGTTTATAAAACAATCATCGTCGAAATGCAGGGAACAAACAGCTACACAACTCCGTTTATGCTCAGGAAAACAAACTCCATCCACGGGTTCCTTAACGCTGGGTTCTTTGGGAATCTGTGCAGGGTTGTCTTGCCCTGGCAACCAAAAACACACTTCTTTGGTGACATTGACTTCCCAAAAGCCGGGCAGGGCGCTTTGATGGCGAACTGCTTTCACTCTCTTGCTCTGGTCTAAGAGTGCGCGCGCGGCCGCGATCTTACCGGAAAAGTGCCCTTAGGACCCATATAAGGAAATTCCGCCCTATCTTACGTAAGACAGAGCCATACTCGAAAAAAACTTTCCGAAACTTGTGACAAACCGGAAGGAGTATTTTTGGAACAAAAATACTCCTTCAAACGTACAACTTAGTTTTTGAAACTTTGTCCATGTTTAATATGGGAATCCAACTCTTTACCAGTGTAAAAAACTCAGTATGCATGAAATAGCATTTCACCCCCCCTTTAAAGTAACTCAAGTCTGTGAGTATTGATGCTAGTTACATCAATGTCCCGCTAGAGGGCAGTGTTATGTTGTGGATGTGTATAAGTTGTGGCATCCGGTCTGGTGTATGTGTTCGAGTTGCAGTATTAAAGACGATCAACAGTCACAGTGCTCTCCTCTGATGTTTATATGAACAAAACCCACATAACAAGAACATGATACGCAAAGTTTTATAAATGAGGCCCCAGAACCTGACTGAACCAATACATCTTTTTCTTCGATGGTAAAAAAAAAAAAAGTCTTCCCCAGAATGAAGGCATTGTTCAGTCTTGTGGTGTGAACTTTGTGGCCATCACACAATAAGCGTAGCATCAGTTCTGGCAGGTCACGTTAGTCAAGCTTGCATCAGCTGACTCTCCGCTGATACACGTCTACCTATAGGAATACGACACCTATCACTGTATATATATATAAGCTCCTTCAGTATTATCAGCAGCTATCGTGTTTCTCAGGAGCTAATTACCCTCCTCCATCCCCAGCTCCTCCCTCGTCCAGTCAGTATGGCATTCTGATTCCCCTTAAATCAGAATAAATTCTCGAATTATGCTTTTAATTCAGCTAATTAGAGTTGCCCCCGACTAAAGGAGGGACTTTTTTAGTTGACTATAGTTATATATTTAAGCAATTAATTAGTTGAATAATCGCACGTATTAATTTAATTAGGCTGCTTAAATACTGGGTGCATGCAAGGAGGAATAGGCCTATTCTGCGCTCAAGCTCACGCATAAAGCTTGCCGCAAAGCACCAGCAAAAGTTGGCTAATGATAATAAATGTGTCTGAAAAAATAACAAGGAAGCATTTTAATTGTTTATTACCAAACTAATGTTTTCTGAGTCAGTGTTGGCTGCAAATATGGCTGCACGCCGTGTTTCGGCAAATTTTTGAGACGCGCTCCAGTTCAAGGAAGACCGTGAAAGCACGACCTGTTTGTTTTCTTTATTTTGCAGAAGCACAACGTTTTCTTGTTATTGTGAGTTTACAAAAATAAAAGCTTTGAATAATGTATTATTCTTATCTGGATGACAAGAAATGATAGAGTATTTTAAGTTGTTTCCACTGTTGACAGGAAAAAAATGCAAGTGATTGCGCCGGCGCCTCCATGTCATGTAAGCGTGCTCCACACTCCGCACATCACGGACAGATAATGGAAGATATATACAGCAGTGGGTCACAGTTAGGGATGGGTACCGAAACCCGGTATTAAACTGGCCCCGGTGCTAAATTATGAAAGACCGTAGTATCGATAAGCTCTGACGCAATCGGTTCTGCTTTCGGTACTGGAGAAATTAAGAAAATATATTTACTATGTATTATTGCTTAATAATGTTATCCTGCACATTTTATCTCACCAACCATTTCTAATTTGCAATAATATTAAGAAGTTTGTCTGCATTTTTTTTATTTGCAATTCAGAAATGAGATCTCTCATGCGCGGACTCCGTGGAGGCTGTCTGTCACACACAACAGCGAGCGCGGTGCGGCACACACGCACAACAGCACGAAAACTCCCGCTTAATACAAAGAGTGACGATGGCGGAGAGAACAAAACGTTCAAAAGTGTGGATACACTTTAATAGAGTTGATGCAGACACCGCTCGTTGTCAGAAGTGCAACAAGATTTTTGCATGTAAGGGCGGAAACACAAGCAATCTGTCAAAGCATCTTTCAAAAGTGCATTATGTGCAGACAGAGAAATGCAAAGTTTTTGACTGCCTAGTTAGCTCGTGTCTGGTTGCGCCATCTACATCAGGTATGTACTGTATGCTAGCAGCCTTCTCAAATAAAATTGCGATCGTCATCGAAAAAATGTCAACAATCTCCGACATTGATCCAATATCTTTTTGCTCATTAAAATCATGTTTAATCAATGTTGCTCACGCCATTTAAAATAAATATACAATCTCCCTAATTGGTTTGCTTACCTTACGTTGACATTATGTTGATTTCATTTGGGAGAAATGACGTTATGCATTCAACATATTTTCTACTTGATTTTAAAATTTTAAAACTCATTATGTAAACATTTATTAGGCTAAAAGCACAGCACTTTAAGTTAGTTTACAAATAGCCTACTTAGAGTATTTTTTTTCTGTAGTATATAAATCTTAAACACTAAAAAATGCCTTCATACTGGTGCATTAGCATATGTATAATATTCAGAACTGGTGCATTAACAAATAGATGTATAATATTTATAAATTATACCCAGTAATTAATTTGTAATGATGAAATGCTGACACAGAATTAACTTAATCATGTGAACATGGGTTCATGATCAAATGTAAACATTGGCCACATTTTGCAACTTTTTATTATATTTTTTTTTAAAAGCGGCAGCTACTATGAACCAACCCACTCCTCCTAATACCTTTGGTCCAGGACAAGCCCAAAGCCCCTTCACCCTTGCAGCTAGTGGGAGGATGCCTGAGGAGAGGGTGAACGACTGCCACTTAGCCTTGACCAAGTTCATAGTGAAAGGCCTACACCCCTTTGCAACAGTGGAGTCCAACTGTTTTAGGTAACAGTCTGTCAGTATACACAGTATATACATTTTTAGGATATAGATGTATTATCAAAAGGGTTGTATTTTTAGCCCCATCATGCAACAATACAATAAACAACAACACACCAATTTAATAATGATAACATAACAAATGAAAACAATAATTATTTTTACTGTAGGGAAATGTGCAGGGCACTCAACCCTAAATATACCCCACCTTCCAGAAGTTATCTCAGCGACACATTAATTCCTTCCTGGTATGGTGTTGAAAAGGCCAATGTGATCAGTGAGCTGAAGGATGTGCCAAAGCTGGCCATCACATCAGATGGGTGGACCAGCCTCCGGCAGGACCACTATCTCACAGTTACAGTGCACTACACAAGCCAGGGCAGTGTAAAACAGAAGGTCCTCCACACCAGGGCAGTGTACAAATCACAAACTGGCGAAGTAGTGGCCGAGGAGATCTCAGACATCCTGGAAGAGTTTGAGATAGATCTGATCAAGATTGTAGCTGTGACTGTTGATAATGCTGGCAATATGGATATTGCTATCAAGAAGCTACAGATCCTAAAAATAGGATGTTTTGCACATACATTGAATCTGGCTGCACAGAAAATTTACAAAATTGCATCCATTGATAAATGGGCAGCCCGAATCAGAGCAGTGGTCGTGTGGTTCAAGAGATCCTCCATGTCCAAAACAGTGTTGACAGAAAAGCAACAGCTCCTTGGTAAGTCAAATAGTTGACAAATAGTTGAATCTATTATTATAAGTGATATTTTGAAATTCACACATCTAACAATATAATTCCATATTCAAGTGTGTGGTAATTAAATGTGTGTTATTTTGTTGTTGTTGTTGTTGCTGCAGGCCTTCCACAACACTCACTCATCCTGGATGTCAAGACCAGGTGGAACTCTCTATATCTAATGATAGAGAGATTTATGGAGCAATATCCAGCAATCCAAGCAGCAGCCTTAGACCTACGACTGCGAAAAGCATTGTCCAAGGACAACCTGGACCGTCTGAAAGATGAGGACTTCCATAAGGCTGAGGAGTTTGTCCAGCTCATGAGAATCCTTTATACATCCACATTGTGTGTGTCATGTGAAAAGAATGCCACCTGTGGACAGATCTTACCTATCCTTCAAAAACTGGAAGAACATTTTACTGTGAAGGATGAGGATACCATGTTTGTGGCATCAATCAAAGAGAAGGTGTGGGAGAACCTCTCCCAGCGATATCAGAAGGATGACATTCAAGCCTTCCTGCATGAGGCCACAGCAATGGACCCCAGATTCAAAGGCAGGTCAGTCAGTGATGCAACTTGGGACAGACTGAGGAAGAAAGCTGTTGACGGTGACACTGTGACAGGAGGACCAACAACAGGGCTGGAACAGACAGACACAGAGCACCAGCAAAAGGAGGAGTCATCTGAAGGAGAAGGTGAGGAAATGGAGGAGACAATTCCTCCATTGCACAAAACTAGGAGTGCCTTGGAGGAGCTGTTCTCAGAGGAGGACAGGAAATTGAGGTTGACCATCCAACAGGATACCTCGGTCCTCACCCTTAGCGAACGTGTTGACCTAGAGGTTGAGCTCTACAAAAGCCTTCCTCTCGTTCCTATGGCTGAAGATCCTGTGATGTGGTGGTGGGAGAAGAGAGCTATTCTGCCCCTCCTCACAAACGTTGCAACAAGCTACCTCTGTGCTCAAGCCTCCTCCACCCCAAGTGAAAGGGTGTTTTCAACTGCAGGGAACACATTAAGCCAGGAGAGGTCCCGTCTTTTGCCAGAAAAGGCAAAAATGTTAATCTTTCTTCAGAAGAATGGTTAAAAACTCTGAGTCCTTTTGCAGCCTACTTGCATGCCCCACCCGTATTGCTTTGGACCACTGTATGTTCTTTTACAGAAAAATATAGTTTATTTAATTGGTTTTACATTCATTTGTTTGTTGTTCAAACATGGCTGTTTCTTTCACTATAAATAATTGTTTTATTAATTTTACATTTGAAAAAATAAAGCAATGTTAATTCTGTTCTCAGTTTGTTCCTTAAAAAAAAAAAAACACAACACAAAGTACCGATAAGAATACCGTTAAAGTACCGGACCGATAAGCAGTATCGGTAAGAGTAGTAATACCGTTAAAACCTTAACGATACCCATCCCTAGTCACAGTTGAATGGGGCAATGCAGATCTCCCCTCTGAATACAATGAATGTCAGCCGCGGGTGGGTGCCTCACCAAAATATTCATCCACTAGAAAACATATATGTATTTTGGCTTAAGACCTTTATATAAACAATTATAAATGATAAATGTGTTCAGCATTCTGCAGCAATGTTTTAAAGTATTTTTGGACTATTTCAAGTCGTAAAGTGCGCTTGAGATATTCATATTTAACGCATGACTTCAGCAGTATTATGAAGCTTGTGTCAGAGATTGTGTCAGAGCTCCACAGAACTCCACAATTTTCCAATGTAAATCTGTGGTGAAAAATGGAACTGCATCACTAATGCATCGCTTATTTTCACGTTGCCGCTCTCTAATATTACATTGTATTTTTTATGTATATTTGTTAATGAGGGATTTGTGGACACATCAATGTTTGTAGATTTGTAGAGTAAAAGTCATAGCCTAGTTTTTATTTTGAAGTAAAAAAGATAAAATTAGACCCTTATCCAGAATTAGTACAGAGGACACAATAAGTAGGCTAGCATGTTAACTAGTGCTATTATTTTTATTACTTAATGTAATTAATGGGGTTATTATTTAATATTTCCATGAATTAGATGTACATTTAAGACATCTTTGCTTTCATAAATTTTTCCTCTTTGTAACGTTGCTATGTGACCATAGAATAACCAGTATGGAATGTCCACATAAAGTCACAACGGGAACGTTATTATATGACCAACAGAGGACCATGCGAGAACGTTCTGTTAACGTCCCAAATGTCCTCTTTGTAACGTTGCTATTTGACCTTAGAATAACCAAAATTGGCCGTCCCTCTAAAGTCATAAATGGAACCTTGAACTGAAGCACTTTCATAACCAAAATACAATGTTTTATGAACGTCTCTAAAGTTCTGTTAAGATTTCTGTAAAGATTTCGTGATTATCGTCACCTTTAGAGAACTTTTAGGGAAAGTTGCGCAAGGTCGCGAGAACGTCCCCTCCTACGTGGGATATCATTATCAACCAATCTTTCACACTGTGTTACTCAGCTCAAGAAACCTTCTGTTCAGTTTCCATAGACTAACGTTAATGCCGACGAGTTAATATTCTTTATACAGCCATGTAGCCATGTCTGTCAGATAGCCTATTTTACAGACATGGTTACTAAACTGCAGTCTCTACCCTGGCTAAAAAGATAATAGTTGAGCCGTGAAAGTGTAGGCCTGCAACGTTTTTAATTGTAATGCAGCTATGATAAATACGTTTTAGTCGTGACCCATGAGAGTGCGTGGTTTTCAGCTTAAACATTTTTTGCATTCTCAATCACGCTAACATTAGCAGTTAACTTAAATTACGTTTTCTCTTTAATGTCAGGTCACGATGTTGATAAAAGTGCAAGGTGGAGGGAAGAATTATGTAAAACTGGAAGAAGTTTGTTTCTCAGATTTTCTCAGTTCAGGTGTGTTATATGTTTAGTTTTCAGTTAATAAAGAGTAAGTAACAGTAATTTATTTTGTGAATAACATGTTGTTGATGTTATGGTGTAGTCCAGCAAAAGTTTCTGATACCAGAGAACACAACATTGGGAGTCATAGATGACCAGGGCATAGAGGTGGATGAGGATGTCTTTCCAGAACTTATAACAACCAAAGAAATGTGTTTTTTTTTTCCGTCCACACTATTGAGGGTAGGACATTTAAGACCATTTGATTTGTTTTATAGATATTTAGAGAGTTTGTATCTCAACTCAGAGGCAAAATGTGTGCATTTCAGAACTTCAATTTGCTGAAACATTCAAGAACTCTGCTGACTTCTCAGACCTGACAGAGTTTGGTGCCTCCTCAAATCTGACAGATTATTTTATTTTCACTACTTGTGGTAAACAGAGTTATATGTAATGGGATTATTTTGTCTGACCCTGGGATAGTTTTGCCGAAGCAGCTCTTAGATTATATATGCCTCATACTGTGTTGTTTTTGTGATCTTCAGATTTGACTGTCCTTCAGCAAGGGGTTGAAGTCTGACAGATACATTCTCTGTTTTAGGGAGTTTAAGCAGCAGTGTTTTGGATCTCAAATGATTTAACCTTTAATGGACAGTGCCCATGTAAGAATTTTTTTTTTAACTTGCATACAAATAGATCTTATGCTTTAGACATGACTTTTGGAAAATAAATACATTTTGAAAGTATTTAATGGTATACAGTTATTAGATTAAGATTAATGTTTTTGTTTAAAAACCAGGTCCAAGTATCTTATTTTTTCTAAATAATGTTTTCTTTGTTTTAGAATGTCAAGCAAATTCTCACTTCAAAGCCATCTGGGATGATTGTGATTAAAGTATGATGAGACTGGGAGTTTGAAAGATTCCACAAGGCAAACATTATTGTAGCCCACATGTATGAAAAATAAGGGTAAAGAGCTTCAAGAAGACATGAATTTATCCTTAAAAAAAAAAAAAAAAAAAAAAAATCAGACAAGATTCTTAAGACAAATGTTTTCATCTTTGCAGGCTGTTAGTAAAGCAACAAATAAGTTCAGTGCCCTTGGGATTGTGTCACTGTTCCCATCTTTGAAAGACCCATACTCTAAAAAAGGATATGCAAGTTTGCCTACCGGACCATAAACATCTTATATACACTTGAGCCACATATATGATTTTGAATTGTTTATGCCCTACGTCATTAACAATTAGGGGCCGGTGTGTTGGAGCCATTATATTGAATTGTATTTTTTGTTTGTGACACTAGAGGGCATTTGAGTATTTGAGTATATTTAAAGGAACACTCCACCGTTTTTTGAAATAGGGCTTATTCACATTCTTTCATACATTTAGATAGGTGGGTAAATGCATTTTTGTCTCAGTGCATGCATTGTTTTAGTTTGACAGGGTCGGCGCTAGCTTAGCTTAGCACAATGAATGGAATCCTTTGTTGCCAGCTAGCATGGCCTGAGTAAAAGTGATCCAAAAAAAAAAAAAAAACCCACGTAATTACTTCTTGTGGTCTGCGTATTCACAACGAGTACAAATAGCGATGCAGATTAACACTAGGCAATTTCCTAGGCAGATATTGACTTGGGACTATATTAGGGGGAAGCACAGGCGAAGCACAGCTACTTAGGCGAAGCACTGCTACTTGGGCGCAGAGATATCACGCAACACATGAAATCCCACGACTTCTGTCAACATACCGGTGTGAATAGTAGCTGCCTGGCTATTTTCCCAACAGTACATGAATGGCGATGAACATGGCTGATTTTGTGTGAGCCAGAACCATACCTATATACAAGAGTTTACAGAAAATGAGTGGAAATTGAACGACAGGAGGAGGTTGTGATCGCTCGACGTGAGGATGAGAGCCAACACGAACTGATGGTGTGAATGTGGGGGAATATGCCAATCTATGCCGACTGAAAGAGTGTCTGTGCTGTGGCGAGTGGGACAAGTTACTGCCATCGATGACCAGGCTCAACGCGTCAGATCAAGATGAGCGTGCCCGCAGTTGTGTCACAGCTACCGAGGATTTCACGGCGCCTGATCCATCCGGCAGTAAGTTACTCGATTTTTTTCCCCCGGTGTGATAAAGTGAACTGGAAAAAACGCCCCACGCCGAATAGACCAAATGGACAGCTGTCCACAGAGTAAGTGATTATTTTAAACATGACACATGTATAGTAAACTGCTTGTAGCCTTCTCCTCATAGTAGTTATACTAAAACTCCTGAGTCAAAAGAACCAGGCTAACTCGATGAGAGAAATAGCTAACTTAGCCCTCAGTCATTTCATTTTACAGGTAACGATACAGCGGTTTTTATTTTAGTTTGGTTGTTCATGCTAAACAGGTTGAATTCAACATGAGGTTATACTAGAGGAGGCTAACGTTATTTGAACCGTAGTCTATATACAGCTTCTCAGCATCTATTTTACAACCGAATAAAGACACAGATTAACATAAGGAACAGTAATAAAAGACAACTTACATGAGCACTTTGTTCTGCCTGTACTTTGAAAATAGATGGGATGGGACAGCCGTATGTTTCAGACGTAGTACCATCTTTCTGGGCCCATATTCCATTTTTTCAAAGTAACTTAGTCCTCCGGTGCAAAATGCTCTTCGCAAACACAATACTGTTTAATTTTGTAGAGAGGCGTTGAAGTACAGATATCCAGAGCTGCTAGCCATTTATTTCTCAGTTCCACATTCGATGGAATTCTGTGAAACATTACATAAGGGATAATGCCCGACGAGGTGTCCATTAACAGAAATTAATGGACGACGCGGAGGCGTGAACCGTCCGACGCAAAGCGGAAGCGGTTGCTTCCGCGAAGTCCATTAATTTCTGTTAATGGACACCTCGAAGGGCATTATCCCGCTTATACCATGGTCACTTACGAAAGAAAGAAATATTTAATCAATTAATAATACTTTAATGTGTTTTAGAGTAAAAATCGTGAGGGTTTTTATTTATTAAGTCGAGCGCACTATTTAATATCTCCCGTATACAGGCGTTGCCAAGCAATGTGGCCACAGCGACCCGACCGCAGCAGTTGATCAGTGATGGGAAGTGAGATGATGGCTCTACCTTACGTTACGTGATACAAAGTATCATTTCAGAAGGCCAGTGCACCACTTACCACTTGTGTGTGTCCAAAGGATGATGCGAAACTTTGTTTCAAAGAGTCAAAACTCACAGATAGTTTCCTAAATCGTTTTTATTAGGCCTACAGCAAATATTGTCAACCATTCACTCACGTGTTGAAAGGAAAGCAAGCAAGACAGAAAGAAAGGCAATGGCAGTAGGCCTATGCCAGACGTAACTTACACACTATTTAAAATTAAATGCTACATTTCCATTAATTGTAAAATTTGATAGCGATATTGGCATGTCCATCGTCGTGGCATTTGATGGACGGAGAATTAAAGTTTGTGGCTCGCTATCACCACTGCTTGGGACATTGGGAGATGACAAAATGTTGCTCCATTCTCGTCTGTCATGTACTGACGGAGCCCAGTAAGCCTGCAGGCTGCTCTCACAACGATGCCCCGTCACCGACATGATCTGGCGAGTTTCCAGCCCGGCGTCAGAAAGACGACCGACAGCTGTGCTCCGGAGGCTGTGGTTGGTGTAAACCCGCGACAGACCTACCTGAAAGAAACAAGAATAAACAGGCTATATTAGTGAGGACAGAAGAGGGGTTATACGGCTACATTATTATTAGAATGTAGCTAGTGTACAGACCTCCTTGCTGATTTTTTTCAGCATGTTCCCCAGGTAGTGGACACCCATTGGCTCCCTGGAGTACCACACATCAGATGCCACAGTGATGGAGCACTTCGGGTGGAGATAAAACGATTTTGCATCTGGTGGACACTTGGAGATGTAACTTTTAAAACTTTTTACTGGACACAGAGGATCCCCGGGCCTGGCGAACATGAAGCCTCGTAGGTTTTCCTTGTGCGGGTCGTTCGGATCTTTATGGTTTTTTGTCTGAGGATTATGAGCTAAACTGATGTATTCAACGCCATGCTCGTCTCTTTGGATTACGAAAGATGTCATGGTCAGCTCTCGGCTCCCCTCCCTGCCACGCCGAGCAAAACACAGCTGGATGTCAAACCACACCTTTCTGACGAGGCCGAGGGGCGTATCGGGAGACAGCGCAGATGAACATCTGATTGTCTGAAGATCCGACTCAGTGATGCGAGGATGGTGGAAGCTGGTGTCCTTCCCACTCTTTCTATAACGCTTCAGTATCGCCTTAAAAACCGCATTACTGGTCTTGAACACAGTGTCACTAATGATGTTGACATCACTTAAATGGCGGTTAATACCGGCTCTCAGACTCCTCAAACTGGCAACACTGTATTCTCCTCCTTCTTTGGTCGACTGGACAGACGCATAAAACAGTCGCAAAACGTCGTTGAGAGTAGCGGCAGTGTAGCTTTCAAAGTTGATGTCCATGTTTTTGTCAGCCAGGAAGTCTCTTAACGTTTTAACTGCCCATTTCGTGGTTTTCTTTGTGTTCATCTCGTCCTTGTCATCCTCTAATTCGTTCAATTCTTCCGGTGTCACCTCCTTGTGCCGCTTCTCCTTTTTCTTTTCATATTCTCTTCTCTCTTTTTCTTCTGCTGCATCCCAGTCTTCAAAGTTGTCAAACTCACCAAATAAATTAAAAGAAATGATAAAATCACTCATGTTTTGTCTGTTTTGCTGTTGCGATGAGTCAACTGAAATAACGTTAAGTCTCCGTTGCCATGGTTACCATTTATCGTTTGAGCCAGCGCAATCATTTAGAACTGTCATCAGGCAAATTGACGGGACGCCTTTCCTAGGTGTACATTATCAATTTTTAACTTACACCCTCCAGCCAATCAGAATCGAGTATTCACCCAGACCATGGTATAAATTCGTGTATGTCCTTTGCTTGTTCTCACAACCTTTTGCTACGCAGGTAATTACCATGTTTGCTGTAACTTCTCAAAAAAAAAAAAAAATCCAAAAGCGAAGACACTCGGTGCAGGTCACGCGTGTTGTTCTTCTTCTTCTGTGTTTTGACTCGTTGCAATGCACACCGGTATGTTGACGGAAGTCGTGGGATTTCATGTGTTGCGTGATATCTGCGCCCAAGTAGCAGTGCTTCGCCTAAGTAGCTGTGCTTCGCCTGTGCTTCCCCCTAATATAGTCCCACGTCAATATCTGCCTAGGAAATCGCATAGTGTTAATCTGCATTGCTATTTGTACTCGTTGTGAATACGCAGGCCACAAGAAGTAATTACATGGGTTTTTTGGGTTTTTTTTTTATCACTTTTACTCAGGCCATGCTAGCTGACAACAAAGGATTCCATTCATTGTGCTAAGCTAACCTAGCGCCGACCCTGTCAAACTAAAACAATGCATGCACTGAGACAAAAATGCATTTACCCACCTATCTAAATGTATGAAAGAATGTGAATAAGCCCTATTTCAAAAACGGTGGAGTGTTCCTTTAAATAAGGTGATGATGAGTTACAGGTGCGCATATGGAAGGTCAAACAAACCTTTTGACCGTGCCGTGTTGAGCGTCGTTTTTGTACAAGACTGTGCTCATGCCCAACAGTTTGTTTGAATCAAATATTTTGTTTGTTAGTAATAAGTCAAAGTAAAGCGTTGCCGTTGAGTATTTATTTTTGTTTGTTTTATTTGTTGTTTGCAATGCCAAATGGACAATAAATGGATTTGGCATATCGAAATTTATTGAGAAGCTATGGACAATTAATTAATTTTATTTTTCAAGGCAAAGCATGCGTCAGAAACAGACTAATAAAAAACATCTGTGTCCCTACACTACTTTTTGAATATCTAATTAAACATTTCATCTCTAAGCTTGTTAAACAGGACGTATGCTTTTAATTATGGCTATTTGGAAACTAAAAACAAAGCCAACAAATATTAACTTGACTGTGGAGGAATAGGCTTAAATGCATCGCAACAACACCGTGTTTAGTCACAAGCATACCTTTGATATTTGGTGACCTGGTACCAGAGGATGATTTGCACTGGCGCTTGTTACTCTTGTTGTTGAACATCATAAACATTGTGTTCTCTTACTCAATCACTGAGGGGATGACAGTGTATTTAAAGCACCTTATTGTTGAACATCATAAACTCTTCAAAGAACTGTACCCATTAAAAAACTTGCTTCCAAAACATAATTTCATGGTCCACTACCCTAGGTGCATTAGAAAGATTGGACCACTCATTCAAATCTGGACCATGAGATTTGAAGAGAAGCACAATTTTTTTGAAGATTCTGTGAAGAATTTCAAGAATTTGACTGTATCGCTTGCAAATAAACACCAGTTTGCAGTATCTTATCATTGGGAATGCTTTCCCAGCAGTTGAGTCTGGTCCAGTCAAAATTTGTTCACTTGAGAAACTTCATTTTCAGAAGATTTAACTGCATATCTCCATGTTGATTCACAAGCCACTGTCAATCTCACAAAGTGGGTAAAATGTTATGGTGTTGAGTATCGTGTTGGACTCTTTGTTTGCACAGGTTCTGATGAAAACCTGCAACTTTTCAGCAAAATAACCTCAATCATTTTACACAATGGTAAAGTGTTTTTGATTTTTTTATTTTTTTTTAATTGAGCATGAAACGTGTTTCCATGATCACTTCCATGCTTTTCAAGTGAGTGAAACCATACCAAGGAAGATATGGGTTATAGAAACGGAAAGATTAAGGCATTTCAAATCTTTTGATGCCCAAATCATACGGGTTTGATTCACAATTTTATGTTGTATCAGAGAGTTGTATTATCTAATTTCTTATTTAAATGAGTTCACTGTGAAGTTGTTCCTTGTTACTTCATCTGATGTATAAGTCTCTACCTCAGGTTACACAATCCTACTGCACTAAGGTTTTTTTTTTTATAATCCTGCAGGCTTGATTTTATATAATGCAGTGTTGTGTTCACAATGTTTTATACAATTTAAAAAAAATTAGTTGCCACTCTGTTAGCTGCATAAATGTAAATGTTTTGCTGTTAGATTTTACAGTATTTTATGACAGCAATTATTTTAAAGTGTGTCCATACATGGAATTTCTAAACCTAATGTATGAATTTTCTCAAATAAAAGCAATGAGTTGAGACTATGGTGTTCAGTGTATTATTCACATAAATCATTTTGTGTTAAATAAATGTTAACTCTAAGAAGTGTTAAATTCAATATATTTTTTAAGGAGTTCATATTATAAATAACTCAATTTTATAGTTACAATTACTCGCCGTAGGATCAGTATTTTAACTCCAGAAAGAGTTCAATTTGAACTCTGAAAAGGTGTTAATTCAACTCCAAGAGTTATTTTATCTCTGTGCTGGAGTCTATTTGATGGTCACACATATACACTCAGATTGAGTTGATTTTAAGTCTCAGGAAGTTTATTCCAAAGAACAGAATTTGCTGTGTATCACCCCTTTAAAATATAGCAATCCTGCCAAAACTTTTCAGGAAAATAAATTGCTCACTAATTATGTCAGACACTTTTTGAGCCTCCAGTTGTGGCTTTCTTTGAAGGCATTGGACCTTTTGTCTGTGTAGCAGTGTGTTGCCAATGTTGCTCTTCCAAAGACAGCCACCAGGAGGTCTTTTGTTGCTTTTTTGGATCTGTCCATTTCATGTAGACAAACTGTTCGGCACCGATAGCCGTGTTTGGGGCAATTCTAAAGTGATCAAACAATGATGACACAATAACAGAGTTAAAAGGTGAATTTAATAATATTTTGTTTGTTATGATAAAACCTATGAGAATCATAATCATACAATGAGATGAGATGAGATTCAGAATCATATAAGAGAAAAAGTTACTGATGCCATTGTAAAAAGCACAATGTCACGGTTCATGAAGTCACTGACTCTTTCTCGCCTTGTGTTGTTGTGTGAGCATGTGGGCGTGGTCTCTGATCAATACCGCTGATTTACGGCGCCACCTGCATCTGATCAGCGGTGCCAGCTGCATCTGATCAGCGGCTCCTATTTATGCTCACAGTTTTCGTCTTGTGTTGTCAGATCGTTGTGGATGTTTCCCGGTGTGTTCTTGTCTCCTGCCTGTCATCGAGTTTCCCGTGTTTGCACCTGTTTCCGGTAATCCAGTTCTCTTCACTCTGCCTTCTTCCACGGAGGATCTCATCTTCTGGTCCCCGAGTCTTTGCGGCGATCGCATTGGACAACCTTCATCCCTTCACCATCTCGAGAGTCCGGGTTGTTCATCAGCGTCCCTGTCCTACCAAGAGCGATTGTTCCTGGACACATGCACTATCTGACTACTCACTACTTTTCTGCTGACTTCATCTTCAATAAACTGCTTTTACTTGCTATTGAATCCACTGTTTTACTGACCATTACAGAACGATCTGACCATTCATGGATTCAGCAAGTACACCTGAGCTAGGTGAGTTCCTGTCCCGAAGCATTGCTCGAATGGATCAGCAGGAGGATAATCTGGCCATCACGGGACGAGCAGTGCAAGCCTTGATAGTGCAGGTGTCCGAGCTCACCCAACCGCTTCAACAACTAGCAAGTCCTACTGTGCCCACCCCACCGCCTGTTTCCCCCACTCTTCCAGCATCCAGCCATCAGTCGGAGCCACGCTCACACTCCTGAGCCTTATTCTGGTGAGCCGAACTTTTGCAGAGCGTTTTTAACCAAATGCTCAATGTTTTTTTCTCTCCAGCCACAAACCTTCAGTACTGAGCAGTCGAAGGTGGCCTTCGTGCTTACATTGTTGTTGGGGTGTGCGGCTCTGTGGGGAACGGCGGTGTGGGAGAATCAACATTTGTGCTGTTCCTCGTTCCAGGCACTATTGTAGGAAATGAAGAGAGCATTCGATCGGGCAGTCACAGGACGAGAGGCGGCTCGGCAACTCACGGATCTCCGCCTAAGTAACCGATCCATCTCTGATTACTCTATCGAGTTTCGCACCCTTGCGGCCGAGTGCCACTGGAACGAGGAAGCACAGTGAGAGATGTTCCTGCATGGGTTGGCTGACAGTATCCAGAGGGAGATATTCACCTTGGATCTTCCAAAAAGCCTAGTTAGACTGATTGAGCTGGCGCTACGGGTAGATTCTCGTCTACATCGCCTGGAGCAACGGACGAGCACGACCTTGGTCCCCAGAGTTTCGAAAGCCCTCAGCCAGTGGCAGTGATACGGTCAGCCCCGTCTTAGATCACGAACCCATGCAGGTGGGTAGAGCTCGGCTTTCCCAGGAAGAGAGAGAGAGACGGAGATCAAAAGGACTATGCCTCTACTGCGGCGGAGCTGGACATTACCTGAACACCTGTCCCGTAAAAGACCGGGCCTGGCAGTAAGTATGAGGCTACTGTCGGGCGGGATCTCCATGGATAAGACCTCATCTTCAACTCTCCTCCTGGCAAGATTGCTATGGGCAACCCTGTCCTACCACTGCCAAGCACTACTGGACTCGGGGGCTGAAGGTAATTCTATGGACTTAGCCTTGGCTCATAAACTCCAGATACCCATCACATCACTCAAAAACAAGATTTCTGTAAATGCACTTAACGGTCAAGATCTCCTGACATAACTCTCACCACTGACCTCCTTACACTTATCACATCAGGCAATCACACTGAGCAGCTCTCATTCCTTCTTCTGGACTTTCCTCTGATTCCCATTGTCCTCGGTCATCCCTGGCTGGTACAGCACAGTCCGATTGTTGACTGGTGCCACAAGTCCATGTCATCTTGGAGCACTCAATGTTATGCGTCTTGTCAAGTGTCTGGTTGTTCGTCTGTGTCTAGTTCTGTTTTGCAGAAGGAGTCGCTGAATTTGTCAAATGTGCCCGCCGAGTACTTCGACCTGAAGGAAGTGTTCAGTAAGTCCCGTGCTGCTTCTCTTCCTCCGCATCGTCCCTGTGACTGTGCTATAGATTTACTCCCAGGTAAGTCTCTGCCTAAGGGCAAGCTTTACTCACTTTCTGTTCCAGAAAGGGAGGCCATGGAGAAATATTGATATATTGAATATCTGATTCTCTAGCCTCCGGGTTCATCCGTCCTTCTTCTTCTCCAGCAGGGGGCGGGGTTCTTTTTTGTGGGGAAGAAGGATGGCTCTCTGCGACCGTGTATTGATTACCGAGGGTTGAACAACATCACGTTAAAGAATACTTATCCTACTTTAATTGAAAATATAATGTCTCTCCCAAAATCGCATAGCCATATCTCCTCAATTTATGGCTTGTTACGATCCTCGCAATTCCCTCCTCTCTTTGCACTTAAGGGAGCCTGGGAGAGAGAGCTAGGTCTGGAGCTTGACGTGGAGCTGTGGAATAATGCTCTAGCTAAAATTAACTCTGTCTGCATTTGTGCTCGCTTGAATTCACTTCACCAAAGCTAAATTGAAGAAACTTTCTCTAATAGAAGATGATAGGTGCAATAGATGTTCGTTCTCCCCAGCAGATCACACTCATACATTTTATACTTGTCCTAAATTGTATTCATACTGGTCTTCTTTTTTTGATACACTGTCAAAGGCTCTCAATGTCTCTGTGAAACCCTGCCCAATAATTGCAATTTTTGGAATAACACCGGTTGATGGCTTGTACAACAAACGTCATGCTGATATTATTGCTTTTGCTTCATTGGTAGCCAGAAGACGAATACTGTTGCATTGGAAATTTTCATGCCCCCCCCTCTAATTTTTCTTGGCTGAAAGACTTAATGTCCTACTACTACTACTACTATACTATACTACTAATAAAAAAAAAAAGAAAAAAAGAAGAATACTTATCCTTTGCCGTTGATGTCGTCAGCCTTCGAGCAGTTGCAGTGAGCCTCTGTCTTCACAAAACTGGACTTACGTAATGCCTATCATTTGGTTCGCATCAGAAAGGAGGATGAATGGAAAACCGCGTTTAACATCCCCAGGGGCCATTTTGAATATTTGGTTATGCCGTTCGGGCTGTCCAACTCCCCAGCAGTTTTCCAGGCACTCATCAATGACGTGCTGAGAGATATGGTAGACCAGTACATATATGTCTACCTGGGTGACATATTGATTTTTTTTCTTCTTCTCTCCGGGAACACGTTCAACAGGTCAGACGAATGCTTCAGAGGTTGCTAGAGAATGGGCTTTTTGTCAAGGCGGAGAAATGCACTTTTCATGCACAGTCTGTTCCTTTCCTAGGTTACATTATCTCCTCTGAGGGAGTGTGTATGGATCCTGACAAGGTTAAGGTCGTGATAGATTGGCCAAGTCCAGATTCCCGTAAGGCCCTACAGAGGTTTCTGGGGTTCGCCAATTTCTATCGGCGATTCATTCGCAACTTCAGCCAACTAGCCGCTCCTCTGACTGCCTTGAGCCAAGTTAGTGTTGGAAGAGTGGCGTCATTGGTTAGAAGGGTCGGGGGTACCTTTTATCGTTTGGACCGCTCACAAGAACCTGAAATATATTAGATCTGCCAAAAGACTCAACTCCAGACAAGCTCGGTGGGCACTTCTTTACGGCCGTTTTGATTTTTCCCTCTCTTACCGCCCGGGTTCCATAAACCTCAAACCCGATTCACTATCTCGTATTTTTGATCGATCCGAACACCCGTCTACTGCCGACTGCATTTTACCCGAGACATTAGTTATCTCCACACTTACATGGGAGGTCAAATCGAACGTCAAGACGGCCTTAGAAGGGGTAACACCTCCGCCCGGTTGTCCACCGAGTCAATTGTTTGTGCTGGAGGAGTTACGGTCCGACGTTATTCGATGGGGTCATTGTTCCAACGTGGCTTGTCATCCAGGAGTAAACCACACCATTAATAGCTTGTGACATACGCAGTTTTATCTTGGCTTGTTCGGTTTTTTGCCACTGGTAAGACGTCTAATCGACCCCCAGATGGGTTACTCCAACCGCTGTCTGTCCCTTCGAGATCCTGGTATCACATAGTGCTAGATTTTATCACCACCCTCCCGCCCTCTCAAGGCAAGACGATCGTTTTGACCGTAGTGGACCGGTTCTCGAAGGCGGCTCATTTTATTCTCTTGCCCAAATTACCCTCTGCCAAGGAGACAGCGGTGTCTGTCATAGATCACATCTTTTGCTTACATGGCCTCCCGATGGACGTGGTTTCCGACAGGGGGCCCCAATTTGTGTCCAGATTCTGGCAGGAGTTTTGTAGATTACTGGGAGCGACAGTCAGTCTGTCTTCGGGTTATCATCCCCAAAGCAATGGCCAAACCGAGAGAACCAACCAAGATTTGGAGAGAGTGTTACGATGTTTGGTGTCTAAGAATCCTTCCTCCTGGAGCCAGCAACTTTCAATGGTTGAGTACGCACATAACTCGTTACCAGTGTCACCCACGGGCCTCTGTGTAGCTTAGAGTGTAGCTTAGGTTACCAGTCACCAATTTTTCCTTGTCTGGAATCCAAAGTCGCGGTCCCCTCCGCTCACGCTTTCGTCCAGAGGTGTCACCGCACATGGAACAGAGCCTGTGAGACTCTATTCCAGGTGGGGGCGCGCACTAAGGCTAAGGTCAAGGCCTCCCGTACACGTCATTGGTCAAAAAGTGTGGTTTTCAACCAAGAACATTCCGCTTCGCTCCGTTTCTAACAAGATAGTTCCCAAATTCATCCGCCCGTTCCTTCGGCGTACAGGAGAATTCATCCCGTGAATTCATAGCGCTCCTAGGGGGAGGGGTACTGTCACGGTTCATGAATTCACTGACTCTTTCTCACCTTGTGTTGTTGTGTGTGCATGTGGGCGTGGTCTCTGATCACTACCGCTGATTTATGGTGCCACCTGCATCTGATCAGCGGTGCCAGCTGCATGTGATCAGCGGCTCCTAGTTATGCTCACAGTTTTCGTGTTGTGTTGTCAGATCGTTGTGGATGTTTCCCGGTGTGTTCTTGTCTCCTGCCTGTCATCGAGTTTCCTGTATTTGCACCTGTTTCCGGTTTTCCAGTTCTCTTCACTCTGCTTTCTTCCACGGAGCTGATCTTCTGGTCCCCGAGTCTTTGCAGCGATCGCATTGGAGTTCCTTCATCCCTTCACCATCTCGAGAGGCTGGGTTGTTCATCAGTGTCCCTGTGCTACCAAGAGCGATTGTTCCTGGACACTATCTGAATAGAGAATAAGGGAATAAGGGAAATGACCCAGAACCAGATATGATAAATGCAGACCCGGAGTCAGAATTATAATAAATTAAAGATTTTTTTTTTACTGAAGATAGTTTGCAGTTTCATCAGCAGAAGTCAGCTTTAAGACTCGCACAGGAGTTCATAGAACGCCCCGCTTACAGTTTCAAAGATCACAGCAATTATACCCTTCATCAAGGTCTAAGCTACGTCCTTGCTTCAAGTTGCAGTTTCTGATCGGCTAAGAAATCGATAAACATAGTAATTTTCCACACATATACAGATAGACTGAAGCATATCTCCATCGATTATGCAGCTGACACTCGGACCCTGAAGTTAGGCATGTCGTGACCTTCCTGGTCGCAGATTTGGGTTTGCAGGGCGCCAACATGTCCCGAACAACAACTCGGTCAATCTCCAATAATGCCAGTGGTTCCTTAAACTGCAACCAAAAAGACTAACATACACACTGACACACAGCTTTTCCAAGTTTAGATTTGGCCAGGCTCTAACTATAAACAGGAGAGTCCTCTCAAAACATCAAGATAATGCATTCTTTCTTTCAAGGAGAGGACACTTTAATATAACGCATTATAGTAAAGCTTTAACAAAGAAATAGTCCCTTAAACTATAGACTTCAATGACCCCTGTGACCATTGCTGTCAGAGTGCCCTAGAAAAACAGATGAATGTATTGACACATGTTGAAGACATTTCTCAAACACAAAACAAGTCTATATTTTATTTCTGGAAACCGGGCTAAATGAGCAAGCACTGTTACTTCATTCAGATATCAAATACAGACATTAGAGAATACATGAAAAGAACATTTCAGTAATCAAACTGGTAACTTCTATAACAAAGTGAAATCTCACAAGCCTAGAGAAGTAATTCAACTCGTGATATTTAGAAGGAAAAATATTGATTAATACCTTAATTATAATCACTTATAACATATACATTGAAGCAGCAGTTTATTCCAAAATCCACACACTTCATCAGCAAGACAGAATTGTATCTAATATTTTGATACCAAGGTATTAAGCTGAATCAAATACATGAGAGATGCATCCAAACAACTGAATTTAGAGTCAGTCTTCCACAATCACTCAATAGTGGAAGCTATAGCATAGGAGATGGTCAGGCATTCATATGTAAACGACTATTTTTTTAAAAGCCTCAGAAAATCATATTTTCCGCACATTTATCTGTGGCGTGACCGTAGCTTTGATCTCACACAGATACGCATTTTCTGGTGACATTTTAAATTGCCGAGCCATTTAAAACTCTTTCCACACAAGGAACACAAGTAGGGTCTCACATCTGCATGACTTTTGAGGTGTATCTGTAAGTGTGATGGCAAAAGAAACCTTTTATTACACTGTTCACAACTAAATGACCTTCCTTCAGAGTGAATACACAGGTGATTTTTGAAATTGCTCCTTTTTCTAAACCACTTGCCACACTCAGAACACATCAGTTTCTTTCCTGAATGAATTAGTGAATGACGTTTCAGGTCTTTTTGATATGTGAAACTCTTCTTGCACTGAAGACATCTAAAAGGCTTCTCTCCAGTGTGAACTCTCATGTGAACTTCAAGGTTTCCTTTAAATGTGAAACTCTTTCCACACTGAGGGCAGATGAAAGGCTTCTCTCCAGTGTGAATTCTCATGTGACTCTTAAGGTTGCCTTTAAATCTGCAACTCTTTCCACAATGCTGGCAAGTGAAAGGCTGTTCTCCTGTGTGAATTATTGCATGCCTCTTAAGGTTTTTTCTGTCTGGGAAACTCTTTCCACACTGATGACATTTAAAACAGTTCTCTTTTGAATGAATCTTTAGGTGGTAATCAAGGGATTCTTTGCGTGTGAAAGATTTTCCACACTGAACGCATTTGAATGGTTTCTCTCCAGTGTGAACTCTCATGTGAGTCTTAAGATTTCCTTTTAGTGAGAAGCTCTTCCCACACAGTTTGCAGGTGTATGGGTTCTCTCCAGTGTGACTTCTCATATGGGCTTTAAATGTTGCTTTATATTTGAAACTCTTTCCACACTGAGAGCAATTGTAAGGCTTCTCTCCAGTGTGAATTCTCATGTGAGTCTTAAAACTTTCTTTAAATCTGAAAGTCTTTTCACAGTATTGACATGTGTAAGGCGTCTCTCCAGTGTGAATTCTCATGTGAACCTTAAGGCCTACTTTTAATCTAAATCTCTTTTCACAATGTTGGCATTCGAAAGTCTTCTCTTCAGAGTGAATTATTACATGCTTGTTAAGATGTGTTATGTCTGAGAAACTCCTTCCACACTCATGACATATAAAACAGTCCTCTCTTGAGTGAACTCTCATGTGGGAACTAAGGTTTTTCTTGCGTCTGAAACTTTTTCCACACTGATCACATGTGAATGGCTTTACTCCAGTGTGACTGTTTATATGATAGGTAAGGCTTACGCTCCACTTAAAGCTCTTTCCACACAGTTTGCAGATGTAAGGCTTTTCTTCAGTATGAATTCTCATGTGCCTGGTAAGGGTTGATTTTTGTGCAAAACTTTTTCCACACTGTTGGCAGGTAAAAGGCTTCTCTCCGGTATGAACTCTCATGTGGCTTTTAAGGGGTGCGTTTTTAGGGAAATCTTTTCCACAATATTTGCAGGTATAAGGCTTCTCTCCTTTGTGAATTCTGATGTGGACTTTAAGGTCTTCCTGTTGATTGAAACTCTTATCACACCTAAAGCATGTGAAACAACTGTTAAGGTCAGTCTTTGGCTCTCTTTTTTGTGTAGAAGTATTTTCAGTCTGCTTGGAATTTCTGGCAGTCATGAAATCATGTTTCTCATGCTGATCTTTCTCTTTCATTTCATTCAGTACTTCACTCTCCTCTTTCAGTGGAATCAGGCCTAAGGTGAAAAGAGACAAAAACCTCAGTTTAATGGCACAAAGCAACAGATATTAAAACCTTTCAAATCTGCCATTTATGCCTAAAATATTAGAAGTGTCCTCTCAATTTGTCAAGAATTTCAGTCAGAATGTAAGCCTCATCACAGCACATACAATTTGGGTTAAAAAATGCAATTTAAAAATGGACAAATTGCATTTTGGACAAAATCAAAAATGGACAAAAATGCAATTTAAAAATGGACAAATTGCATTGGTTACATTAAAAATGTAAACCAACGGCTGGGTTTGTCCATTTTTAAATTGAATTTTAAAGCCCAAACGATATGCTCGGGTTCTCTTTATAGATTTTTCCTCCGCCTTCAACACCATCAGGCCCCACATTATGATGGAGAGGCTGGGGCAGTTAGGGGTAAATCCTAACATAATCAGGTGGGTTGAGTCCTTTCTGACGGAGAGAACACAGTGTGTTAGGGTAAATGAGGCTGTGTCCTCCCCGATTATGACCAATACAGGATCCCCACAGGGCAGTGTCATCTCACCAGTATTGTTCACTCTTTACACTAATGAGTGTAGAAGTAATACACCTGAGCATCTTACAATAAAATTTGCAGATGACACAGCAATAGTGGGGTTAATACAGAATAGTGATGAGACCAGCTACAGGGCCTGGGTGGATCAATTCACAGACTGGTGTATGTCCAGCTGTCTTCTAAATATAAAGAAAACAAAGGAAATAATAATAGATTACAGAATTGGGAGCCAGCCCCATCAGTGTTTGGTTATAAATGAAGAGGATGTTGCGATTGTAACAGTACAAGTACAAGTACTTAGGCACAATAATAGATAATAAGTTGCAATGGAACAGTAATACCGACACCATCTATAAAAAGGGGCTGCAGAGGTTGCATTTTATGCGGAGACTAAAGCCCTATTCGCACGGGATTAGTATTACCCCTGTACCTCTGTAATTAAGAAATTACCCCCTGACGTCTGTGTTTTTGGTGGCTCATTCACACGGGCAAATAAATGTTCGTAATTCCCTCGAGTTTACACACTTTACAAGCTGAACGTGCTGAAACGAAGATCGCGCTGCAGTATTGCAATAAAAAAACATAACTTATTTAAAACAAATTTATTAGAGAAATATATTATATATATTATATAGAATATCATATTATTGTATAAATATATAATATATCTTCTTTTTCTTTTATTCTTTGTCCATATTTAAAACAACCCTGCCTGAAGAAGGTATTATAAATACTGAAACGTCGCGATAGGCTTGTTTTTCTATTCATTTTATTTGGTTTATTTCATTTTATATCATTTGTACTCTTTCACACTTCGATTTCTTGAGATACTTACAGGATGGACGTCTTTAGAGGCCGTGTGAGACAAAGAAATGCTCCACGATACAGACTACTAAATTATACCACAAAAAGCGTCCAAACTTTCCAAAAGAGCTTCCATGTTGCGCCAAAATGCTTAACTTGACGTTTCCATGACAACGGTCCGAGTTGAGCTTCCAGATCACGTCTTTACTGTAGTTTGTTTTCTATTTTGCAGCACTTCATAGTTTTTATTGGAGAAAAACTATAATCGGATTGGAGTAGGGCATATCGAGAGATTTTATTGTTAATATAGTTGTAATACAAACGTAAAAACTGTTAAACGGCCCATAATGGTTACTACGTTCTTTAGGAAACGATAGGCTCACAAAAAAACAGCCCAAATCACAGACATGGGGATTCGCACGGGACTGGTATTATCAGAGGACCTCTGTGTTGGCCGAAATACGGTAGGTAATTTTCGGGGGAATTTTTACAGACATTTTTACAGACATGGCAGATTCGCACGGGATAAAAATCACAGACGACCTCTGCGATTATTACAAATTACCGGAGGTCCCTAGGTAATACTAATCGCGTGCGAATAGGGCTTAAGACAATTTAGAGTGGATAGTGATATGATGTTACTTTTTTATCACTCATTTGTGGAGAGCATTCTACTTTTTTGTTGTGTTGCCTGGTATTTCGCTTTGTCAGTGACCAATAAAAACAGACTGAGCAAGATAGTTAACTTGGCTAGCAAGGTTGTGGGGCAAAAACTAGACAGTATGGCTATTACCTGTGAAAGAAGGGTGTTGAAGAAAGGTCAAGCAAATTAATAAAGATAGGTCACATCCCCTACACCAGGCATATGAGGTGTTGCCATCAGGGAGGAGGTTTAGGCTACCCTCTTTCAAAACTAATCGAGCCAGTAAGTCATTCATTCCAACTAGCATTACATTTATGAATAAGAAGTTACCTGCGGGACAGCACTTTAAATAGCACCATGCACTTTCTTTCCAGCTTGACTGTTACAGTATGCACAACTTTATTATCCTAGTTATGTGTAGTGGGGTTTGAGTCTTTTGTCCTGATGTTGTGTATGTGTGGGGGTGTGGTAGGGTGGGGGTGTTTGGGGAGAGGGACATTTTTTTGTATTTTTTTTTTTTGTATTCTGTCTTGTCAAACTGTCTTATTGTCTTATGTATAAATGTATCAGATGTACTGTATGGTGCAGAACAATTTTCCGAAAGGATAAATCTCTATCTATCTATCTATCTATCTATCTAACTAAGGTGACTGAAATGACTAACTATGTGACTGAATGAAAACAAAACAAAATGAGCATGACTGTGACAGTAGTTCCCCTTCCGGCAAGGCGCTACCTCACATCGTAATGGAATAACTGAGGGAGGGCTGGAGGGGGCTCTAGAGGTGGACGAGGTGATGGTGAAAGGAAGGTGAGAGGCAGAAGAGGAAGGATGATGGCAGGATGAGGCAAAGGGATGATGATGGGAGGATGACGACAAGACCCCGGCCGCAATGATGAGAGCTTGCCAGTGGCGTCAGCCTACGGTGGAGACAAAGGAGGGAGGAGTCATGATGGTATGGAGGCTGACGACAACCGACGAAGACGAGCTAATGGAATCTAGCAATATTGTTGGCACTGGAGACCCAGGCGATGCCGTGGCAATGAACATCGAAGGCGGAGCCAGACTGTCCGAGGACTGAGGTGATGCCGGTGTGATGGAGGACTGAGGCGTACCCGAAGGGAAGGATGAGGCCGCTGCAGCCATAGGGGTGGAGGAACAGAGCGTTGCGGAAGATTCGCAAAGGTGGGACGAAGGCGGTGTGACGACTGACCAAGGGGGAGCTGGTGGGACGAGGGAACCTGGGAGAGTCGAAAGGCAGAGTGTGTCTGGTGAAGCCGACAGGTCGACGGGCCGAGACGGAGCGAGGTGATCAGAGGCTGGAGGCGGAGCAACAAGATCAACTCACTCAGGCGCTGATGGTGGTTGCATGACCTGCGGCTCGATTTCACAGCATGGCATTCCCGGAGATGGTATGCATGGCATTCCCACACAAGGTTAATAAAGAGTACTAAGAGGACTAATCATATCAGTAACCATGACAACTAATAAGTGGTGGGAAACTAGACAAAGGAAACACATGTAACTGTATGAAAACAAAACAAACTGAACATGACTGTGACAGTCTTATTTTTACATGTATATGCGAACTAAAAACAAAGCATTTTGTTTTGAGTAAAAACATAAAAAATGTTCCAGCATCATATGTATGACCCTTGTGTGTGTCTTGTCATAATAACAGAACCACATTATTTCTTGTACATGAATTGTGATGAGCTGTTCTTTCTATCTTAATTGTATTATTATTATTTTACAGGATTTACAGTTCTTACCTGGCTCTCAATAAACTAAATCAGGTGAGTCTTCCGGGCCTCTGCTTCCCTCACTATGCTGACTAAATAACCAAAAACGTAAACTAATAAACAAATCCACTACCAGTTACTGATTAATGAAAAGAAAATGAACACTAAATATATAAATATAAATATTTGGGATGAACTTACTTTTTTTATTATTAAATAGTGGTTTACTGAACAAATTGTGTCTCTGTCTTTAAATTAATTCAGTTATAATTAAAAGTTTCTTAAGGATAAAAAAACGTATCTCTGCTAATGCTGTTCACTATATAGGGATTGTATGCAAACATGTAAACGGCACATAAGGCAGTTTTTGCATTAACTTCTAAATTTAATTATATGTTTTTACTCTAATTCGTTGTTGAAATATAATCATTTACACACTGGCTGTCATGCCAGATATTACACACAATATCATGCCAGATATTTTAAACATACATTAAATAATAAAGACGTCCACTAACAGGTTAAGTAAAATATAATGAATACAGGGGGGGTTATTTGATCACCTGCTGATTTTGTAAGTTTGCCCACTTACAAAGAAATGAAAGGCCTGTAATTTTTATGGTAGGTTTATTTTAATGGATAGAGACAGAAAAATCCAGAAAAATCATTATATAAAGGTTATAAATTGATTTGCATTTCAGTAAGTGAAATAAGTATTTGATCCCCAAGCAAAACATGCCGTAGTACTTGGTGGAGAAACCCTTGTTGGCAAGCACAGAGGTAAGACATTTCTTGTAGTTGGTCACCAGGTTTGCACACATCTCAAGAGGGATTTTGGTCCACTCCTCTTTACAGATACTCTCAAAATCCTTAAGGTTTCTTGGCTGTCGCTTTGCAACTCGAAGTTTCAGCTCCCTCCACAGATTTTCTATAGGATTATGGTCTGGAGACTGGCTAGGCCAATTCAAGACCTCAATGTGCTTCTTCTTGAGCCACTCCTTTGTTGCCTTGGCGGTATGTTTTGGGTCATTGTCATGCTGGAAGACCCATCCACGACCCATCTTCAGTGTTCTGGCTGAGGTTCTCATCCAAGATTTTACGGTACATGGCCCCGTCCATCACTCCCTCATTGCGGTGAAGTCGTCCTGTACCCTTACCAGAGATACAGCCCAAAAGCATGATGTTTACACCTCCGTGCTTGACCGCAGGGATGGTGTTCATGGGGTCATAGTCAGCATTTCTCTCTCTCTAAACTCCCCTGACATTTGACAGCTCTTTGGTATTGCCCGTGGTGGTGGAGAGGTTGGAATGGAAGATACAGATTCTGTGGACAGGTGTCCACTGACATTAGGACATTAGGAGTACTTTCTTAAAGTGACAGGGCTAATCTGTGTTCCACATGGACACATAACCCATCTGTGGGAGGCAGAATTCTTGCTGGTTGATAGGGGATCAAATACTTATTTCACTCAAATGCTAATCAATTACAACCTTTATATAATATGTTTTTCTGGCTTTTTTGGTTGATATTCTGTCTATGTCCATTAAAATAAAACTACCATAAAAATTATAGACCCTTCATTTCTTTGTAAGTTGGCAAACTTACAAAATCAGCAGGGGATCAAATAATTATTTTCCCAACTGTATATAGGCTAATATAGTGCATATATTTAACAACAATGGGCTATGGCTGGGCAAGTTCGGTACGCCATGAGACTATTGCGATACGAGCAGTTGGTGGTGTATCTCGTTTTTTTCGGTTCGGTTTGAATACCGTTACACCCCTAAAAATATATAAAACATGTTTCCAAATCTCGGCCATTTCCACAATTACTTGTATAAAACATACTATTAAAAACTATTAACAAACTATTAATAAAATCTCACTGCACTTATTTTTTTCATTGGATTAAAAGTTACAAAATCATGTGATTTATTATAATTCACCTTTTTTTAAGCACTTCAAAGCCCCTTGAAAATACTACTCAAATAAATGACTGTAAATATTTTTATTTGATGTGCTAAAGGATTCTGTCATTATTAAGTTGTTTTTGTGTGTCCCTTTAAATGCAAATGAGCTGCTGCTCCCAGTCCCCTTTCTTCAAGAGCTCTATGGCAACAAAACAGGACAATCTCACACACTGAAAATGTCAGAAACTGTCAGCAGTGTTCAATTCGAACTGGAGTCGGATAATGATGCCTACAGAGCCAGAGAATATATGCTGGAGATAGAACAGGTATAGTTTAGTTAAATTACGGTTATAACTTGTTGTCATCTTGGTTTTATCCACTATTTGTACAAGCCTGTTGTAACGGACCCTGTCCAAATGGGGGGTTAGGGGGTGCTTGGTAAACTGGTAAACTTTATGTTCGTAAAACAACTCCTATGAACTCCTATTGAGTAACAACCTCAACCACGGTGTCCTCAGTGGCTCAGATGCCGGGAGTCTATGGAGACTCTTATGTTTGTTGGTACATCCAACAACAGAATGTATTGTTTTTTTGACACAGACTTTGTAAACCTCCAGCTGCTACAGCAAATAAACACAAATGGCGACAGCTGAGGCTCACTCAGGGCGGGATCTATCCTAATAGGGCAGATCGTCACCAGTCATGGGTGGGGCTTACGTAAGAGTAGAGGAAAATGTGAAACCACTCGTTTGGAGAGATTGTTAATTATTTATGGGGATTATAAAAAAGGTACTGGGTGGATTTTTATAATTACAGGCTGGTTGTTTACACACACTGTAGACACATCTGTTCGAACACCTTTTAAAAATAATTTTTGCATAATGCATTTGATTTTCCCTTTAAGATTTGAAAATCATATAGTGTGTCTATTGTGTTGATATTGTGTTTAATGAGAAACTTAAAGGATTAATGTATAATTAGTATAATTAATCTTGTTTTCTGAATGACATGTCATAATAATTATGACCAACTTGGAAGTTTGATTTTCTCAGGTGCACTTGAAGGCAGCATAAGTATTTGTCTGATCATCTCACATGTCTTTCCACATAAGGCGACTCGCTCCATGTCAAATACAACCACTTTAATTAGGACACTGATGACACTCTTCAAAAATATGATTCATTTCTGTAGAGTTTTGAGAATGAAACCAACCTGTTTGTTCCTCATTATCTTCTTGTTTCACTGTGAATGTTTCTTCAATCTTGAAGTCTTCACTCTCCTCTTTAATAAATGCCATCTTTATAACAGTATGTAACGTGGATCTCAGTTGCTTCACCAGGAGTTTTCGGTGTTTGGATTCTGTAACAAAAAAAGAACAAAAAGTACAATAATTCCAAGTTAAATCTCATTCAGCTCCCTAGTTAGTGAGATGTGAGTAAGAGAGCTGATTAGCCAAGCCCTCCTTAAAAACTCTTCAATAGATCCTCTTTCATAAGAACACTTGCAATTGGTTTGTAAAAGTTGTCATTACATGTTTGTGTTCTTGTTGCATGTTCACAGTTTTGACCAATAGGTAATCATACGATTCAATTGAATCATTCTGCGAAGTGGTTGGTTTACTGTTCCTAAAAGTTCAGTTTCTCCCATCACTAATTGCCAGTGACTGAATTAGTGTTTATGATTTACGATATAGGGGACGAACTGAGACATGATGAGACGCAAATACAGTTCATTAATTTTAGATAAAGCATGAAAGTTTGCTTTTCTGAAAAATATGTATTTTTTATTTTAATAGACAAATATTACCACCAAACGTAGCCTTTATTGTTAATCTTTGTTTGATTATGGAGAAATACTATATACATAAACAAAAATGGGATAAAGGAAAACCCAACTTTTTGTTATTTCAGATAGATATGAAAAATTATATTGAGTTACTACTTGGGTTGAAAAATAGTAAAGCAAAACGCACTAGGTCTCTATGTGAAGCTTTTATGCTATTTAAATGATGATCTCATACCTGTTCTTTTTTTCCTGTTTAAATTATTTTCTTTAATTTTTCTTGTATTATTATTTTATATATTACACTGTATATTTACATTTCCTATTTGTTGTAGTCTATATATGTTCAATATTTTATACTATACGTTGGATTTTTGTCATGTTTATTATTTGTAATGTGACTGACATTTAATAAAATAAAGCATGGCTATAGGCATTAATGTAAAATGCAATTCATGCATAGTTACAAATTCTTCCCCGTGTATATAAAAAAACTGTAAAAAAATTCTAAAGATTTGCATTGACTTAAACACTCCGTATACTTTAAAACACAAACCTTTCTTCTGCCGAATCAAGACGAATGAGCGGCGCAGCCTTATGACGTCATATCTCCAAAACCAAAATAAAAGCTCAGTTTTTACATGCTAAAACGATTAGCCTAATGTGCAAATAAAGTCACAGATACAGTACCAGTCAAAAGTTTGTAAACGTTACTATTTTTAATGTTTTTGAAAGAAGTCTCTTATGCTCATCAAGCCTGCAGTAAAAAAAAAAACAAAACAAAAAAAACAGTAATATTATGAAATATTATTACAATTTAAAATAATGGTTCTCTTTTTAAATATACTTTAAAATGTAATTTATTTTTGTTATGCAAAGCTGAATTTTCATCAGCAAGTACTCCAGTCTTTGGTGTCTTATGATCCTTCAGAAATCATTCTAATATGCTGATTTATGATCAATGTTGGAAACAGTTGTGCTGCTTAATATTTTTTTATAACCTGAGATACTTTTTTCAGGATTATTTGATGAATAAAAAGTTAAAAAGAACTGTATTTATTTAGAATATAAATCTTTTGTAACAAGATACACTACCGTTCAAAAGTTCATGTGATCTTTGGGCATATGATAAAATGTGTGCATCTTATTGGTTGCGATTGAAGTGATTGAAATGATAGTAGAACACTGACATGTATTTTTTTTTATTTTTGTTTTAGAATTTATTATTGTTTGTTAAAGTTTTATGCACTGGTTGTAGCGCATGAACAGGACTCTGATTTTGGTCTGGCGACATGACGTCATAATACTGCGCCGCGCCCCTGCGTCAGTGATTCGGCTGAAGAAAGGTTTGTGTTTTTAAGCATTTAGAGTGTTTAAACCGATGCATACTTTTTAGAAAAAAATACAATTTTACAAGAGCTTTTTAATTATTTATTATTAATTGTAATTGTGTAGTGCTTTATCTAACATGAATGAACATGATGTTTGTGAGCAAAATGCGTGCATCCACACAAGTAACTGAAAAACGAGGCAGAATCCAGTAATTCGTTTGTTACTTAAGCTCCGTTTAAATGACTCAACGCTTTCCTAAGCCATTGTTTATGGCGCTGCTCGCAATAAACGCTGTTAGAAATAACTGGCATTGAAGCATTTCTCCGCTAGGGTGTCCGCCTTAAGTGTGCAAAATAAGGGGCACATTTGTTAAAATATGAAAAGAAAAGAAAAAAAAAAAAACTCAGACAGTTTTGTTAAATAGTAGGTCTTCTTAGGTAAATGGAAAACCTTCCTTAAAAAGGTTGTTCCACATTATTAAGCAAGTTACGTTCTCACGCAATATGGGGATGAAAGATCTTTCTGAATATGAAATGGTGCAAGGGTTTTATAATCACAGAGGTCCCAAATTTGAGGTAGTTATGGGCGTTCATGCTCCCCCGATAAATTGTATATTCTTCTGATCTACAAATATGTGCATTTTAATGTTTGAAGGCAAAACAAAGCTTTAAAACCATGTCAGTAGGTAGTAGATTATTTGTCAATACCTGCTCTCTCATCATTTCCATCACTCTTTCTTTTTCTCTCAGTTTTCATATCTTGCCCTGTCTCTTCCCCTCCTTTGACTTAATATTTTTGTCATTTCATTTTCATCTGTGTCAGTGAAGAAAGGAAACATATAGGTCAGCCTAGGCCTATTTGTTTTATTCATCATTTTCTTAGACAAGTTAACTTACTGATGGCTATGAACGCTAAATAAGTTTATTCAATTAATTCACAATATGAACACATTATGAACCAAGTTATGGTTCATAAAGAAAATTAATTGTACAGTAAAAAGTGCTGAATATTTGGATTTCATTAGAACTATAAATATATAGAGCTCTACTATAATGTCCTTATGTCCGCTTTAACGCATTCTCGGACAGTCGAGAAATCCCACCTGATGGCGCAATAGGTGGCTTGGTATACATTGTCCCATATAATTGGTCAATTAAACAATATTGGTACAGTAAAATGTGCTAAAAAAAATTATTTGACAAGATCAATACACCCTTTATTAAATCACTTTGATGGATTTAATGCATCCTAACAGGTGGTGGAGAAATGTTGAATTTATTCTTTCTGTTCTTATTGCGAGCAGAGACATAGACACATCCCTTGCCAGTGCTCTGACTACTGAACTAGGGAGCTGATTGAAATGTACTCAGAGATTTAGTTTGTATTTATTTTTCTCTCTGTTAATTATTCTCATCTTAAACATGACAGAGTGAAGTCAACTCCTGGTGAAGCAACTGAGATCCACGTGACTATTATAAAGATGGCGTTTATCAAAGAGGAGAGTGAAGATATCAAGATTGAAGAAGTATTCAGCTTGAAACAAGAAGATATTGAGGAACAAATTGGTGGGTTTTATTCTCAAAACTGAACTGTCATTTGATCCTTATTATGCCTGCCTAGAGAAATGAATAATTTTGAAGGATTTCATATGAGTGTCTTAATTAAAGTGGCTTTATAGCCTACATAAGCAGAGAGTATAGGCTAGTCGGTTTCTTTTCTTTTCATTTTGAATTGTTTTGTTTAAAAGTAGACAATTCAAGCTTTCTATATGGAATATTGTTAAATTGTTTTCATTCGTCGTGAATCCCAATTCTCCCCCAATATTTCCATGGCTGCGATGTAACAGTTAATTGCTAACCTGTTATTTCTTTTGTAAACAAAGTACTTTGTGCTTCACTCGTGTCATAATATTAATGTAAAACAGCATTCACATACAAAAAATTTGTTTTGGCGGACCATCGGTGGTGCGGTTGTCAAGTTTACCGGCACAGGCCTAATTATATTATTGTTACCTTATAGACTCAAAAATCCATTCCAGACACGGAAGACGCTCTGATTTGAATTTACAACATATTTATTAATTTTTTTTTCCAAATGTCGTTTCTTCTTTTTCTCCCAAAGACGAACCCCGGCTGGCCATCCATCGGTCCTTTTCTCTGTGTCAGACTTAACTTTGTTTGTTGTCGTTTACGCTAACTCACTGCAGCTGCATCTTCTAAATAATGCCGCGAGTGGGGCTTGAGGAAGTGACGTTGCCTGCGTCTGTACATTGCGACCTGATGCAGCCCCTGAAGTGAGACACGGGAAGCAGAAATACTGCAAAATAATAATAATAACGCGACTAAACGAGACGAAATAATGTTATAACATTTCGTCTCGTCTCGTTTTGGTCATCGAAAATGAAGAGACATTTTAGCATAGCTTTTATTTTGTAAACCACATTTAGTCTCGTTTTTATTCATCAATAATATTGCATTATACATTTAATTATAGTCATCGTCACATGACCAGCATTTACGTTGCATCTCGTCACGTTTTCGTCGCGTGATTAAGGTTCGTTGACGACGTTATTTAGTCATAATTTTCGTTGACGAAAGCAACACTAGCTGCGCCTGGAAAAAATGAGGATGCGTGTCGCGACCGTGTCGCTTCCTACATTTGAAATAACGAACTTGAGCATGCAAAAGACACGATATGTGAACTAAGACTACTTTAAAGGCCCCCTGAAATCAAAATGTAATTTTTTTAGCTCTTAGGATGAATATGTTAGCCTTAATGTTATAAATAAGCTGGTGTGTTCCAAAACAATGACAAAATTCGCATTTAGGAGATATAAGCATTCAAAACTTACAGTCTCTCACTTCCGCTAAAATGGATCACGGATTTTTATGACGTCACCGCGGACTTCAGCTTCTCATCACATCTTCTGTCCAATCCAATGCTCTCTAGAATCTGAAGCGTCCCGCCCCATAGGCTATAAACACCACCTGGCCTAAGCGACCGTGGCTGTACCTGACTGTATGTTCGGCAGTAAACGCATGCTCAGTGTCAGCTGCTCGTGCTCATCAGTTCCATTAGTTAACTGTCGGCGTTACTGGAGTAACACATACTCCGGGATATTGTTTATTTCGAGTCGGAGTGACTGTCAGGCATGTCCGAAAGTGTGTTTCCATTGTGCTGTCAAGTACGACTCGCAGTCTGTGAGGGAAACTAAACGCTATTGGCTATTTGAAAAGGCGGAGGAGCCATTCAATATGTCCCGCCTTAGCTTCCTGTTTCAGTGGAAATTACATCAACACATTATACACAGTTGCGCGTATCAAGGCACTTCAGTGGGCCTTTAAAATACATCAGCAGTACGACAGCTATGCACATCCACCTACGATTGAAACATTCAACAACAAAGGCAAATGTTCTTCACACCGCGAAGCAAACAAGCATTGGTGAATTCTGTAAATGCCCGATTACAGAGAGGAGAAGACGGGTAATAACAGATTTACTTGTGGATTTTACAGTGAAGAATATAAGACCCCTCTCTGCAGTTTCAGGAGAATGATTCAGGGGAATTATCAACTTCTTTGAACCCAGTTACACCGTTCCATCGAATCCTACACTCTGGAAAATAATTGGCCACAAATACGACTCTCTAAAAGTGGACATTGCGTCTGAAATAAAAGGCAAGAACGGCTATTTATTTGTCTTTACTCTGGTACATGAAAATTAAAATATGTAATGTCATAATTATAATATTTTGAGTATAATTACTTATGTAATTGTTGCATTAGGCGATGAATTAATAAACATTTATTGATAAGAACTATTTCATGTCTTTTCATTTACAGTAGCATGAACCACGAGTAGTCGAGTAACTCGAGTATTGTTTTGCTAAGAAATTGACAGGTAGCGGAAATCAGTAGTCATGCAACCCCTAATGGCAGTGAAATTAAATACAGTATGTGTTGCACAATAATATTTAGCCATTACTTGCAAATACTCTGGGTTTTTTCGGATGTACTTTTAGTACGATTGTTTTAAATGAGTAAAACTGTGCAGCATTAACCCACCAAATCATTTGACAAATAGTCACATATTAGAAACAGGTTAATATAGCATTACATTTCACGTTCCTGGCAGCTAATTCAACATAGTGTGATCAAACGTACAGGTAATACAAAAAATAATTTATCAGCTGATATATAATTTATATGATTCGTGAATTCTATACATCTCTGGATGGTGAAAACGACATCTCCCATCGTTCCACTCTCCTTTAATAGCGTCATCAAGCTTCGTCTTTGTTATTGTTTTGAAAATGCGACCTCTGGCGTTGAAAAAACTACAGATTGTACCTTTAACATTGTTCTGATGTTAGTGAATTTGGAGTATTCTGAATGAGCAGCCACGTGCACAAGGTTAGTCGTGCATAAAACACACCCAAACCATTTCCATAAGAGCTTTCCACTAGGGCTGCAACTAACGATTATTTTGATAATCGATTAATCGGTCGATTATTTTTACGATTAATCGATTAATCTGTTTATGTACTTATATTTTAGTTTTGCCCATTTTTTCCCAAGTAAATTATTAATAAAGGGTCTTTATCATTCAACATAGACTTTTTAGAGATTTTAACCATTTTGCATTGTCATATCCTCATCAAAAACATACCTGAGTTTTATTATGTGTTACTAATCCTTTGTCAAACTCTTCTGCAATCAAAACACTGACCCATACGTACTCTAGCAAATTTCACAAGGAGATTTCAAATAATATTTTCACCGATGGCTGTCCTTAGGGCTACTAAAGTAGTTTAACATCCCGAACAAAGCTTATTAAGGAATCTTTCAGAACATATTTTCACTAAGGCCGTGTGTCCACCAAAGCGTTATTAGCCAGCTGAAAACGCTAGGCGCTCTGCTAAAAACGCTCAGCTGTGGGCGCTTTCGAGCGTTTTGGCAGCGCAGCGTTTTTTCAGTTGAGACGGTTGAGACCGAGACACTTTGCTTGTTATGATACGGAATATCCGCGAAAGTCAGTATCTCATTTCACACATATTTTGTTTCTGTGTTGATTCTATATTAAAATGTCAATACAATGTAATGTATTTTATCTGGCTCTTGATTTTGTTCCGTTATTATGCTTGTTGTTGTCATCTGTTGACGTTGTACAAGCAGAATCATGTGGCGGACGCGGTTGGTCGGTGTGGTATTAGTCCCGCCCCTCTTCCACTGTGATTGGACGGTTGGGTAAAAAGTGACAGTGATGAGCGCTGCGTTTTACCAAAAGTTGAACATTCTTCAACTCTCGGCGACCAGTAAAAAACGCCGAACGCTCAGCGCTTCAGCGTGAAAAAGACGCTCAGCGCCTCGTTACGCTCATGGCGTTTTAAAAACGCGGCGCTCCCATTGAAAACAATTGAAAAAACACGCCAGCCGCGAGTAAAAACGCTTTGGTGGACACACGGCCTAAGAATAAGAATAAAACAGAATAAAATTGCAGTAAATTGCATTTTATTTTTATTTCCTGTAAACACACAGCTTATACCTGTGAAACAGCTTTATAGCTTATGCTGTGAAATTGTAAACAATCCTTCGAATAAAGTGCCAATGGCATGAAACCTGAATGGAATTCACATTTTAAAATAAAATTTAAAGTAAAATCCATCAGAAGGTTGTCCAGAAAAAAATTGGACACACAAAAAACCTGCTGTATGAAAAAGAGCAGTGCATACTTAGAAAAAAAGTGCATTTCAAATACATTTAAACATTTACCTCTCTCATTCAGTCATAATTAGGCTGCAAGACTGAATTATGAACTGGTAAACGACAAACTGATCACAGAACATGTTTGTAAAGCTTTAAACAGCAATGTTATCAGCTTTTACGACTAAACATTTGCAAACAACATTGTACTGCAGAATCTGCGTATCAAATGATTTTGATTAATATGCGCGAGGGAGAGAGAGAGCAAGACAGCGCTCGGGTGAGTGCGCGCGCGCGCGCGGCCGGGGCTCGCTCGCTCGCTCGCTCTCTCTGCTCGTTCATATGCAAATGATACACTTTCACTCTATGATAGTTAGTTAGACTGTGCAATTAATTATTTTTTCTGAGAGCCAGCTCCCATTGAAAATGAATGACTTCCGGTAACTTTGGAAGCTCAAGTCGGCGGCGGTGTGAACGTACAGTTACTCCACTGCCGCTTGCCTCCGCCATCTCGCTGAATGCTGCAGAGACGCTGTGCGGGACGCACGTGACATAAAACGAGGCCAGCTATTGGCTATTCGCTACTTCTCCTGCTGTACTGGCTGAGTAAAACCTCCGATAGCTCATTACTGCCACACTTTGTTCACCGCAGATTTAAAATATGCACGAAATGAGCCGCTTACGGCAAATAAAAGTTATTTAGCAACTAATCGATGACTAAATTCGTTGACAACTATTTTAATAATCGATTTTAATCGATTAAATCGATTAGTTGTTTCAGCTCTACTTTCCACACAAGCTTTCCTTACAGCCTTTCGTCACTCTTGTCAAACTTGCTGCTGTTTGCAGACGTGCTCTTGCCCTACTTATAACTAATATAAATATAATTAAATAGATAAGAATTAATTGCAAACTTCCTGTTGCTGTGCAGGCTCTTTTATTGTACGACAGTGTAGACAGCTCAATAACCCTTTTATTTTTATAATTAATTCTTATCTATTCAACAATATTTGATTGTTCTTTACTGTTACGGTCAAGTTTCTGTCTGGTGCCCTGCAATTAAAGAAGGAAAGAGTCATCTGACACTCTCACACTCACCTTAGGTGACGTGACCAAACTCACAATATTTAGTGCCACCTATTAGACCCACTAAATTCTGATAAATGTTGTGGGAAATTGCTAAATTATTGGTGCCTGTGTAGACCACAAAACATTTCAGCATGTTTCCCAGAAAGCAAAATAAGTACCGTTTACCCTGATCATTCTGTTCACAAAGTTCACACCCCCTGACTTAAAGCATAATGTTGTATATGGAGATGATGTTGTAGCTGCTCATGACAAACAAGGTACTCATGAACAAATATCTCAAAACATAAAAAGAGTCATTGATCTTTCAGGTAATGACACATTTTTATAAATTCAGTTATTTTGTTTTTAGGACTATATGTAAACATCTTTTATGTGAAATGGCTGGTTCATGGCACTACTTAATAAAAAAAATGCAATGCAATTATGATCTCTCCTATTTTGTTAAAATTAAGTTTTTGCATATTCTACAAGGTGTCAACTGCAACTGTACACTACCAGTCAAAAGTTTTGGATCGGTAGGATTTTTAAAAGAAGTCTCTTCTTCTCACCAAGGCTGCATTTATTTGATTAAAAATACAAAAAAAATAAATAATTATTACAATTTAAACAGCTGTTTTCTATGTGAATATAAGTGTAATGTATTCCTGTGATCAAAGCTGTATTTTCAGCATCATTACTTCTTCAGAAATCACTCTAATATGATGATTTGATGCTAAAGAAAGTTCAAAAGAACATCTGAAATGGAAAGCTTTGTTAACATTAAACACTACCGTTCAAAAGTTTGGGGTCAGTAAGAATTATTTTATTTTTTGTGATAAATAAATAAAAGAAATCAATACTGTTATTCATCAAGGATGAATTAAATTGTTATTATATCAAAAGTTATTATATTAAGACATTTATAAATTTACTAAATATTCAATTTCAAATTAATGCAGTTTTTTTTACTTTCTATTCATTAATGAATACTATAAAAATTGTACATAACTGTTTTCAACATTGTTAATAAGTATTTATTTATTTAAACATCAAATCTGCATATTAGAATGATTTCTGAAGGATCATGTGACACTGAAGACTGGAGTAATGATGATGAAATTCAGCTTTGATCACAGGAAAAAATTACATTTTAGAAATATATATATATCAATTTATTGTTTTTTGGCAGTATTATCAATTAGTTGATGCTGCTCTAATATAAACACACTGATCTGACTTGTCTTGTGCTTTTATCCTGGGTCAAGCTGTTTTTTTTTTTCTGATAAAGGGTTTAACATCTGCCAGCTTGAAAGTTTTGGGACGTGTCCTAAAGAAAACAAAGAGTTAACAATATTGATAAGAGATTGTGATATTACAGAAAACGTCTCTTTTACATATGTAACCCTCGTTCCCTGAAGCAGGGAACAGAGATGTTACGTCAACATCACTGATGTATTGGGATCTCGCCCTAGAGCTCAATCACCTTTGAGTGTAAACTAAATGAGCTAATGGAGATTGGCGTGCTCTGCCCCGCAGCATGGGTATAAATATAGAAGTGGATGCAATGCACATTTGCTTTTCGCTGAGGAGCTGAGCCAGTGACCTGGTCAGCCAGCAGGGTACAGCAATTGTGGCGACGGGACATAACGTCTCCGTTCCCTACTTCAGGGAATGAGGGTTACATACGTAACCAAGTCATTCCCTTTCAATCGGTCACGTTCGACATTATGCCGACGTCACCAAAATTGGGACTTTTGTCCAGTGCTCACTTCCTGCATTAGCTCTGGGTCAGCACTACCCTCGTGCAACTCCTTAAGTGCCTTGGCCTGGTAGACCGGCAGGAGAGCCATGGCATGCAGGGCTTAGGCAGCCTGTCCAGCGGCTTTGTAAGAACCTTTAAGCCCCTGGATTGATGATGCGGAATACCTCTCTAGGAAGCGCTTTTAGGACACAACTGCATCGCTACAGCACACTCCACTGGCGGAATACCCACGTACCCTTTGGCCGCTCTGCCATCAAGGGTAGTGAGGGTGGAGGAGGTACCAGACCGGTTTTGGGCAGAGAATGGTCTCGTCCACGATCTGGTAACCTCACCATGCACCTCCAGGGAGAACGGCACCGGGGCAGGGTGCTGAGAACAAGCATGGGCTGCCCCAAGAAACCAGTTTTCCAACCTTAAGGGTTCGGGACACGGTGGAGACCTCCACTCGAGCCCGACACTCTCGGCGGCCCGGTAAAGCATAGTCGTCAGCTCTGGGTCAGGCTCGGGAAACACTTCCCTCCCCGGAGGACATAAGCTCACCCTCCGATGCAGCAATCGGCATCCGGTCGTTGGGGGGAGCCTAGAATGAAACGGCCGGCCACCCAGTTAGAAGGACCAGCGCTCTCATCTGGAAGCTCCACAGGTTGCAGTGTGTCAGAGGAGTGAGGAGCACACAGATTTTCTCGGCGGGAAAGCCCTCACTGTGATCCTCAAGTCACCCTGGCTATTCGCCGAAGTAGCCCTATTATGAGCTGGCCCAGAAAAGGAATTAGAAAGGCTATATAGGTGAGGGGACCCCACCTCTCTTGAGGTATTGGAGTCTCAACCGTAATACCAAGATGTTCATGTTCACAGGCAAATGTGCATTGCATCTGATTCCGTATTAATACCTGTGGGGCTGAGATACAAATCTCGCATGCCAATCTCCATTGGCTCGGTTAGTTTACACTCGAAGGTGATTGGGCTTTCAGGCGAGATCCCAATACGTCAGTGACGTCGACATAATGTTGAACGTGACCGACTGAAAGGGAACACCTCTTGTCAGTAGCTGTCTGTATAGGATGTAGCATGTTGTTGGTTTTGATGCTTTACATGTCTAAATGTTTTAATGTCTGTTGCTGTGGGTCATTACACTGAGGATAACTTGTCTTTGTCTCTTTTTGCCTTAGACTTGATGCCGCTAAAAGAGGAGAGTGAAGTACTGAATGAAATTGAAGATAAAGTTCAAATTGAGAAGAAACGTATTTTCATAAGTGGAGAAAACTCTTCTAGTTGCTCAAAGACTGTAAAGAATTCCTCACAAAACAGAGCTCAGAAGAAAGCAACTAAAAGTTATTTCTCCTGCTTTGAGTGTGGGAAGAGTTTCAGTCAACACGGTGACCTTAAAGTCCACATGGGAGTTCACAATGGAGAGAGCCCTTTCACCTGCCAACAATGTGGAAAAGGTTTCACTGAAAAAGGAAGTCTGAAAAGGCACATGAGAATACACACTGGAGAGAAGCCTTACACCTGCCAGTTGTGTGGAAGTAGTTTCAATCAAAAAGGAACTCTTAACAGGCACATGATAATTCACTCTAAAAAGAAGCCTTACACCTGCAAACTGTGTGGAAATAGCTTTAAAGCAGAACTAAACCTTAGGCATCACATGGAAATTCATACTGGAGAGAAGCCTTACACATGTGATCAGTGTGGAAAGAGTTTCAGATGTAAAATAACCCTTAATTGCCACATGAGAGTACACTCAAGAGAGGACTGTTTTATATGTCAGCAGTGTAGAATGAGTTTCCCAGATAAGCAATGCCTTAACAGGCACATGAAAATAATTCATGCCGGAGAGAAGCCTTTCAAATGCAATCAGTGTGAAAGAAGTTTCCAATTGAGTAAATACCTTAAGACTCACATGAGAATTCACACTGGAGAGAAGCCTTACTTGTGCTATCAATGTGGAAAGAGTTACACATATAAAGCAACCCTTGATTCCCATATGAGAATTCACACTGGAGATAGCCCTCACACTTGCAAACTGTGTGAAAAGAGCTTTTCACACAAAGGTAATCTAAAGGCTCACTTGAGAATTCACGCTGGAGAGAAGCCGTTCATATGTGGTCAGTGTGGAAAATGTTTCACACGTAAAGAATCCCTTGATTACCACACGAGCATTCACTCAAGAGATAACTGTTTCATTTGTAATCAGTGTGGAAGGAGTTACCCAAACATGAACAACCTTAGGAGCCACGTAATAACTCATGTTGGAGAAAACCCTTTGATGTGTCATCACTGTGGAAAGAATTTCACACATAAAGGAAACCTCAAGACTCACATGAGAGTTCACACTGGAGAGAAGCCATTTACTTGCCAGCAGTGTGGAAAGAGTTTCAGACATAATGTAAGCCTCCAAACTCATATGAGACTTCACACTGGAGAAAGGCCTTTCATGTGCAATCATTGTGGAAAGAGTTTCAGACATCATGTGAGCCTCAAAACTCACATGAGACTTCACACTGGAGAGATTTTCCCATATCAAAGAGACCTGAAACGTAATTTGCAAACTCATTCTGTAAAGAAATTACAGTGTTCTGAGTGTGACAAAATGTTTAGATTAAGGAGCCATTTTAAAAATCACTTGTGCGTTCACTCTGGAGGAAGGCCATTTAATTGTGAACAGTGTAATAAAACATTTATTTTGGCATCACACTTACAGATACACTTGAAAACACATGCGGATTTTAGACCCCATTTGTGTTCCATGTGTGGAAAGAGTTTTAAATGGCTCAAAAATTTAAAATGGCACCAGAAAACACGTATTTGTGTCAAATTAAGGCTACGTTCACACCGCAGCTGAATGTGGGCCAAATCTGATTTTTGGCTCAAATATTGACTTGGTGGGACGAGCAAGACACACACAGTGGGTGTGGCACTAAAATAATAAAAGTGAAAACTGACCAAATAAACAGGAAATCTTGTGCCCTTATTGTGCTGGGGAATTGTAAAGGAGGATCAGTGTTCAGTCAGGATTGGCCCAGCATCCTAGCCCGTCAGCGGCAACACTCATGCTTCCAATCCAGATGCGGGTCTGACGACTCAAGCACTCACAACATTGTCTTTCCCTGCTGGTGTCCTCATGGGTATAGGAGGGTAGTGCAGAGGATTCCTGTGCCTCTGAGTGTTTAAGTCGCCGGATGGGAAGCACACATTTTTCCGCCGACAGGCTAGGATGCCAGACTGCCATTCCCCCTCACACGCTGCAGCCCAAGGGATAAATAAATGCCCCTCTGAGATCTGTGCCACACTGTGTCTATCTTGTTCATCCCCACACAGACCTTAATGTGACTCGTATTCAGTGTTGGGGAAAGTTACTTTGAAAAGTAATGCATTACAATATTGCGTTACTCCCTTAAAAAGTAACTAATTGTGTTACTTAGTTTCTTTTTTTAGAAAAGTAATGTGTTACGTTACTTTTGCGTTACTTTTTTCCACCTGGGCTGGGCTTGTTTTTTTTATAACGTTATATTTTTGGGCAAATGTAAAGACCCATTCAGAAGAAAAGTGAAATAATAAGCCTCAGGCTGAAGGAAATGCAGATTCATTCCTGTACAGTAGAGTGCAGTAGAGGGTGCTGCTCAAACAAACCTTTCAGCTGCTGTTATTCTGGATAACAGAAGAAGAGGATGCAGGAGAGAAAAGTTTAAAGTTTAACACATAGATATCATATAAAGGCTAGATGGCTCCGAGCGGAGTCACTTCCGGCATCACCGGCGGCCATCTTAGGACAGGGCTCTGTGAATTAAGGTGAGTGAGCAGCACGCACACAAATCCTCTTATCTCGCTGAAATCTGGACGGATTTACAAACGGTTTGGTTTCTTACAAACGTTATTAACGTGGCTATAATTCTGAATGCTTAAACATTTTGAACATAATTATTCATATGTATGCAGTATAATAGCTACATCTCTGACGTTTATAACAAACCAAACCGTTTGAAAATCGGTAGAAAATTGAGCAAGTTATGGTTATTTAAAAGTACATGCACCATGTTATGAGTGAGCGAGCACCCTGTCGTAAGATGGCCGCCGTGTGCGGATGTCGAGCTCCATTGGCCAGCAGCGCGGACGAGCCATCTAGCCTTTATATGATATCTATGGTTTAACACTTTACCAACAAATAGAAAAAAAATCTATAGTAATTTCTGCTTATGGTTTAACTGAATCATCAAAGGTCAGAAGATAAAATTTAAAACAATTTATGTTTTATTTAACATATTTAGTTATTGGAGGTTTGCATAGTATTCTGATTCTGCATTTCACTGATTTTATTCATTTTGAGGAATATTGAATATTTTATTTGTGCAAGTGAGATGAGTAAATGCATGCTCTCATTTAGTCTTGAACTACAATAGCCATCATGTTTACACACACACAGCGCCTCTGCACTTCCATTTGTCTCAACATGGCGACGAGAGCTGTCAGTCAATAAATGGGAAAAAAGTAACTTGCGTTACTTATTTGAAAAAGTAACTCAGATATTTTGTTTAAAAGTAATGCGTTACTTTACTAGTTACTTGAATAAGTAATCTGATTACGTAACTCAAGTTACCCCCAACATTGCTCGTATTAGAGCTCGTATTCGTATTAGTCTGAAAAGGTGACACTTCTACAACACTTTTTTCCATGTCTTTTATTTGCATCCTTCACTTTTTACTTTGCCTTGAGGCTGTTTATTTACTTTTGTCATGTACATATGACCTCATATGGCCACACCTGATAATTTCCTTTGCTATACTTTTAAATACTAAGTACTTATGGTAGATGCCCTCTAATTGTGATTATATAGAGGCATCCTTTAAATATTTTATTCAGTTTCAAATATTCTAGATTTAAAAAAAAAAAAAAAACTTCTGTCTTGTGGTGAAATTCCACTGTGTAAATTAAAGATTATCAATAAAATAAACTGAATGAGACAATGAACATTGCTATGCATTATTCAATTCATCTTCAATTAGAGAAAATGTCTACTTTTGGGTTTCATTTGATGACATCTGGAAGCTGGTTCCAGCTGTGGGGGTGTAGCAGCTCCAGTTCCTATGTGTTTGTAGCTTATTCAATTAGTTGTAACGAAATCAGCTCAAATGAGGGGAATGTATAATTAATAATCAATAATTAATCATTAATAATTAATCATACTGGTTATGAGCCATATTACCTACACATTTTAAATCGCCCAAAAGGGAATACATAGCCTGTATATTTGTATCTATATATATATATAGATAATTAACCACAACGAATTACAATCAATTATGAATATACAGATGGGCTATAGATCAAATTTGTGAATGCCTACGAAATTAATGTCACATTGAATAATTCGTTTGTCCGCCAAACGAATCATGCGATTATCTTCTCGACTCTCAAGGAGGATTCTTCTTATAAACTCTCAAGAAATGCTATTCCTTTGGCCATGAGGAATAACTTTCTTGTTTTATAAGATTATTAACTTGTAGGCTGATCACACTTTATAAAGCTTGTAGCTAAGATCGCATATCTAAGAGGCTTTGTTACTATGAGCAGCAAACAGAGACAATCAAGCGTATAATGGGTTTTTAATAAATGAAACTATAAACATACAACTACATCTAACAAAGAATACATATATGAGTAGTATAATGAAAGTAAATAAATAAAGAAAGAGCAGATCACAACATGGCAAACATATCACAACCCATGAACCTTTGAGAACCAGCAAAGAATCAAAAATCACCTTAAGCAGGGGCAGATAACCTTACCGCATTTAAACCTTGAAAAAGATAATATTGCATTGATCTTTTGTTGCTGAGCAGGAATGCGTGTGTGTGAGTGTCTGTTCTCGGTGTGTCCGTTAGTTGGACGCGTTCTTTCGGTTCTTCCGGAGCTCGTGTAGTTCCTGGGAAGTTCAAATGGTTTACTTGTAAGATTTGCCAGAAACTTAGTTTAAAATCCGTTTCTCTGGTAGGAAGAGATGAGTGAACACCAGACTAAAACAAGGCAAGGAGCCGGAGATACGACTAATACAAAAGCTAAGAAGCAAAAGTAAAACACAAAACAAAACGGAGAGCGGATAAACTTAAAGAAAAGGAGACAAGACAAGACCAAAACAAGAAGAAGTAAAAGATAGCAAGAGCACGATGGCGTGTGCGTCCTTCTTTAAGGAGTTCGAAGTCCGCACCTCTTTTGGGTTGTTAGACCAATCGAATCAAGAAATTATGAGCAGGAAAGAGTTTATTTGTCTCAGCTTGACAGCTTAATTTGCATGGTTCATGACGGTGTTAGGATTTTGTCATTTCTACTCCAAATGATGGTAAACACAGTATAATACATTTTATCATAACCTACTACATAGCTTAGGCATACCGAGAGGTTTAATTATATACCTAAGATTGATATATCTGAAAGATACAAACATAGAGATACATTCTTATTCTTTAAAATAGGCACTTAAGAGTACAACTAACACAACTAGGAAGTCGCATTATGCTAATAACAGGGGCTAATCATACATGCATACAGGAATACATCATATACACTTTTGAATCACTTATATTCTGAATTAAATGCAAAGAATGTTGGTGTGTGTGTATTTGGCATCTCAGAGGCTTTTTCTGGCTACCTGGATTTCTTGCTTGCAGAGAGAGAGGGGTTTGAATTGATTCCGATCTCTTTGAAGCCACCTCCTTGAGTTTGGAGGTGGTTCTGTTAAACTTCCACTCGGCCACAAACATGTCAAAAAGGGCAATTTGATTCAGACTCATCGGCGCTAAGCTGTGATTTACATTTATGTGGTTAAAAGCATTTCTGAATCTTAAAATGACAAGTCACTGTGAGTTGTCCATACTAGAGATGCGCGGATGGGCTATTATTTCATCCGCAACCGCATCACAAAACTCATCATCCGTCCGCCATCCATCCGCACCAACGTTTTTGACCAATTTTCAAAACCGCACCCGCCCGCCATCCGCTGATTGTATGTATACATATATTTTTCATTTGATTAGTTCAACTGCCCGCCACCCGCCCGGATTTAATTAAAATATTATTTTTCGTCACGTCATCCGCCCGATCCGTGGTTTATCCGCGGAGTCCGCGGCTGTAACCGCCAACCGCGCATCTCTAGTCCATACGCTACATAGTCCAGTTGATTTCTTTTACACAGTCAAGTGAAGTCAAGTCACCTTTTTATATATAGCTTTTTATACAATACAAATTGTTTCAAAGCAGCTTTACAGGGATAGACATGAAAATAATGATTCAATGATGCAAACATAGTTTGATTCTGCTGTAAAACAGCTCTAAAAAGACAGTAGTGTCATTGTCCAGCTGAGGTCAGTTCAGTTTTGATTCATTGAATGGTGCACACTGTTTCAAAACAACTTTACAGAAAAATAATGGGTAACACTTTATTTCGATATTCCATTTTAGACATTCTACTAACTATAAGTAACTTTGCAACTACATGTCAACTAACTCACATTAGAGTATTGGTAGACTGTATTCTTAATATCTGCTAACACTTTAGTTTGATGCTCCCCAACAGACATTCTACTGACTATACGTAACTTGGCAACTACAAGTCAACTTATTCTACTAACCCGAGCCCTAACACCTAACCATAACCCGACAGTCTACTAATACTCTAATAACAGTTAGTTGACATGTAGTTGCAAAGTTACTTATAGTTATTAGAATGTCTAAAGTGGATTATCAAAATAAAGTGGAACCAAATAATGTTTTGAAATTAAGGTGTAAATATTGAGTAGTCTTTAAATCTTCATGGATCTATATCAGGGATGGGTAACTTCGGTCCTGGAGGGCCACTCACCTGGCTGTAGCTTTCTAGTAATCCTGAAGACATTGATTAGCTTGGTCAGGCGTTTGATTCAGTGGTGTAAGGTATTTGAGTAAATGTAATAAGTTGCTGTACTTAAGTAGCTTTTTGGCTACTTTGTACTATGAGTATCAAAGATATTAGCAACTTTAGGCTTTAATTATAGTTTCACAAATTTCTTTGCCCATATAATTTTTAAACTAATAAGGTTAAGCGTATTTGACTTGCTGTCAACAGTGGAGGGGCTCGAGGAACCAGCTTCAACTTGAGCTTAGATATACCCCCCAGTGGGACTACTAATGCTTGGATGATGAGTATGGTAGCAAGATGCCCAAATTATGTTGGTGGAGTTGGGGATGTGGAGGCATGCCAAAACAGCTGATGCCAGATTAAGGTGAACGGCTGCTTATATGCTCCGGCAGTTAATTGAAAGATTAGATGGGTTCACTCCTCCTGAAATTACATTGTGAACTTCACTAATAGGGCTGTGACAATACACTTAGCTCACAAGACGATACACAATATTTTGTACACGAGACGAAACAATATTTTAAAAGAACATCAAAGCAAACGCACACAATAAATCCTCTACAATAAGAAGATTTCTTTATATCAGCAAGATGCTTATTAAAATCATCTGATCTACTACAAATTCTTTTGAACAGACACATTTGGCTGTAAGGAAGACTGTTCTTTAAGGGTAACGGATGGTAAGAGTCAGCTCTCAGAAGCGTATTGCAAGCGGTAGGTTTCTAAAAAAAAGGCTACATAAATCCGTATATTGATCATTTTCATCCTGAATTATCCACAAATTTAGGAAAGTCATTTTGTAAAAAAGTAAAAGTAAAAAAGTCAGAGAAATTATTTAAATATTGGTAAAAACAGCTAAGTTGTAAAACATCACCCTTAAAAATACCAAAACAATCTTCCAGATATCTCTTCCAAATCAAATCAGATGTTAATGAGCCAATGCCAGCTTCTGTTGGACGACCTGGGGGAGATTCAAGACGCTTATGAATTTTTGTTAAGGTATAAAATGTAGGTGTAATGGGATTTTTTTCAAGTTCCCTTTAAATAAATTGCTAGTCTGAAACGTTAGATCAAGAACAGCATAATTATATTTCTATTTTAAACCTCTGGGTTGGATCCCCTCAGGGCCAGAGTGGGACTCATTTTCAGCCCTGGGCCCGTATCCCTAAAGATTCTGAGAATCCTCTCAGAGAGCTCCTAACTTAACCTAAAAATTCCTTGCCAGGAGTTTTAGCTTAGAAGTGATTCCAGAACATTTTCAGTGAACTCTGAGCAAGGAATGGATGGAAAATCCTATCTTAGTGAGGAGGTGTGGTTGACCCCGTTGCTAGGTATGAGTCATCATTTCAAAAGCCGTGATTGGTTGATCCTACAAGTTTGATGAAAATGAACTTTTGGTGATAATGAGCAAAGGATGTACCCTCAAATCAATAAACATAATTATACACTCTAATCTTATGCAGACTGTAATTGTAAATAAGATTTCACATTCAAGAAAATATCTGGAAAATGAATAGTAAGCTGTAGGGGTTATAGCCTAACATTAGAATCTAAAATATGTGAAAACTTAAGCTCATTACACCCTGTTCAAATAATGATTCGTGTCTTATTTGCTCATATTAATATCCTAGCTGGCATATTTTGTACTTTCACTCCCATATGGACCCCATTGAAAACAAGATGGCCTATCTCAAGGGGCTGTCCTTAATGAAGTAGAAATTGCAACGTTACAACTCAGTGTGGTCTTAACGAGGGTAACACGGCTCAGCTTTTATCAATGTCTGTGATTGCTGGCTGGTCTATTTATGAAGGCTTGTTAACAAATATCCTACAAACACATTTTGTGCAGCTGCTTAGGGGAACTCCTAAGCCACTAAAAGTCCTCTTCCCTGCTCTTAGCAGATCTCGCCTTAGGAGCCCTTTTAAGCGCTAGGAATCTTGAGGAATAGCTTTTATATTAACTGGGATTTTCGTGTCACTTTTAGGGGAAATTCTAAGAAAACGTCATGACTCTGAGAATTTTCTTAGAATTTGGCCGCTAGGAGCCACTTTTTGCACAAAAATTCTTTAGGGATACGGGCCCTGGAAACTTTCTAAGGCATGAAAGTTTCATGCTTAAGACCGGCCCACTTTAGTTCACGGCTGACTATATTAAAATAATGTAATTAAGTCTGCAATAGTGCACTGTTCTCTACAGCCTTGAAATCCATTGTATTTTTTAAATAATATCATCATTTCCGATTCAGTGCAAATATAGTAGCCTAAGTGTTGCTTCACAGTGAAGATTTATTAGAACAGTTAATAACAGTATTCTTTACAACACGTTTAACGTTTAATGTTTAACAGTATCAGAATCTATTTTCTGTAAGAATTAGTGTTTATAAATATCCAAACCTTAAAATGAAAAAAACTAAATAAAATAATAAAATAAAATGTATCATCTCTTTTTCCTTTGCATAAGTCAAGGAAACAGCTGCTTTACAACTTTTCAGAAATATGAGAACATTAGTTAAAGGGTAAATCTCCAACACTATTCTTTAAAATATCACAATGTCATTTTCTGCAATATCTGAAAGAATATATATTCTGTGCAAAATTGTTCACAGATTTCCTGTCCTTAAACACAAATAAAGAATAAAACAAGTATTGCACTGTTATCTGCAAGACTTTTTTTTTTCACAGTATAACTTTCTAATGACGGCTTCATCTCTTTTTCCTCTGCATAAATGTAGCTTCAAGGAAACATGGCCATCCCTAAAACATTAATGAGCGCCTGAGCAGTGCACTGGTCTCTGCGACTTTGTTTATCACAGTGTCATTGTCCAAAGACATGAGAATTTCTTTCTCAGTGCACATGAGCATGAATGCCTCAAGGTTCTGGGTTAAAGTGCTCCTGAGCCTGTTTTTCATGAATTTCACTGTTGAGAAGATCAAGCGTAGCATCAGTTCTGGCAGGTCACGTTAGTCAAGCTCGCATCAGCTGACTCTCAGCTGATCCACGTCTACCTATAGGAATACGACGCCTATCACTGTATACATATATAAGCTCCTTCAGTATTATCAGCATCTATCACGTTTCTCAGGAGCTAAATACCCTCCTCCATCCCCAGCTCCTCCTCTCACCCAGTCAGGATTTGGCATTCTGATTCCCCTTGAATCAGAATAAATTCTCAAATTATGTTGTACTTTAAAATCTTGAATTAATGATATCTGCAATACATTCATGTTGGTTCTGTTCTGCTTACCCTAAGGGGGGTTATTGCTGCTATCCCTGCTCTTATCCATGCTAGTTCTCGCCCAGAACAGAACCATACCGCCAATGCAAACTGTATGCTAATTGTCAATCGTATTTGACGATAATGGTCCTGACAGAACTTCTCTCACAGGCTACTTGCATGAAGGACAGTGTTAATAGTAACTTGTAGGCGAGTCCAATCACATGGTAGGCATCAGTTAAAAGATTGTACTGAGAGAGGATGAGATGAACACAAATTACAGTTTTTACAGGAGGAACAAGTTTTGCTTTCTAGTCCTCGTGGCTTCACTAGCTGTCCTGACAATGTAACCCTCCATAGGGGACATCTTTAGTCTGTCCCACTGAGGTGCATGGCTGTACAGTTCACCGCATAATGTGCCAATTGTAGCCCTGTTGTCAAACTTAAGCAGACATTTGCTTATTTCTTCCAGAGCTGAGCTGGAGAGTCCATTTTCCCTCACATGAGCAAAGTTTCTAGGGTCTAAACAGGCATAATCTGAGAAAAGTTTTGCATTAGCAGAAAACCTCCTATGGATACTGCCTGTTACTGTGTCTACAATTACATTGTGTACTTTTACCTTGAAGTCACTATAAACTAATGCCAGCTGCTCATCTTCTGCAAGCTCTCCTGGCATCCTTTTCTTTTTTCTGATCCTTCTCTCAGAAAGGGCAGCCTGCACTACAAGCTCACACTCTTCCTACTCTTGCAACTTTCCAATAGCCCACTTCTCAAACTCATCAGCTGCACACTTAACTCCTTCAAAGTCCCTAGCACACTTCCTGAGACCCTGCTCTGTCCCCTCAACCAGACGTGTAGCTGTGATGATATCCATTCCCCTTGTCTGTAAGTATTTTGAAAGGGGCGATGTAAGCTCAAAATTGCGAAGGAAGAGTTGAGCAGTAAGCACTGTCTCAAACTTCAAAAGGCCTTCTATGAATCCCTTGCCTTGGCCCTCACAGTTGG